>NW_012116289.1:1266195-1385618 GCF_000951035.1 Colobus angolensis palliatus | reverse complement strand
GGCACTCACTAGTGAGATGACCCCAGTACCTCAGTTGAAAATGCAGAAATCACCGGTCTTCTGTGTCCTTCGCGCTGGGAGTTGGAGACCGGAGCTGTTCCTATTCGGCCATCTTGCTCTGCCCCCCCTGTTTTAAATGTATTTAAACCCTCATGTACCACCCAACACTCTACAATATTTTATTTGCCTTTGGGATGAGAAAGCTCAGATCACTGAATGTAAGGTAGAGAAGCAAACTCATAGGTCACTGTGTCTCACCCCGTCATTTTTCAAATAAGGAAATTCATGACAAAGAAAGTTGAAAAGACATGCCCTCAACACCTTAGCTAGTTAATAGCAAAATGACTTCTGACACTGTCTTCACACTTCCTTTTCTGATCAGCTCCAGCATTTCCACAGCCTGCTGGAGCTACACCCCCAGTCTGAAAGAATCCTGAAAATAGAAAAGAAGTGGGCAGTTTTCCTAACAATGCTAATCAGAAGTTACAGTCTTCTATAAATGAGTGTCAGAGAGGTTCTCACAAAGCAAGCTTCCAGGGAATGTAGGAAGTTAATTACCTTCCTTTATAATTCATTAGTCATCGTCCTTGTAACCTGAGGCTGTTTGAAACACAACTTGTATTTAGTAGCACAGATTCAGAAGACTTGAGGTGTTAATATGCCCAAGAGAGTCTCTTTTATCTAGTTTATTATCTTTTCCTTTGACAGGCTTAAACGACTTTTAAAATCTATCCTGTGTTTAGTTAAAAAAACAAAACAAAACAGCTAAGATTATGGAGAAAGAATGTTTTGATTGGAATGAATAATTACCTAATATGTCTCCTTCAAATGTACATGAAAATGAGTTTACATATTAAGTAGGATAAAATTGAGTAGGCTTTCAAAAACAGGTTGAAGAAAGGATTGTCTGTCTCAAAATAATTCCCTCAGTGGCTGTGGCTGCACCATTAAATGAATTGCTTTGGGGTAAAGCATTATGACTCCCAAAGCATTCCAGGAAAATGCAAATCTATTACCTGGAAGGGTGACATCACTATCTCCCAGTGTCTTTCAAGGAGAGCAGGGAAACCCAGGACACAGACTTTTGACTGGTGTTGAGTTGGGAGGTGAAGAAAAATATTCTGGTTAGAGCGAATTGCCTCAGAAAGACAGACTAATAAAGTACCCAGAGTAGCAGAAGGGGAAGAAGGAAGGCATAAATTTGAGGGTGAGAAAGAGAGTGTCAACAATTTGATATTTCCTCAGGCCTATGAGAAGCAAATGTTTTTGGTTGTCTTTCCTTCTCGAAGCTTCTTCTAAGCTCTTACTGAATTCTAAGGAAAATTCGTATGCAGAAGATACATATGTGATTGTATATGTAGTTTTTGCTAAGCCAGTCATTTGGTCAACAAATATTTACTGTTTATTATACACCAGGCAGTGCTGAGTGTTGAGTCATAACAAAAATAAGGTTCCTGCCCTTAAGGAACTCACAGCCTAAGGAAGACATGGACAAGTAAGCAGGCATTGACACTACCTAGAACTGTCCTTGACCCCAACAATGTGAGATTTTGCATGTGTCTGTCTGCCTGTCTACCTGCCTCACAGCTTAAGAGTATGAAATAAACTTCTAGCATTAAGGAAGGGATCATTTTCTTTTATACCATTTAAAAATGGTATAAAATTGGTCTTATATACATTAGTCTGTAATTGTGGTTCAGTCTGCCATTTTGAAACAAATTATAGCCCAAACAGAAACTAAACAAGGTATTGACCTCACAGAACTCTGAGCCTCACTTCTAATATGAGATTATAGAAACAACAACAATAAATCACTTCTAATATGAGGTTATAGAAAAAAACAAAAAGCAGACAAAACAAATGAAAAACTCGAAACCATAAATTACAGGAAAACGTGTTGACAAGTGGGGATCTACATTCACAAGGGCAATGTGGCAATGGGATAGCAGAAGTCTCCATGGGGGCATTACCTGCACAATCACTGTGGAAGCACTGGCTGAGATGGTGGGCCATGTGGGGGCCTCTCTGAAAATGGCCCCCCTGCTTCCTGCAGAAAACAGTGAAGAGATGCATGAAGGTGGTGGGCAGTCTGGGGGAAAAGCTACTGCTGCCACCAACTCTGCCACCTTAGAAGTCTGGTCAAGCCACTACGGAAATCCAGGTATGGGAGGCTAACTGTCCAAGGACCCAAGAAAATGACACAGAAATGGGTATCCCTGAGAAGGATCATGATTGTATTTTAAGATGGCTTTCCAGAAGTAATGCCCAAAGACTGTCGCCCAACTGAGGAACGGCTTTAAAGGTTAACACTGGGTATGGGAAATAGTCATCTACTTAGCATCTAGTGGGACCCTAATCATTTACACTGAGAACAGTAGAAAAACCAAGTGATAGAGAAGTCTCTTTTCTGGGAATTTAAATGCAGTGAGAGAAGGCAGGAGAAAAAATTTGGGTACCCACAGGGGGCAGTCTGTACTATAATCAGAAGAACTAGCCCTCATATTATTGCAGAACTGGGCAGAGAGCAGGAGCCAGAACATGTATTATGAATCAAAGAGTCACAAGGCATCAGTGGTGTGATCAGGAAGTGAATCACCTCCAACAGGGTGTTTACCGTGGTTCAGGGCTTTTTAAAACTAGAGCTTCTGTCCTTGATCCTTTTGACCTCATACTTAGGCTGAAAGTTAGTCCTCCCACCAGAAGGAGGGAGTACAAAATGCAAGTCAGCACTGTAGGAGGGCAGAAGCCAATGATTACAGTCTGAGCATGAAAGACAGGAAGCCACAGAATATTTCCAGGCTGCCAGTACTCAGTCAACAAATAGGAATCTGTGCCTCTTTTATACCAGGCTGATAGTGCAATAAACCATACTCACAAAGTCCTTCCCTCAAGGAGCTTACACTCCATGAAGGAGTTTATCAGCTGTCTTAGTCTTTTTGGGCTGCCATAACAAAATACCATAGACTGGGTGGCCCAAACAGCAGACATTTGTTTCTCACAGTTCTAGAAGCTAGAAGTCTGAGATCAGGGTGCCAAGTGGGTTCTGGTGAGGGCCCCTTCCTTTATTGCAGACAGCTGCCCCACTCTATCTGCTCCTATGGCCTTTTCTCAGAGCATTTGGGAGGGTCCAGGGGTGGAATGACATGGTTTGGCTATGTCCCCACCAGAATCTAATGTTAAATTGTAATCCCCAGTGTTGGGGGAGAAACCTGGTGGGAGGTAATTGGATCATGGGAGCAGATTTCCCCCTTGCTGTTCTCATGATAGTGAATGAGTTCTCTTGAGATCTGGTTATTTGAAAGTGTCTACCCTTGCTCCTTTGCTGTGTCTCTCTCCTGCCACCATGTGAAGATATGCTTGCTTCCCTTTTGCCTTCCACCATGATGATAAGTTTCCCGAGACCTCCTTAACCATGCCTCCTTTACAGCCTGCAAAACTAGGAGTCAATTAAACGTCTTTTCTTTATAAATTACCCAGTCTCAGATAGTTCTTTATAGCAGGGTGGGAACAGACTAATACAGAACTATTTTAAATGACCAGCTTCCAACAAAGGATTATGAGACACTCAATGAAACAGGAAAGGACACAGGGAAAAAGCAGTCAATAAAAACTGCCCCTGAGCCACGTGTGATGGCTCACACCTGTATTCTCAGCACTTTGGGAGGCCTAGGCAGGTGGATCATGAGTTCAGGAGTTCAAGACCAGACTGACCAACATGGTGAAACCTCGTTTCCACTAAAAATACAAAAATTAGCCTGGAGTGGTGGCACACGCCTGTAGTCCCAGCTACTCAGGAGGCTGAGGCAGAAGAATCTCTTGAACCTGGGAGGTGGAGTTTGCAGTGAGCTGAGATCGTGCCACAGCACTCTAGCCTGGGCGACAGAGCAAGACTCCATCTCAAGAAGGAAAACAACAAAAATTTTTAAAAAAAGAAAAAAATCCTGCCCCTGAAAAAATCCAGGTTTTCAACTTGCTAGGCAAAGATTTTAAATTAGCTATGTCCCAGGAACTAATGTAAATCATTTCTAAAGAAGTTAAAAAAAAAAAAAAAAAATGGGAAGAAGGTTTCACCAAATGGAGATTCTCAATAAAGAGATAAAAATTATTTAAAAATAGAAATAGACAGTTTTTCATCCCAGTTATGGTGGTGGTTACTTGCATCTTCATGTAGGAGGCAATTTCATATTGTTATACACTCCCCAAATAGAAATTTCAGAAATAAAGTGTACAATAACAGAAATGAAAAATTTACTAGAAGGGATCAACAGTAGATTTGAGCTGGCAGAAGATTCAGCAAAATTCAAGATAGCTCAATTAATATGTCCAGTCTTAGAAACGACAAGAAAAGAATGAGGAAAAATAACCAAAGCCTCGGAGACTTGTGAGACAGCATGAAGTATAGCAAAACATGTATAAGAGAGTCTCAGAAGGGGAGGAGAAAAAGGAACAGGAAAAATTCTGAAGAAATAATGGTCTTAAACTTCCCAACTTTCATAAAAAGCAATAATCAATACATCCAAGAAACTGAAACAAAAACACACAAAAAACCCAAGAAGGATAAATTAAAGGAAATGCACACCTAGGTACATCATTATCATCTGCCAAAAGACAGAGAATTTTGAAAGTGGCAAGACAGAAATGACTCATCATGTACAAGAGATCCTGAATAACACTAACAGAGAATTTCTCATCAGAAGCCCTGAAAGACAGAAGGGAGTAAGATAACATATTTAGTTCAATGTAATATATCATATTGAAGACTAAAGGACAAAAAACACATGATCATCTCAATAGAAGCAGAAAAGGCATTTGACAAAATCCAACATCCTTTCATGATGAAAACACCCAACAAATGTGAAATAGAAGAGACTTTCTCTGTTTAAGAACATCTACTAAAAACCCAAAGATAGCAACATACTTAATGGTGAGTAACTGAAAGCTTTCTTCCTAAATTCTACTCATAAACATTACTAGAATGTCTGCTGTCACCACTTCTATTCAAGATTATACTAGGCCAGGTACAGTGGCTTGAGCCTGTAATTTTAACACTTTGGGAGGCTGAAACAGGAGGATCATGTGAGTCTAGGAGTTTGAGACCATCTTAAGCAAGATGGCAAGACCTTGTCTTTACAAAAAAAAAAAAAAAAGAAAATAACCAGGCATGGTGGCACATGCCTGTGGTCTCAGCTACTCAGGAGGTTGATCACTTAGCCCAGGAGATCAAGGCATCAAGGCTGTAGTCAGCGGTGTTCACACAAACTGCTCTCCAGCCTGGGTGACAGCAAGAGCCTGTGTAAAAAAAAAAAAAAAAAAAAAAAAAATTATACTGAAAGTTCTAGATAGAACAATTCAGGGATAAAAAATAAATACATACAGTCATCTAGATTGGAAAGGAGCAAGTAAAACTATCTCTCATCACAGATAACATGATCTTGTATATAGAAAATCCCAAGGAATTCACACACACATACACAAACACAAACTGTCAGAGCTAATAAATGTAGTCAGCAAAGGAGAAAGATACAAGATTACAAGATCAGTACATGAAAATCAATTGTATTTGTACTACTAGCAATGAACAAGCTAAAAATCAAATAAAGAAAAATTCATTTACAATAATATAGAAAAGAATTAAGTAAATGGAAAGACAGTGCATCTTCATGGTTTGAAAAGCTTGATATTGTTAAGATGGCAAGACTCCCCAAATTTCTTTACAGATTTAATGTAAACTTCATTAAGATCACAGCAGCTTTGTTGTTGTTGTTGTTGGTGGTGGTGTTGTAAGCCTTACAGTCCTGGACTTTTCTTTTTTGGGAGGTTTTTAATTCAATCTCTCTTATTATAGATCTGTCGAGATTTTCTATTTCTTCCTGAGGCACTTTAGACAACTTGTTTTTTCTAGGATTTTGTCCATTTCATTTAGGTTATTTAAATAGTTGACATTCAATTGACAAGCTAACTGAAATGCAAGAGATCCAAAATAGTCAAGATAATTTTAAAAAAGAAGGAAGTTGGAAGATCCACTAAAAAGCTACAGTAAAAAAGATACTGTGGTACTGGCATGAAGATAGACATGCACATCAGTGGATTAGAAAAAATAGCTCAGAAATAAATCTTTACATTCCCTGTCAATTGATTTTCAAGAATTTTTGACAAGATTTACCAAACAATTCCATGAGGAAAGAAAAGACTTTCCAACCCATGATGCTGTAATAACTTGATAGTCACATGCAAAAAAATAAAGTCAACCCCTTACCACATTGCCTGTATAAAAATTAATTCAAAACGATCAAAGACCTAAAGTTAAGAATAAAAACATCAGAGGACGCCATCAGGAACGTGAAAAGATAATCCCCCAAATACTTGCAGATTATGGCTGATCAGTCTAGCATTCAGAACATACAAGAAGCTTGTACAACTCAAAAATAAAAAGATAAATACTTTAAAAATGTGCAAAAAGATTTGAATATACCGATGGCCAATAAGAACATTAAAATATGCCAACATCATTAGTCATTAAGGAAATGCAAATCAAAATCACAATGAGATACCACTTCATACTCACTAGAATATTTATAACTAAAAAAAAAAAAATGAACAATAACAGGTGTTGGTGAGGATGTGGATAGAATAGAACCCTCACACATTGCTGGTGGGAATGTAAA
Organism: Colobus angolensis palliatus; assembly: GCF_000951035.1. Taxonomy (NCBI): domain Eukaryota; kingdom Metazoa; phylum Chordata; class Mammalia; order Primates; family Cercopithecidae; genus Colobus; species Colobus angolensis. The sequence goes on along the minus strand of NW_012116289.1, from coordinate 1,378,953 downwards.
ATCATGCAGCTGCATCAGAAAACATTTTAGAAGTTCTGTAAAAAGTTAAACATAGATTAAGGCCAGCAATTCTACTCCTAGTTACACACCCAAAATAATTTAAAGCATATATCTACACAAAAATGTGTATGCGAACATTCATATTAGTACTATTTATAATAGCCAAAAAATGGAAACAACCTGAATGTTTAATTGATAAATACCTGTACATAGTATAGCTAGCATATCTATACAGTGGCATACATAGTATACATAGTGTATCTATACAGTGGGATTCATCTATGAAAAGGATGAAGCACTAATACATGCTACATGAGTGAATCTTGAAAATATTATGCCAGGTAAAAGAAACCAGTCACAAAAGGCCAAATATTATAAGATTTTATTTATCTGAAATGTCCAGAATAAAAAAAAATTCATAGAAACAGAAAGTAAGGTTAGTAGTTTCCAGGGGCTGGGGGAGAGAGGAATGGAGTAATGGGCAAAGGGTTTCCTAGGGGATGAAGAAAATATTTTGAAGTTACATGGTGGTAATGGTTGCACAACTTTGTGAAAATACTAAAAACAAATGGATTGTAAACTGTAAACTGGTGCATTTTATGGTGTGTGAATTATATCTTTAAAAAATAATATAGTGAGATGATGTAGGGCAGGGAGGGGATGACTCTAGAGGCAACTTTCACGTGTAGCTGAGAGAAAATGAATCCCCAAAGGAGATTTCCTTAGAGTTCATCATTTTAACAGGAAAGAGGCAATGTAGAGTTTCAAAAGCAGGAGAGGTAGAGTCCCCTGATCTCTATTTTAAAGTACTCTATTTTGTCAGCAGAATAAAATTAAAGCTATCATCTAAGAGTGAAGCAGAAGAAATGTGGGGAGGTTTGAGAAGAGAAAGTGTGACTACATAGTATGTTTGGGAAGAGGAGAGCGTGATTTAACAAGAGCTCACCTGAGGTTTGTGGTCATGAATTTAAAGTAAGATGAGATGTTCTGATTTTATATTTTTCTCCAGCCACATTCAGCCAACTGAAGCAAGCGTTGAGTAGGTGGAGATATAACCAGGGCTGGCATTTTCCTAGTGAGGGTAATGCACTCTTGAGAGTGGATATGAGCAATATATGACAAGTCATGACATCTTAGTGGGATAACTATGGGGCAAGGATGAGAGGAGGTTATGGACAGAGCAAATCTATTAAAGTTAATGGATTGAATGTTACTGGGGGTTTTAAAAATTATTTGAGCAAGAGTAGTAAAGGGAGTTGGCTAGAAATGTGGGAAGTAGAGATGGTCAGAAATAGTGATGATGGAAATTGAGATTCTGCAATTATTATTACAAACAATGTTTAAGGTTTCTCTCTGGATATGAATGGCTGGGAATGGGTGGAGGACAAGATCATTAAACCAGAAAAGGTAGTTTAAAATATTGCTGAACCATTAAGTGCTTAAGCTTGGACGATGTGTGCTTAGAGTGGAAAGAGGTGCACGTTTTCAAGTCTTTCTCTAGTAACGGAGAAAGATGTCTTTTGAAGGTATATATGTGATTAGCATGCAGGTGTCTGGAGACTGGAGGACAAGAGAATTTAGGATGGTAGTTAAGACCATGATGATGAGAATGCTTATGGGTCTAGACCAGATTGGGCTTCAGCTACAGAAAGAAGTGCTGATGGACCAACCAAAATGGTGGTCATACAGGGCTGAGGAGTCACAGATAAACCTGAGTCTCTACTCTTTCTAGAAAGCAGGATCCAGTTATGCTGTCCTTTCTCCCACCCAAACACCACATTTCAGCAAGGTAAGGGGTAGAGGATGACTTAAAGTCAGTTTGGGCTGACTTAGCACATGGGACAATCATTTCTTTAGCATCCATTTCTTTTAAGAATGTATTCTCAGAGTTGGGGTTAACACACAGATCTCACCGAAGTGTTTTGAGCTTTAAATAATTAAGCTGGAGAAATTAGACAACAAAGTTGTCAAGTGAAAGCTAAAGTTGTAAACTTGTTCGGCCTTCATGTTCCACAGTTAATTCAGCTGTGAGGACTCCAGCTACCAGTTCAGAAGCAATAAGGAAACCAAAAGATTGACTCTATTTCAGCAAATATTATGAAATATGTTTGTAACATTCCAAATCTGATGGATCAAAACTAAGAATAAGGTAGAAGGGACAGGGAATTTTAAAAAGCATTCCAAACTTCTAAAATGCCCAGTAATCATAAAGCATTCAGTCACAACTTGGTTTAAATCAGGTTTTCCCATGCTTGACTGTGTGACCTTGGGCCATTTTCTTTACCACTCTGGACTTCAGTTTTCTTTTAACACTTACCTCAATAACATTTTGTCATATGGGTTCATGAAATAATGCACTATTGGCCATATATTTAATGGTTTAGTTATATACCACCCCATACTTTAAAAAGTAGGTAGAAAAAGAAGAGTGTTAAATTATTTTGAAGGATAAATGATGTACACTTTCTTTCTTTGCAGGTTGAGTAATCTCCCTGCAAAATAGAAATAAATTCCCCAAATCTGAATGCTGGCTTGTTAGAACGTTATCTCATTAGCCATTTGATGTTATCCCCTACACTGGTAAATTTTGGGCTCTTTCAGCCTAGATTCCAACAGGCTGTAGGAGTAGGAAGAGATGGCTCGGGGGCAAAAGGATGGTTTTTGTGCCTCAATAGACTTCTTTTGTCTGAAGATTTGGGGTAATCATTGGTAAAGCTGTGGAATATTGAAACTGCATAGAGCCAGGCAATAAAACTAGAGAATATTTAATGGTTCTTTTTTGAACTTTGGATAATGAGCAAGAATTTTCACTATTACACATTAATTCTGGAAGATGCCTTTTCTAATGGTATTTGGCATCTCCTTAGAGCCTTTGTGTTGATCAGTTGTTCACATGCCACAATGACACTCCACTTGCCATTGCTCTGAATTCACAAGAGGGTGTTTGATGTTTGAATTGAGGACTTTACTGCTGAAGTTGCAGGTGCAGGAAAGTGAGGGAGGGGTGTGGAGCTGTGTGTTCAGCTAAACGAGCCACAATCTAGTCAAGTAGGACTGACTCCAACAATCAGTCCCAGCAATGTTCATTTCCTTGGTCTGCTGAATGCAGCCACCAGGCACTCAACAAAACATTTTTTTTCATTGCTCCACAGCTATTCTTAAAAAATGTTAGTATCTAAGTATCCACTTTTGTGTTCCATTAATAGGTATTGATCCACTAAGTAATGCCTACATACTCAGTGCTTTCCCCAAAGAGAGAGAAAGTAGTGCCTGCATTAGCAAGTGGGTCTATCCCTATATCTCCTATTCAGTGTTTGGTATTTAAACTGTATCTTCTTTAAAGAGTTGAAATTTTCATATATACCTCATTTGTTCCCAAAGCTGATGTTTTCCAAGTTCTTGAATTAGTCGGTCCCTTTATCAGTTAATCAATCCAACAAGACCACCAAAGATCCCATGCAAATGAACAAAAGTAATCATCACAGGATATAATGTATTAAAACAGTTTTAGTGGTCCTCCCTTTATCTGCCCTGCTCCTAATTTTTTTTCGCAGGGAATCTAGGTCCTTTAGGGCTTCCTTACGTTAGGAATTTGGGTAGAGATGAAAGCAAAAAGACCCAGCAGTAATGGCTTTTTTTTTTTCCGAATTTATAAAAGCCAAAATTTTTTGAGAAGATAATGTTAAGTGTCCCAGAATGTGATCACAGTGATGTAAGTTTTTCGAGAGCAAGAAAAGAGAGGGAGCCTTGTCCAAGGCTGGAGAGGAGAAGAGGTCCCTTAGTCCTCAGCTAGGCCTGTTCCTTCCCCCTTGCAAGGTCTCCTCTGCATGGATGGCTGGAGAGTTCATCTGAGGAGGTAGAACCTTGCTCAAGCCTACCACAGAGAATGCTGGGCCTGAAAAAGTCAAATGGTGTCTCCATAGTAACCAGTGGGGCCTGAGGCATCAAAGCAATGCTGTGGTATTATGGAAAACCCCAGGCCTCTTAATTAACTATTGGAGTGGGAGGAGATGGCATTGAATAATATCTGAAGTTGAATTTGCAAACCTTTCAAAGGTGAATGGGTATTCAGATTCAGGATTAAAACGATGTTTAAAAAATTATAAAACAGTATTTCTTACACGTCTATGTTTGTGGACTAGGATTCATTTCTACTGCATTAACATTGCCTATGGCTTTGCAATTTTCATAATTATGTTCTTACTTTAGTTAATTTATGCCTTAGAATAAATATATGAGTACACATTATTATCAGCTTTGCTTTATAGATTGAGGAATTACAATTCACAGAAGCTGAACAACTTGCCTAAGAATACAGAGCCAAGTGGTGGCAGAGTCAGAACTCAAGGTCAGATCCATGTGCCCCTCAAGTCCACATTCTTTTCAATATGGCATATTGCCTTTCTAGTAGGGAAACCGGTTCCATTTGTTAAGTACTATTGAGGAGATGGCTGGAGTTACTTAAATATAACTAAATTGCTATTTTAAGCCATAATTAGCAATAACAAAATGAGACCTCAATCACAGGGTCTCAGGGTCCCTGTGGAATCAGCTTACTCAAGTGTTTCTACCCAGCTGCTCTCAGACCCAAGCTCCTTTTCAGGCCCTGAGCATTCCTCTCCTCTTCACATAAGCTGCCTCCTTCTGTTCTAGCCATTAGGGTTGCACCACTGCTCTGCAGTGGGGCAGTCTCCCCAGGTTTTTCCTTCCCTGCTGCCCCAAATACAAACAAAGGGCTTTGATCCTTCTCTAAGCATTTGAGTAATCTACAAGGAAATAGTGTGCTCATGACAGTGTACAACAGGAAATTATTATAAAGTTATAAAGTTCTTACAGCAGTGATCCTTGCTCTCTTCGCATGGCAATGTGTCCTGTTAGCTGGAAACCTTCAGCTTTAATTTTACTTCCCAGGGTGAAGATATTATCAAGGTAGACTATTAAGTGTCATCACTTTCTCACTGTTCATCTATGCTCCCCTTGGGTTTACTTCCCACACTGTTCAACCTAGAATCCATGGCGCATCATTTTAACATTCTTATCCCCTTCCTCCACTCTCCTTTCTTCTTACAGAACACTAGCCCTGCATGAGCCCTGCTATCCTCCTTTCTTTTGCCTACACCAGAGCAGCTGAACATAGCTGCAAAAAATCTCGCAACCCACATGATGGTTTCACTGAAAATTCATATTTTACATGAGCCCTCATTAGTACCGATCAATCCTGTTACATTTATCCAGTCTTCCAGTTCCCTAAAAAAAAAAAAAAAAGACTTTGTACCTTCTTCTGTCTCCTTCAGCCTTTCAGGCTCCTTCCTCTCTCAGATAATGGCGATGCCTCTTACCTCACTTTCCCAATTTCACACCCAAAGCACCTGCATCCACCTCCTCTTTCTTTCCTCCATCCTCTCCCTACCCAAGACCCATGCTCCATGTACATTTCCTCTGCCTCCTCCAGGCCATCACCATTTTGTTCTCCTGGGCCATCATTTCTCTCTATTAGGAATCTCTCTTTTCACATGTAATTACTATTAAATTATAATTGAATAATTATAATTGAACCTCCCAACTCTTTCTGATCCCAAAGAACTCTCCATTTCTCCTCTCAGCACCACAGCAAAGCCTCCAAAGGATTTGTTCATGTACATCATACCTCCCCTTCCTACCTTCCATTGTCTCTGAAATGCTACCCACTGCCCTTCCAGCAAATCTTGTCAAGGTCAACAATAACTGTCATGTTGCCAAAATCAGGAAGCAGTTGCTTTTCTTCACTCTTTCCGCAGTTTCAGCCCCACAGATGACTGTCCCACTCCCAAAGCACTGCTCTCTTGACTTCCTTTTCAACACATTCTCCTGGGGTTCCTATTAATATCTCACTGGCCTCAGTATTCTTGGTCTTCTCCTTTTCTTTTCCTGAATAAAGTATAGCATTTCCTCAGGGTTCTCTCTGGGACTCTTTTCTCTTCTCTGACACTTTCTTCTGAGTTAGTTTCATCAATTCCCAAAACTTTGCCTATAATAAATCATATGTTCCAATTCCAAAGTAGTAGTTCATCCTTGCTGAGCTTCAGACATTTATACGGCACCAGTCGTTCCCATGTGACTAAATGTCAAAACGCTTCTTCTGATGGTTCAAGCCACAGATCTGAAAATCATTCTGTTTCTTCCCTCTCCTTGCCTTTTGACACAAAATCCATTAGTAGGGAGGTTTCCCACCTCCAAAATCTCCCCACCATCTTCTTATCTTTATCTCTCTTCTAACCTCTCTTATCACTGTCATCTCTCACCTCGCCTTTTGTAACTGCATCCTAACTGCCCTCACCTTCCCAATCCTGTTGCACTAGAATGAATTATCCCATAATGTCAAGAATAATCCTCTTAAAATAGAAATCAGAACATCTAACCCTTGTGTTCTGAACCCTCCCAGGGCTTGCCCTTTCACTAAAGGAAATCCAAACTCCTTATCCTGGCCAAACGCTACTGCTGATCTGACATGCTTTCTGACTCTGTCCCATGCCCCTCTTACATTTTCTCAGCTTGCTCCAGTTCCATGGAACTTTGAGATTCTTAAACATGGTGTGTTTTCCCATCAGAGCCTCTGCAAGTACTATTTCTTCTTCTGGTAACTTTCTCCCTCCAAACTCATCTCCTGGCTCTCATTTCTCAAAAATCTCAGAGAGGACTTCCTTGCCACCCATCAAAACTCTTCTAAACATCACCTTATCTCCTTCATTCTTTTAACTTATCAAAGTTTGTAATTGTTTTGGTTCTTTGTTCAATGACTTGATGTTGCCTGTTTCCACCACAGAATTTATGCTCAATCAATACAGAGACCTTGGCAACTTTGTTTGTTCTTGTATCTCCGAGCACTGTGAGGGATACATAGAAACTTATAGATGAATATGTGCCAACTGCATCAGGCAAAAACACTCAGCAGACAAACGGTGGAAACCACGGGTCAATTTTTGGCATTGAACTTATAGGACAATCAGATCTTCCTTCAAATTCCATCATCTGTCTACAAATGTCTACACATCCTCCTATGTCATAGACAGGGAAGAGCTTCATCATAGCAGCCCAAGGGTCTGCTAAGCACAGAGACACTGGTTCAGCTGGACTAGACTAGACAGTGGACTTCCCTTGACTTCTTGAGCACAGATCCCAGGGAGTTCCATTATGTCAGATCATGTGCATGAAACTCACTCTTCCCTGTTAGCAGACTGACTGACACCTATGCTGTAACCTATAGGTCTGTCATGGGTGACCATCTGTCGTGTCTAACTAACAGTGTTAAGACTTTTAGCATCTTCATGACCAGGTCAGAATCCAGCCCTTCCCTGATCCCTGATTTCATGGCTTATCCTTAAGCCATTATGACAATTAGTGTCAACTGAATCAGTCCTGAAATATTTGGCTATGTTATGGTGCCAATAAGATTATAATGACTGATGCCTTTAGAATCCACCTTGGCCTTGACTGTATGTGGCCAATAAATCATTCATTCTAAGACCAAATACCTATTTCAGCATGGGGCAGAGTGTGTTTTATAACTGATTTCTGATTGGTTACATCTAGAAAAATGTTCTAGACTTTTGTATTTCAAAATATATACCTATAAATTTCAAAATTCCTGAAGCATGCCTGATTTATAGAAATATAAGAGAAATGCCTCTCCCAATAACAAAATGGATTGAGAGCTATGGTACTTCCATACAAAGGAATATTACTCAGCAATAAAAAGAAACAAACTACTGATACATGTAACAACATGGATGAGTCTTGAATGCATCATACTAAGCCAAAGGGATCAGATTCAAAAGGTTCTATACTGTATGATTCATTCATATGGTGTTCTGGAAAAGACAAAACTGTAGGAACAGAAAACAGATGAGTGACTAACAGGGGTAGGGTGGGGTGAGGGTGGAGATAATTCACCACAAAGAGGTATGAGGAAATTCTTTGAGATGATGGAACTGTAATGTTCCATGAAATCTGAGGTAGAAAATCTCCCCATTAATGGGTTGTATGTTGAAAGAAAAGGAGAGGGAAGAATAACTTTTGGATTTCTGGCTTGAACAATGTGAAGAAGTGTTTTGACATTTAGTTACATGGAAAACACCAGCACAGTATCAATTTCTGGAGCTCAACAAGGATGAACTACTACTTTGATTATGGTACGGTAGTCCTCATGTATTTGAGGTTTTGTTTGCAAAGTTTTAGTTCCACATTGAGGTCAACATTGAATGGAAAATTCCAGAAATAATTCATAAGTTTTAAATTGCACCCTTTTGATCACATGATAAAAGCTCTTCCAGTCCCACACCATGCTCACTTTGTCCCACCCAAGATGTGAATCATCCCTTTGTCCAGCATATCCAGGCTGCACACACCACCCACCTGTTGGGTCACTTAATAGACATCTTGGTTATTAAATCAACTGTTAGGGTATTGCAGGGCTTGTGTTCAAATTACCCTTATTTTACTTGATAATGGTCCCAAAGCCCAAGAGCAGTGATGCTGGCATATTGTTACAGTTGTTCCATTTTTTAGTAATGATTGGGTTAATCTCTTACTGTGCCTAATTTACAAATCAAACTTCATCATAGGTATGTATGTATAGGAAGAAGCATAGTATATATACAGGGTTTGGTCCTATCCATGTTTTTGGGCATTCACTGGGGATCTTGGAATATATCCCTGGAGAATAAGAGGGGACCATGGCATTGATGACACAATTGTATGCCTGTTATTATTAGTTTTATGTGTCAACTTGACTAGGCTATAATCTCCAGTTACGCTATCAAACACTAATCTAAGCATTGTTAGGGCAGTGTTTTGTGGATGTGGTTAACCCCCACGATCTGTTGACTTTAATTAGATTATCCTTGATTAATGTGGGTGGACCTCATCCAATCAGTTGAAAGGACTTAGAGCAAAATTGAGATTTCCTACAGGAAGAAGAAATTCTGCTCCAGATCCCAGCACCACAGCATCAGCTGCTGCCTGAAAGATTCCAACCTGCTCTATGAAGTTTGGGCTTGCCAGTCCTCATGATCACATAAGCCAATTCCATGGAATACATATATATGTGTGCGCACACACACACACATATACACACATATAATATATATATACACACACATATATATATACACACACATACACACACACACACACACTCTACTGGTTCAATTTATCTGGGGAACCCTAGCTAACATAACGTGCTCATTAAAATTCATAGAAATATACCCTGTAAAATGGCACATTTTCCTATATGTAAATTACACCACAAACAGCTTGATTTAAGAAAAAACTAATCAGGATTCTGTTTGGGGATGTAAACAGAAAGAGCGCATGTGTGTTTATGCATGAGTGTGCAAACGAACATGTGTTTGAGACAGTATACATGTGAATATATGCAGTGGGTGCCTTTGTAGGTATCAGTATTTCTGCAGGGGATATGAGAAAGGTGTTTGAGTTAAAAAAAAAAAATTCTTTAATCCTGAAAGTACGGCCGGGCGCGGTGGCTCAAGCCTGTAATCCCAGCACTTTGGGAGGCCGAGACGGGCGGATCACAAGGTCAGGAGATCGAGACCATCCTGGCTAACATGGTGAAACCCCGTCTCTACTAAAAAATACAAAAAACTAGCCGGGCGAGGTGGCAGGCACCTGTAGTCCCAGCTACTCGGGAGGCTGAGACAGGAGGATGGCGTGAACCCGGGAGGCGGAGCTTGCAGTGAGCCAGGATCCGGCCACTACACTCCAGCCTGGGTGACAGAGCGAGACTCCGTCTCAAAAAAAAAAAAAAAAAAAAAAAAAAAATTCCTGAAAGTAGAGTGATAAAAACAAGGTATCTGTCTGCAGTCTGAGCTGATTAACAGGTTATTCCACAGCTAAAGGAGGAGGCCTCCATGCAACAGGACCTCAGTTGGTTTTTGTCAGTGTACTAATGAGTGCACTGGGATAGGAAAATTAAATTCAAATTAATCTATTATTTGTTGAAAACTTTCTACACACAAGATGCTGTGCCAAGTGGTTCAAGGTAAATGAAGGTGAATAAAATGTGGTTACTGCTCTCAATGTTCTCATAGTCTACTACAGAACATTTTAACAACTCCACAAATAATCATAATTCTTGATACAGCGTAAGAAACATCATCCAGATAAAGAAAATTCTATGGAATGCAGAAGACAGGATATCACATTTAGATGGAAAGGTCAAAAAGCCTTCACAAACAAAGTTATATTTAAACTGGACATGAAGGAGGAGTAAGATTTTGAGAAGCAGAAAAATAGGTGGGGCAGAGACTATTTCAGGAGTATTTTAAAATACTTTAAAAATTAAAAGAAAAAAAGTGCAGATCCAGGAAAGCATGGGCTGCAGGAACTGAGAGCTCCAGCAAGGCCAGAGGGACCTCAAGTCTCTTATAACTAAGTCCAATTTATTTATTTAATTCAACAAGGATTTGTTCAGGACTTCCAATGTGCCAGTTTGACTAGAACATTAAGTATTAATATATGTTTAAAAGTGAAAGATAAGACTAAGAAAGGGAAGGCTAAGGTGAAACAGACAGATTTTAAATTAGAAACAGCTTTAAAATGTTCTGTTTCCACTTAAGGAATGAATGAACCCAGATGTAAAATGGGTCACCCTCCCCCACAAGATTTGCTCAAGCCATCATTCCACTCCCTGTTAAATGTCCAATGTCCTGCCCAAGAGGTTTGTGAATTTTGGGGGTAGGTAGTCTTGTTACTTCTGGCTTGGATTGTCTACTGCCCTTGAATTCTTGTTTTCACATTGTGCCCTGCAGCTATTGCTTTGTGTGTCTTCCACACCTCTTCAGCCGTCCCTTCTTATCTCAGGAACTAGGCTCCTGCCATTTTCCATTCATTCTTGCATCATCAACTTCTCCTGCCCTTCTATATTATTCCAACAATACCATGGTATCTCCAAACTTAAAAACCCTTAACCTTATGTCCTGCTCCCCATATTGCCTGAAATCTTTGCTACCAGTTATGGAAAAACATTTTAAAACTGTCTGTTCTTAGTGTCTCCACTTCCTCCCATCTCATTCTTGCAATTTAAAAATAATTATATGTTTACATATTTATCAAAATAACAGATACATATAGATTAAATACATTAAATCACTGGCTTTTTTTTTTTTTTTTTTGAGACAGTCTCGCTCCATCACCCAGGCAAGAGGGCAGCAGCGCAATCTGAGATCACTGCAACATCAACCTCCCAGGTTCAAGGGATGCTCCTGCCTCAACTTCCCGAGTAGCTGGGACTACAGGCGCCCGCCATCTCGCCCGGCTAGTTTTTTGTATTTTTTAATAGAGACGGCGTTTCACCGTGTAGGCCAGGACGGTCTCGATCTCCTGTCCTCGTGATCCACCCGTCTCGGCCTCCCAAAGTGCTGGGATTACAGGCTTGAGCCACCGCGCCCGGCCATCACTGGCTTTTTCACTGGGGCACTCCCAGATGTAAGTATCTGGGGTTAATGTGGCTGCTCAGACTTGGAGGGAAGATGATAATAACTCTAGGTCAGAGGCAGGGCAGTGGGATCAGGCTCGTCTGCCAGTCAGTGATCTGGAAACAGCCTAAAGAAGGCAGACTGAGGATCTTGTGCCGTGTGTAGACTGGCACCAAACCCTCTACTTTGCCTAGTGTGCCTTATTTTAGCATCTTTCTGGATCTCTCCTTCTACCAAGGATCGTGCTTGAGGAGGCTAGAGTTGTCATCTGGCTGTGTGGAAAGATGAAAGGAACCTGAGTGAAAAGGTTCAGCTGTGTTGTGTACAGAACTGCAAACAAGCCTCACATCTCTGTGTGGAGGAATCTGGAGAATAAAAACAAGAAGCTGCTATCACTTACAGGGATGGAAAAGCAGAGGTGAAAGACGCCTGCTGCCGTTTGCAACTGTGAGCAGGAAGCCAGGACTGCTGTCTGTGGAAGTTGCTGCTGGCGAAGTCCCCACCAAATACAGGAGAAAACGTGGCTTCTCCCTCCCCACTTCCGTCTTCTTCTTTTTTTTTCCTTTGAGACGGAGTCTCACTCTGTCGCCTGCGCTGGAGTGCAGTGGCGCGATCTCAGCTCACTGCAACCTCCACCTCCCGGGTTCAAGCCATTCTCCTGCCTCAGCCTCTCAAGTAGCTGGGACTACAGGCTTGCACCACCACGCCCAGCTGATTTTTGTTTTTTAGTAGGGATTTCACCATGTTGGCCAGGCTGGTCTGGAACTCCTGACCTCGTGATATGCCCGCCTCCGCCTTCCAAAGTGCTGGGATTACAGGCATGCGCCATGGCGCCCTACCTCTCCCTCCGCACTTCCTTTTAATCTCCCAGTTGCCTCCCACTGGCAAAATCTCCCCTTTTGCTCCTCCAATATTCCACTAATTTTGTAATAAATGTCCTGAATTAAAGGTCTTTTAAAAAAATCTCGAAGTGATTCTGTGTATTTATCAAAAAGAATTAAAAGCAGTGCCTTGTGAAACCCCGTCTCTACTAAAAAATATATATATGTACAAAAAACTAGCCGGGCTAGGTGGCGGGCGTCTTACTCGGGAGGCTGAGGCAGGAGAATGGCATAAACCCAGGAGGTGGAGCTTGCAGTGAGCTAAGATTGGGCCACTGCACTCCAGCCTGGGCGACAGAGCCAGATTCCGTCTCAAAAAATAAATAAATAAATAAAACAGTGCCTGGAAGAGATATTTGCACACCCATGTTCATAGGTAAAATGTGAAATCAACTCCAGTGTCCAGTGAAGGATGACTGGATGTGCAAAATATGGCATGCACACGTAGTGGAATACTCTTCAGCCTTCAAAAGAAAAGACATTCTGACACATTCTCCAACATGGATGAACCTTGAGGATATTATGCTAACTGAAATAAGTCAATCACAAAAAGATGAAAGACAAATATTGTATGATTCCACTTATATGAGGCACTTAGACAAAATCTTAGAGACAGAAAGTAGAATGGGGCTTGCCAGGTGATGGGGGAGTGGGGGAAATAGAGAGTTGTCATGTAATGAGTATAAAGTTTCAGTTTTATAAGATGAAAAGGATTATGCAGATGGATGATGGTGATGACTGTACAACCTTATGAGTATATTTAACACCATTTAACAGTTTAAAATGGTGAAGGTGCTAAAATTTATGTTATATGTATTTTACTACAATTTTAAAAATGGAAAAAAAAAAATCCTGGGATGGTTTTCATTTCTTGGTTGGATATTGACATACCCTCCCACCCCCACCCCAGTTACTCTGCAACACCTACCATTTTGACAGTCTTCATGGAACTTGGTGCTCTCTGAAATCTTGTTTACTTTTGTTTATTTGCCATCTGTTTTCCCCTGCTCAAGGGTAAGGATTAAGAGAGTAGGAATCTTATTTTCTTCTTCACGTCTGTATCACTAGTACCTAGAATAAAAGTTGCTTCACAGCAGAGTTTAATAAATATTTGTTGAAAGAATGCACACCCATGAAAGGAGCCTTAGACATTTTTCTTGATTTCCATCAAAAATAAGAAGGATCAGCAGAATTCCTTTGCGCTGTACAGACTTTACAGGAAATAGAGGAAGTTTACATCTTGGGGTCAGTTTTTACTTTAAATCTCTCAAACACACCACTCTTCATCCTCCATTCTCTGGTCTTCTGATGCTGTGTACCCTGTCGGGGAATATCTACCCAAATTCATCCCATGGAAGAACAGCTCCCTTTCCTCCAGCCCTGACTCCCAAACTCAGCTCAGGGCTCACCACTGTAACTCCAAACACTCCTCAGTGTCCCCTGCACAGACTGTCTCCTCTGGATGTCCCCTTCCCACCTCTGCAATGGAAAGGTAGCAGCAGAGGGTTCAATTTTCTCACTGACATGAAATATGCTTCTTCTCTGAAAAGACAAAATACCACCAATTTGTTTTGGTTTAAAACTACTTTTTTATATTACAAGTTTGTTGCTTTTAAGTAGATACTAAATTAGAAATGTGTCCTCAGATCTGGAGGATAGTGACATGTAAGGACAATCTTACCTCTTTCTATCAAATAATACATTTTAAGGGAAATACAAGAAAATAGAAATATGTAACTCTGCTTCTTAGCTCTTCTCTAAATGCATAGGCCCATTACAAAGTTAAAGGAAGAACAGCAGTGGGGGACCTGTCTGTGACACTCACTCCTTCCATCTTCTGTTTTCACGAAGAAAACTCAATTTAAATTATTTCTAAAGTCAGAAAAATAAAACTTGAAGAAGTGTCCGTGCATGTATGTATATCACACATCTTAATGGAAAGACACAATTCCAAACATCATTTGAATGCACGTCCCTCGGGAAATTCAGACTTGGGGAGCAACCTTCAGACAAGGTCGGAGACAGAAATGCCTTTATCTCTGAGAACCAATTGCTGGGCCGGCCACTGCCAAGCGCCACTCAGAGAGAACGGGACAAGGATGGAAGGAGAGCAGAGGAGAGAAAAATAGAAAACAGGATTATTTGAATACCACCAGCAATCGCCTCGGGCACATTTTCCTGCCTTAGTTGTGTGAGTCAGCCTGGCCGAACAATCTAAAAACGGCGCAGGCCAGGCGGGCTGCAGGGTGCAGTGCCTACTTGGGTCCACCGTGGCCCACGTGGAGCCTGCGACGCTGCAGCCGCCCTTTCCCAGGACCTGGGGCCGCGGGCGCCTCCCGGGCCGGTTCAAGCCACGCACCTCAGAGGGCACTGGAGAAAGTCACTACCTTATTTGCACACTAGTCATTACTGCATCCTCATCACCTCTTGGAAAGAGAGTTGAAAATTTAAGCAGAGGATTTCTTTCATCCAACTCAAATGCTTTGCATAGCAAAGGAAACAGGGTCAAGGAGCTGCCGCTGCAATCAAGTTCCAGTCTTAGCTAGAGCCAGGGGATAAACGTGAGCAAGTCTCCCTCTGGTGGACAGACCGCGTCACCTTTCACTCGCAAAGACGGCCGCATCTGGGTCAGGCAGAAATTCAGGCAGAGCCAGGTGAGAAGGTGAGCTGGGAGGAGAGGAGGTACCCTTGTCTTTGGGACCCACAGTCCCGCCTTGCCTTCTCAGATTTGCTTTTCAGTGGAAAAGCAAAGTGCATTGAAGTTTTTACACATCATTTGAGAATGCTTACTCTTAAAATGTTTGTTCTTAATTCGTTGAATATGACTCTATATCTCACTATGATGGAGGGTAGCAGATCTAATGTCATTTTCTAGACTGGTTTTTAAAGGCTTAGGTCACACTTGAGGGGGCAGTACATTTGGGGACAAGCTGAGAAGGACTGTGGCAAAGAAAGAGTGACTGGAGAAACATGATCCTGTTTCCATGGGCAAAATCAATTCCAATGTCCTTGCCCTATGAGCAGTGAGACGTCAGCGACATCACCAGGCTGGCAGGATCCCTGGGGTAGGTTGTTCTTGCATCAGAGTCCTCCGGCCGACCCCACCCGCATGGCAACCAACAGTCATGCTCTCTATCCTTTGCAAAGATAGACTGGACGAGCTGTCTCTGTCCATACTAATCCTGACCAGTCTTTCCACAGTCTTCTTCAGCTATTTCTGGCCTTCAGTAGGGAAGCTTAGACTGAACTCCATAGAACAGACCTCAAAAGAGTTTGTTTCTAGGATCCTAAAATGGATGGAAGAGATATATATATATGTGCACATGTTTAAGTGTATATATGAGTGTGTGTGCACGTGTGCATTTGTGCAAACTTTCTATATGCAAGCTTGCAGACTGTGAATTCATTCAACTTTCAAAGTATCTGTGACCCAGGAAACATTATAAGTTACCGATGAAAAGTCTCACCCCATTAGTAAAACAAGCCACAGCAGTGATTGAAGTACCTGGGCTGTGGAATTCGAGTGCCCAAATTCAAATCAGACGGAGATTCCTTAAGAAAGTAGCTTAATATCTGCAACCCTTATTTCCCTAATCTGTAAAATGAGAATAATAATATAGTATGTAATAATAACCAAGAGCACTTTATCTATTGAATTAATGCAAGGATTAATTGATAGAATGCATGCAATGCACTTAGCAATTTACTTGACACATATTCATTGCTCGGTGAAGTTTGGCCTTCATTATTTATAATGAACGCCTTAAATTAGAAGCTGAGAAATGTTAGGATCTTTAAAATTTCAGTGTGGGTAGCATACAGTTTTCAATAATTTTGTGATTTTTTGATGAGATACAAGAATTATTTTTCTTTTGATAAAAACATATTCAATCTCTTGGGAACAATAAGTATGACTCTATACAGGGTTTTAAACTAGAGAATTATAGAATTTTAAAGCAAGTAGAGACCTGAGTTATTAGTAGTCATATTGCCTTCAATTCTGCCTTATAGGTGAGGTAATCCAGATGCATCATGAAAATGACCTGCTCAGGCTATCCTGATATTATGACTACAATTCAGGACCTTTAATTTTAATTATGAGCTGGCTTTACCACAGCTCTCAGAGGCCTTCCCCTATCTTCATGAGATTCTCAAAGGTCCATTAAAGAAAAAATTGAGAATGGTTGTCCTGTGGGAAATAGATCATCATTCAGGTCTCTGCTCAGATCTCTGGCTTCCCGTTCCCTTTGGCACAAAGAGAGTTTTCTTTCTCTGAGAACTCTGCATATCACCATCTTATTACCATTTATCTCTGTCTTAAGATGCACATCATATTCCATTTTTCTCTTTGTTCCCTTAGATTTCAAACATCTTGAAGACAGGAAACATGACCTCATATCTAATAGAATCTGACAAAATATTTCACAAAGGAAAAGATAGAAGGCATATACAAAGGGATTAGAAAGCCATTTATCTCATTGATGAGCTTGAGCCTGTAAAACTCCAGGGGGCCTAAGAAAAGTCCATTTCCCATCGCTGACTTCTCCTCTTCTGGAAACAATATGAACTGGACAGATTGTGAGCAGAGCCAACAGCACAACTAAGGCTAGAAAAAAAGAAAGAAAGAAAAAATAGGACTCCTTTGTATCTTGGGGCCAGGACTCTAAAATTTCAGTGGGGCAAAAGATGAATGATTGATGCCTACAAATAGAATATAATGGCAGGAGTTTGTTCGTAGGAGTACGACAAAAGCTTTGTTTCTAGGCCTGGTTCCTGGGCCTGGATCCCACATGAAAGAGCAAGACCAGGTGCCTGGCTTGGTTACACATCAGAGATTGGACAGGAACTAAAGGAGGGGGTGAAATCGCTAGCTCTCTGAAAGTTAGAGGCCTTGAAGGCAGAGGTCAGGTTAGACATTACAGAGTCTTCTCTTTCTAGTCTTCCCAGTCTTGGCTTCTACTCCCATATCCCTTGCTTCCTTCCTGCACTTCAATTGGGTCATGCTAGAAAAGAGATGGCCACACTTTCTGCTAATGTAAGAATTGTCTAGATGAAGCAAGAGTTCTTAGCCTGAGCTTAAAGAGTTCTTTGATTCCCCTGGAAGAATACACACAAAAAGTGAGCCCCAAGAATGTCTGCATATTTGTCTGGGTGGAGGATTTAAAAATTTCGTAGGATTCTCTAAGAGGTCTGTGACCCAAATGAATTGAACGATCACTGCTTTAGGGTCTCTCAAATCTTCACAGCCCCCCAAACTCTCCCAGAGAAATTCTATTTCTTTTAGAGTTTTCTCTCAGAAGGAATATTCTTTTGAATCTATTCCCTGACTTACAGGGGTGTGCACAAAGGAGACTTCCCTTTTGTCATAGACCAGGGACTGTAGACACCAGTGTGTTAGGGAGGATTCTCTGAAGTTACTGCAAATTCTAAGCTACTGGTAGACAATGCAGGATGTCTGGAGAAACAGATTGCCTGAGATCCTAAAGGCTCCTAAATAATTCACTAACTCAAGAGAAACTCCTGAAGCACACAGCAAACTTATTGACCCCAGAGTGTTCCTTTGACATAACAGACACAGTAGCTTAAGGAAAGTATAGGGTAATATGTTGACTGATAATCATTAAAAAAGAATAGTCTTTGGGAGGCCGAGATGGGCGGATCAGATCGAGACCATCCTGGCTAACATGGTGAAACCCCATTTCTACTAAAAATACAAAAATTAGCCAGGCTCAGTGGTGGGCACCTGTAGTCTCAGCTACAGGGGAGGCTGAGGCAGGAGAATGGCCTCAACTTGCAGTGAGTGGAGATTGAGCCACTGCACTCCAGCCTGGGTGACAGAGCGAGACTCCGTCTCAAAAAAAAAAAAAAGAATAGTAATTTGTGTCTTTTTCAATCAGGTCTTTATCTTAACAGAGGGCAGAAAAAAACTTGCTTTAATTTATCTGTAAATTATCTGGAAACCTGCTTTTACATAGCTGGAGAAAATGAGTGACGAGTTTATCCCTTTGACAAAAGGAACTCACATCCCAGAAGAAAAGAATAGCGTCAAGATTCTGTTTTCAAAGACAGAGAATTTACAGAGTGTTATTAGAGGTTATGGGGTTAATTAAACACTAAAAGTTACTTGAGAGTAGCAAGCAATTGATTTTCCATGAAATTTAGCTCTACTCTAGCCTATAGTAAATTGCAGATGTTGCTGGAGTACCCCGGGGCCCAACAGTAACAGTAGTAGAGTATGGCCTAAACGCTAGAGAGGCTTTACTTACTCAAATAAGAGTATTTGAAACATGGGCATTTTTGCCTTCTCTTGTGTTAGATGCCCAAATCAGCTATACTAAATCTTCTTTCCATCCACCCAGTCTTCTGTGCAAAATCCATTATCTTCTTGGACCATTGCATTTCAATGGAGAAGAAAAGTAAATGTCAGTGAAAATGGAGACTGGGGAATTGAGAAACTGTATCTCAAAAGATTCTGTTGCAGACTGAGTGTAACACCTGTGGAAGACACTGCTGGTTGCCTGCCTGATATCCACTATCTCTTCTTTGCAATCAGACAACCATTTTGTTTTGAAATAGTTTTTTAAAATTACATTTCCAGCTCTTCTCCAACTAGGAATGATCATGTGATACCATTCAGGCCACTGAGATGTAAGCATAAGTTGGAAAAATTTTCCTACAAGGTGCTGACTCAGCTACCATGTGCCTTTGGGGACCTTTGTACTTCCTCTTCTTTCTTTCTAAAATGGAAACAAGATGCCAAAAGTGGAGTAGTCACCTAGTGACATGAGACATGTGTGGGAACAAAATTAAGATGCCGGTGATGGCTGGACAGAAACATAGAGAGTGCTTGAGTCCTTAATAGCATTAGGGAGCCATCATATCAGACCAGGACCCTCTGACTCTAGTCTTTTTATTATATAAGAAAAATGATATCCCTTTAGTCACTGATTAATTAGGGTTCCTCTTACTTGCAGCCCAATGCAATCACAATGTCCTTATTTGCCTGATGCTTTGGGGCTCCATAAGCCTCTTGAAACATAGATGCACATCTAGGGAGAGGGGAAATATAGTAAAACTATGGTTTTCTTCTCTTGGTTATAAAATTGAATAAGACTAAGTTTCTAGCCCCAGGTGACAGGAATTCAAGAGAAAAGTTAATTTTCATTTTAGAAAAAAATTGAAATTCTTTTTGCACATTTGACTTTATAGCTTCTGAAATTCATACATGCTACAAAAACACAGTATAAGAAACAACTTACATGCAATACCACACAGTGATACTGTTTAAGTTCATCAGCTTTCACAATTTGAAACACTCTCACTGGCAGCATCTTCTTCCCGAGGTCCCAGTCTTTACTGTTTGGGGTCCCACCTTTACTCTCTCTGCTAAGATATTTCTCCTGTCTTCCGTTTTCTCCAAGTCCTAGGGTCACAAATCCCTGTCATGTCAGCTGACCAAAAGAAAAGTCCAAAATTCTTATTAATTTATTAGGGATGATAACTTATCCTCCTGCGTTTCATCCTCTCCCATCTCTTCTGTTTCATAGTGAAAGAATTATTGCTATGTTTTCCTGAATCACATGAATAGTCTCCTGGCTCTTCACTTTAGCTTTCCTTTAGAAACTTCTTAAATCTCTGATCAAATGTTTAGGATGAGATCAGTTCAAAGTAGATGGGCTTCCCTCCTCCCAACCATGACTGTAGGCTATAGGCCTAAGGCAATGAAGACAGGCAGGGGCCACACTGGAATCTTTATTCTCTTCTATTACAAAGTAAGCCCTGGGGAGGATAGGGGTTTTCGTCTTCTTTTAATAGAGATATTTACATAGATCCTGTCAGTAAAAGAAGCTCAAAGATCAAGGATGGAGAAGCATAGTTTAAATGGTAATAACAAGACAAAACCAGTGATTGGAGCTGTCCCTCTTACCGACTTTGTGTAGGAAACCAGAATTTTCCCCCAAGTCTCTTCTCTCCAGCAGCTTTCTGGGGCCTGTAGCTCTTGCCCCACCTCAATTTTTCACATATCAATGGCTCCCAGCTCAGGTATGGGCTGGCACCTTCCCTATATTAGTGACACTCCAATTTCTCCTGTCTTCATGGCCAGAGTTCCTCTTCCTGTTGAAGTGGGCAATTACCTGACAGCCATTGTCAGCGGGTCCAGCTGAGTCCCAAACTTCCTTCTCACTGGCCACAGTCAATGTGTCCTGGGCCATGTCCTCAAAAAGTAGTTGTTTTCTTTGATAAGGTATCAGGCCAGAACTGCAACAGGGACTCTCTCTTTCACTCTGTCCTCATCTAAAACATACACACGCACACACACACACGCACGCACGCACACACACATACACACACACTCCGATGTTGCAGCAAAGTGGAGTGTCCCGCTTCAGACTGGTCACTGGATTGGGTCACCTCCCTTCCCTACTGTTCCCAGGAAGCATTGCCTAACCTCTGCCCTTACCATCTCCACTGGGAGTCAGTGTAAGAAAATGGCTAAGACTATGGGCTTAGAAGCTCATAAAGTTACATTTAAGTTCCAACTTGCTGCTTTTTTTAAGCTAAGAGACTGACAGTTACTTAACTTTTCTGAACCTCAGTTACTTCATCTTTAAAATGGGATTAAAAATGATTCATGCTTTTAAAAGGTTGAGTGAGGTCATATACGTTAAGTACTTAGTACGAAGGCTGACATGTCGTAAGTGTTGAGTAAATTGGTGCTTCCAATGATGGATTTCTCCCTTTTCCCGTTACTCAGAGGTTAGGAATTCAGCAAAGTTCTTTCATCATGTATTTCCAGCTAGTAGCCTCTCTGCTGTGTTTCTCCTATTCTATCTGCCAGGATAAAAGCAAACAACAACAACAAACAAAAATAGTGTGTGGCTCTCTGGTCCTGTCTCCCAGGTTCTCGTCTCTCCCCAGCTGGGTGGATTCCGAAACGTCTTCTATCCCTCTCCTTGGAAATTCCTTTTTCTGTTCCTTTTCAACACTGCTTGTAATGTTTAAACATTAAAAAAAAGAACCCTGGAATATGGAGACTTGGTTTCCCCATCACTTAGGCTGGTTATGTTGTTGGTGGCAGAAGGCTCTTACCATAGTTGTGGAGGAGTAGGTAAGGCAAGTAGAGAAGCCACTGGCACCTGGCAGATACAGTGAGTCCCATAAAATGTACAAATAAAAGGCATGGAACTCAGGTCAGAAAAGACAGCCATATAAAAGCATCACTTGAGAAGGATTTAAACACTCAAGTCAGATTTAAACACACAAAAAATGGATGGAGAAGGCCATCTAGGGAGAAGGTGAATTGACAGCAAACTGCCAGAGGCTAGGAATTATGGAGCATATCTAGTTTGGCTGAATCAAAGGTTGGGTTATGCAAGTAAAGATAAGCCTCAGATATTAGTATCTGGCCAAGTCTTTTTTCTTTATGTGTCTTGTATTCACTACAATTGGAAGCTAGAAGACCTTCCTAAGAAAATATAGGAAAGTTGAGAAGAGGCTGAAAAATCAGACTGGTGACCTAGGATCATGGAAACTGGCTGGATTTGCTCCATGGAGAGTGTTATATCCTGGTAAATGAGAAATTACTATAATGTGTTCACATAATGCTGTTTTGACATGCATATACACTTACATACATGAGTCTATATATTTGTGTGTGTATGATTATACATATATGTGTATGTGTGTGTATCTATTCAAACACACATGCCATATATATACACATACACATGCATATATATATTCAAACATGCATACCTTCCATACATACCTTACATACATGTAAGATATATATTATATATCATATACACACACACACACACACACAAACATACAAACACATATCCAGGCATTTAAGGTATCATATTAGAATAGATATATATGTGTATGTAGACATGTAGACACAGACACAAATATGTAACTGAATTATATATATGCCTATGTGTTTCTCTCTAGTTGGTGAGATTACGGGAAATTTTAACTTTTTCTTTAAGACTTCTGCACCAAATGTATTATTTTTATAATAGGAAAAATGACTGCTAACTTTCTTCTTTCTCAACTTTCTTTGTTTTGCAAATATTCAATGAGGTGGTCTTGTGTGGACCAGAAGCCCAATAATAGAATAAATGGAGCATTATAAAACAAAAACAAAATGACATTTTATCATTTTAATGCTTCATTTTGCAATGTCAGGGAACTTGTAGAAATAGAAATAACATTAGCTAAATAATATTCTACCCACAGCAGAAAGATTTAATTAAGGAAATTGCTCCAGGTTACATTTTCAGAACAGACCTCTGAGATCTTTAAAACCTGATTTTAACTATCCCCCTGAGCCAAAGGAGCAAATTGAGACTAAAGATGGTAAGCTTTGTGGCTACTCTTCTCGCTTCAGCCCCATTCCTTCTCCACTTCAGATCATCTCTGACTCCTTGATAACAGAGGAGATGAATTGAATGAGTTTTCACCCCAGTTGCCTAATATTCTTAACTATTTCTGACTCAACACACCTGAAGAATGCTGCAACTGGAGCTCGATAACTTCACTCACATTATCAGAACAATTTTGCACAGAATATTGTTCATTGCACATGTTGAAACAGAGAGTCAGTGAGTTAAAGAGATAAGGCCAGAAAGATAGAAAGGATTCACTATACATGGCCTTGAATGTCTTGGTAAAGAGTTTTATGTTATTCTAAATGGAGCCACTAGAAGAAGCCACTGGAGATCCTCAGCAAGGCAGTGACACGATCTGGTCAAAAAGGTCACTGTTGCTGTTTGTGGAGAATTAACTGAAGTGACACAGACTGGAAGCACAAACACCAGTTTAGTGACATTGGTCTGGGAAAGAGAGAATGTGTTACCCACACACTCTCACACACATACTATGTATAAATAAATATATATACATATAGATACCTATTTACATACACATATAGAAACTGTAAGTTGGTGCAATAGTAATTGTGTTTTTTGCCTTTGAAAGGAATGGCAAAAGCCACAATTACTTTTGCACCAACCTAATAGCTACACATAAATGTGCTCCTGTTTACTTTAAATAAATCGCCGCTACATTTTGCCCTTATGCAATTTTTTCTTGTAACAATTATTTTTCTCATCTATTTTTCTGAAAATCATTTTTGACAGGTATATAGTATTTCACTGGATGGACATGCCATAGTTTACTAAACTGATTTCTTGTTCTTGGCCATTTCCTTCTTTGCTTTTATTGTTAAAGATAATAATTTCAAAAACATCATTGTCAAAACATTGTTGAACATGTCTCTGATGATTTCCTTAGGGTTTCTATTAGACATGGAACTGGATGCAAGGTGCACATCTTTTTTGAGTTGTGACACAGATTGCCAAACTGCCCTCCACAGTGTTTGTCTGAATTTACACCCATATCAGAAGTGAATGAGTGCACCAATTTTTTACATATTCTCCTCTTATAATTTACATTTGCCAAGTTGATAGACACAAATATTGTAGTTATTTTAGTTAGTAATTCTTTGATTATTAGTGAGGCTAAATTAGATATAGTTTCCCTTTAGTTTATTTCTCTGTGTGTTGTCTTTAATGTAAAGCAGAGTTAAGAATCATAAGGGTTCCTTAAATTAAGAATTTAGGAATGTATACTATATAGAAAAACTTTCCCCAGTCAGTACATTCTTTGTTATTGCAATTATTTCTTAGATCAGAGTGCAATCTCACTTGGTGCATGCTATCTAATAAACACATTGAGCAACTCTTCAAGGAGTATCAATAAAAGAATATGCTCTGGAAGTGGGTTCAAGTTGCTATTGGTATGTGAAGCATGGTGCTTAACAAATGATTCTGGAACACTCTTGAGAATCCCATGCTAGTCTTACATAAAATTAATTGAACAATCAGGGTTTGTGGTCCTCTAATGAAGGAAGGAGCCCCAAATTGGCAGGCAAACCATGTAAGTAAGAAAGTAGTGTCTCCAAGAGACTTATTATAGAAAAGAGCTCTGAAAGCCCATCCTTTACCTTGGTACCAAGAATTGGATGAATTCAGCCATGGAGTCATGCAGTGTGAATCCTCACTGAATTATAGTGGTGGCTTGCTACCTGTAGAGAGAAA
Organism: Colobus angolensis palliatus; assembly: GCF_000951035.1. Lineage (NCBI taxonomy): Eukaryota > Metazoa > Chordata > Mammalia > Primates > Cercopithecidae > Colobus > Colobus angolensis. The sequence goes on along the minus strand of NW_012116289.1, from coordinate 1,354,497 downwards.
GGTGTTATGCTCACTTTTTATTGGCAGAAAATTTAAAACCTAAGAATTTTAAGGGGCTTATCAGTTGGTGAATGTGAAAGCTGAGAGGCTGATATTAAGATAAGAGAACGAATTTGTGGTTTTCATTTTGAAAGTTCAGTCTTGAGGTTTTATTGATTCAGGAGAAAATAAACAATGCAATGAAGTTCAAATTTGGAGTCTGAATAGTTTTCTACTTTAAACTAGTATATTAGTTTGTTCTCCCACTGCTATAAGGACATAGCCAAGAATGGGTAATTTATCAAGGAAAGAGGTTTAATTGACTCACAGTTCCACTGGGGAGGCCTCAGGAAACTTAACAATCATGGCAAAAGGGGAAGCAAACACTCCCTTCTTCACATGGTGGCAGGAAGGAGAAGAATGAGTGCTCAGCAAAAGGGGAAGCCCCTTATAAAATCAACAGATCCTGTGAGAACTCACTCACTATCTCAAGAACAGGATGGGGGAACCACCCCCATGATTCAATTATCTCCACCTGGTCCCTCCTATGACACATGGGGATTAAGGGAACTACAGTTCAAGGTGGAGTTTGGGTGGAAACACTGCCAAGCCATACCAACCAGCACAGCTTAAGTTGAGGTAAGGGTGGTATTGGTATGGTCTATGTGTTTCTTTTAATGAATATGAAAAAGGTGAAAATCCATTCTCTCATATATTTTCCTTATTGAATTCTGTGACTTTGTTGGAAACTAAACACTGACATTTCATAACTTTTATTTATTGATTTTATTTTTTTTTTTTTTTGAGACAGAGTCTCGCTCTGTCACCCAGGCTGGAGTGCAGTGGCCGGATCTCAGCTCACTGCAAGCTCCGCCTCCCGGGTTTACGCCATTCTCCTGCCTCAGCCTCCCGAGTAGCTGGGATTACAGGCGCCCGCCACCTCGCCCGGCTAGTTTTTTTTTTTTTTTGCATTTTTTAGTAGAGACGGAGCAGGATGGTCTCGATCTCCTGACCTCGTGATCCGCCCGTCTCAGCCTCCCAAAGTGCTGGGATTACAGGCTTGAGCCACCGCGCCCGGCCAACTTTTATTTCTTTAAACACTAGCGAATCTTGGGTTTTGAGTTCCTACTTTAGCCCTGGCCTAAGAGGTGAGGTCAGATCACAGCTGTTGACACTTTACACCAAATCACTGTACTCCTCAAGGGCATCATTTAAGCATTATTACATGTCAAGCTACATCATGGGAAAATGCATTGTACTAAAATTTTGATCTATTCTGTCCCAAGGGGAATGTAATAAAGCCCAGAAGGATGGCCCCTTTTGCCAAAAGGAGAGAAAAGGAATAATATTCATTAAGCAGCTTCTATGTACCAGATCCTCTATTTGTGCTGCAAATGTTTTATTGCAGTTAATTTTCATAACAATTTTCTGAGATAGATACAGATATCTCCATTTTTCCTGACAAAAAATTGGGGCCCAGAGAAATTAAATAGCAGGTGCAAGGCCCCAGGGTTAAAAACTTTCTACTGCCCACCAACATTGTGAATTGCAGGATCTGGGAAAATACTCCCGCTTCACTCAAGGAGGAAGAGAGAGGGGGCAGGAAAGAGTCATTCATGAAATCCCAAGCCTTATACCTCAAACCTGGAAGGAGTTCAACAGGCTACTTAGCCTAACTTCTCTCATGTACAGTTGACAATATAGAGGCCCAGGAACTTAGGCTGAGTTCCCTAGAGGAAGAGCCTGACATGGCGGTTAGTTTAAAGGGATGAGGAAACAGGATAGAACAGGACAACCTAACCATACATGTGGTTTGGGACTCCCTTGCTCATCTATAGCTCCCCAAAATGTGAGTGAGACCGTTTTAGATGCTCTGGCCCCAGTTGAGCCTCCTCAGCTGACACCATGAAAAGCAGAGATGAACTGTCCCCACTGAGCCCTGCCCGTATTCCTCACTTAAATAATCATAAATAATGACATGGTTTTTGTCTCCAACCACTAATGATATAAATAGGAGATAGGGAAACAGTGGGTAGAAGAGGGTAGTTCCCTGACAAAGGCCCCCACCCTCAAGTCTAGATACCTATGGGCCTCAATGAGAGCAGGTATTCCTGTCTTTGCGCCCAAAAAGTTGCCTTTTGGCCTGCCACACCCCCTATCCTGTGCCCATATAAACCCCAAACCCCAGAATCCAGAGCAGACCAGCAGGTGGGAGAGGAGGATACAAGCAGGAAGATGGGCAGAAGTCTGCTGCAGAGAAGGAGAGAAGAGGAGGAAATCTGAACGCAGAGAGGAGTTCAGCTGGGGGCAATGGGGGACGGTTCCAGGGGACGATCATTTTCCCACTCCATCCCCCACTTCCGGCTCCCCATCCATCCTGCTGAGAGGCACCTCCGCCACTCAGTAAAACTCCTTCATTTGGCCGGGCGCAGCGGCTCACACCTGTAATCCCAGCACTTTGGGAGGTCCAGGTGGACGGATCACGAGGTCAAGAGATCCAGACCAGCGTGGTGAAACCCCATCTCTACTAAAAATACAAAAATTAACTGGGCGTAGTGGCACGTGCCTGTAATCCTAGCTATTTGGGAGGCTGAGGGAGAAGAATCGTTTGAACCCGAGAGGCGGAGGTTGTAGTGAGCCGAGATGGCGCCTCTGCATTTCAGCCTGGGCAGCAGAGGGAGACTCCATTAAAAAAAAAAATACCCTCCCGCATTCATCCTTCCGGTCCGTGTGTGACCCGATTTTTCTGGGACACTGGACAAGAGCTCAGGACACAGAAAGCTGTCACATTGGCCCTCTGCCTTACAGAAAGGCAAAGGGTCCATTGAGCTAGTCAACACTCAAGCAGTCTGCAAAGGACAAGGCTAAAAGGGCACACTGTAACACATGCCCACTTGGGCTCCTTCACCTGTCCATCCGCATGCTCCGCCTCGGCAAGGGGCTTGAGCAGCGGGGTGATCGAATAGGTGAGCCACCCCCACCCCGTGCACATCCTGAGAAGGGGATCAGGGAACTCTCACCAAGTTTGGGATTGCTTTTTTGTAGTGATAAATAACTAAAGCATCTCCAAAGCCTTTACCTGATGAAAGAAGAATTCCCTAAAGTAAAATCTGATTACAGTTTCTGGTGAAAGTGTATGTATCCTGGGGGAAAAAGAAAAAGTTAGAGTCACTGGGAGTTAAGACCTCAGACTTGGTGCTTGGTGCTTAAGCGCTACAGACTTGACTTTCCTGGGAATATGTATCACTGCCTTGCTATTCTCCCAGCCCCTTTTCCTGAAACTCAGCTTCTAGGGAGAGAGCACTGGATAGGCCTAGCCTGGGTTAGAGGCTCATCCCTTATCCAGGGATTGAGTGTCCTGCAATCAGACACTCGATTTCAGAAAGTTGCACCTGAAGTCGTGTGACAAAGGAGCTACATGCATCCCGATGAAAGTATCCTGAAGAAAGCAGCTGTTGCCCCCTGCTCCTCTAAACCTCAGACCTTCCGGGGTCATCTCTTCTGAAGCCTGGTTATGTGACTTATTTTTAGACTCCAATACTGTCTTTCAATAAATTCCTTTGCTGCTTGAAATCTAAGAACTGTACCTAATACATGTATCCTGACAGAAAGTAGCCTTGTAATGTAGTTCTCATTTAGCACATGAGGAAATTGTGGCCTGAAGAAGTTTAATTTAATTGTTGAAGATATACAGCCAGAATCAAAGCCCAGGCATTCCGAGTTTCACCAAGCTCTTTTCTCTATTCCCAAACAGAAGCAGGTATTGGGATAAAAATTTTCATTTTTCATATGGGAATAACGAAGTAAACACCACAGGCGGGGTTTGTAATGTCTTCAGGTGTAACCCAAAGCCCAGTTCTAAAGGAGTGCAAGTGCAAACTTCGGTGCTGATGCTTTTTTAAATTTTGTTTTTGTTTTTGATTTTTTTGAGACAAGAGTCTAGCTCTGACACCCAGGCTGGAGTGCAGTGGCACCATCTCGGCTCACTGCAATCTCCACTTCCAGGGTTCACGCCATTCTCCTGCCTCAGCCTCCCCGGGGAGCTGGGACTACAGGCACCCGCCATACATGGCTAATTTTTTGTTTTGTTTTGTTTTGTTTTTAATAGAGACCGGGTTTCACCATGTTAGCCAGGATGGTCTCAATCTCCTAACCTCATGATCCACCCACCTCGGCCTCCCAAAGTGCTGGGATTACAGGGATGAGCCACCGCACCTGGCCAGTACTGAGGCTTTTTAATATTCAGTCTTATCTCAGGAGATGCCTAATTAATGAAAAAAATCTAAATTATTTATTGAGTTAAGTAGTCACCTTATGTTTTGAATCAATAGTAAAGAAATGCATTTACTCCCTTTACCAATTCACTTAGAAGAATTAATGAGGATCTAGATTTTATTAAAAGAGTTCATTGGGAGAGTTATAAGTTATTCTCCCTACCTAGCAGATTTAAGCAGTGAGACGAAGGCCTCACATTCGTGAGATGCTCTTAAAACCCACACAATAAAGTGATTTACATTTTTAAGAACCATTAAATACTGTGAATTGATTATTTATGAGTGTATTTAAATTAATTTATGTTTTATTTCTCTTTCTAATGTTTTCCCTCGATTTTCTCTGTTGAAAGTGGTGTTTCTCTTTATTTCTCATTATTTTATCTGTCAAGAAGACATGCTTTCCAAACTCCAGACATATTCCCTATTTTATACAACATATTGTGGTGTTTGCTCTATCCACACTCCTTATATTTCTATAGGCCCTGGTTCTACTAGTTTTGCATTTCTGAACTTTTACAGCACTTTCATTCTGGCAATTAAATATGGTTTCTTACACTGTTATTTCCACCTGTGCTTTCAGCTTCAAGATTATATTTCCACTGACAGCAGTAAATCTTTTTCTCTTCTTTTTCCTGCCTTGCAGTTCACGACATAAGAGTAAAACAAGGGATTCTTTTCATTAATTCACTTCTTCAACAATATTTATAAAGAACTTTCTGTATATGAGGAATAGTGCTTGGGTCAGGTCACCAAAATGAGCCATTTGTGGCTCAGACAAATGAATAACTATACTCTTCAGCCTGTCTATTCAAATGTCCTAATCCCTGAAAAGCAGAATTAAACCAATTAAGGCCTTGTGAGTCTGAGGCACATCCAAATGACACATTCTAAGGTAAAAAATTCACAGAACTTAAACAAAAAAAACACATGAAAATGCTCAGTGTATCCCTGGGTATCAGAAAGGACACAGATCTGGGCCGGGAATCTGAAGACCTGAGTCTGGCTCCAGTTCTGCTACAGCTCGTTTTGTGACAATGACAATCCACTCCGCTACTCTGAGTAGCTGGTGTCTGAAAAGTCAGGATGATGGAGAAGACATTCTCTAAGTTTCCTTCCAGTTCTAAAATTTTGTGAACAAATTCCTCCAATTTCTAGCCAGAAATTACAGAATGAAATTAGAAGAGTTAAAACTGAGGGTACTTGATATAATTCCCCTCAGTGAAAGCTTAATGGATTATGGAATTGTTCTCAAAGTGGTGAGTTTAAAGCTTCCCTGGTTCAAGATAGTTAAAATAAATCCTGCTAAGTTTCATGGCATATATTCTCAGCACTTCAACAAAGCTTTTGAAAACACATGAGGAAGTAAAGGAAGGAAACAGATAAATGAACATTTTTCTTCTGGAATATCATTGTATAAAAGAATTTCATGAGTCCCCAGAAATATACAATTCTTTGCTTCTTAAACAGAGGCAAAAGAAATGAAATAATGGTAGAATAGACTTGCAAAGCACTCACTTAGAGTGACAAATTTAGAAATTAACTTTTTTTTTTTTCCCCACACAGGACTGCAGCTTCACAATATCAAATGCATTTACTGTTGTGTACAGCACATGAGAATGTTAAAGAGACACGGGAGTGCACAATGTATCAACATAACAATAAGCCTGAGTGACAAAGTAGTTGAATTGGAGGAAAATATTTTTGGAGCAAAGTGGTAACAGCTGCAATAAGGCATGAGATAAATTGTGCAAGATCCATTTAGCTCAGGAGACCCAAGAGGAAAAAAAGAAGCAGCAGAAGGAGGTGAACATGAGCTTACACTGTGTTAAAATCCAAGGACTGGGGAAAACTCCCTGGGCAGCAGAGTAAAAGTGCCCAGGAACCAAACCGAATGCAGGAGAGCGGAGCCTGTTTGAAAGCACGTAGAGGATTTGGATCATCGAGGCAACACACAGAGAGAATTAATGAGTCAGAGCAGAGTTGGAACATAAGATTCCCATAATGTTATTTTACTCTCTTTTCAAAATTCAGTATTCTTCCTTGGAAATTTGTACCATGCCCCCTAAGTGAGCTTCCATATAGCTTCACAGGAGATACATGAATTGGTTCCAAAGAAGCAGAAGGCATGAAAATTAAAAGTAGATGTCCAAAAATGTGGCCTCAAGTGTAGACAGCTGAGAAATAAAGCAGAGGTCCGAAAGCTGCCAACTATAAGAAAATACATTCTCAAATGTACACAACTCTGTTAACATATAAGTGAGACAATGGTAACGTTACGCCCTAATGGAATCAAATTCAAGTTTAAACAAACATCAAGGTGGTTAGGCTTTTTAAGTCAAGTCAGAAAACTCAAACAGATGACTCCCCTGGTAACAATATCTCAGATACCTTATCCATGCATTGTATTTCATATCTGCTATATTAACTTTTAGGATTTTCTATTTGTAAAATGGCCAGCATAGAATTGGGATAAGACTTCACTAAACCTTAACTGAAATATATGAAGCACATTAGAATTGGTGGATGAATTGAAACAAATGTTCAAAAAGAATCTTACAGGAAAATAGAACTTTCTCCCTGTGCTCTGCTCGGATGAGGCTATTTTAAAGCAGCGCGCATTGAAACCAAAACATTCTTGAACATGAGTAAAGATAGATGAAGGGATGCCATGGATGGATGCCTGCCCAAAGCACCTACCTTGCCTTACAAACTCGGTAGGTCTGGGAGAAGACACATGGGGCACAAGGCTTTTTGGCAGGACTAACACAGAGAACAATAAGAATAAGCAAAGATATCCTGAAAGCATGCTGAACTATTTGTGCTAGGTTTTTTTATGTCACAAAGTTCTTTCATGGAAGCTATAACTGACATTTTCCATATGAGTAAACTGAGGTTTAGAGAGATTTCTAACTTAACCAACAGTGCACAGGCTGGAAAAGAGATCTGTACCCAGGACTTGACACCAAATTGAATGCTCTTTCCATTCTGTTGCCTTCTTTCTTAATCCAATGGAGTCTGCGGTAGAAGAGAACTGGGGCATTATTCAAGGGGTTTGCACTAACCCAGTCAAAGATGCTTGCTATGGAGTTCATGTAATCGTAAGTCAGGGAGTCTCGATCGGTACATCCAGAAATGTACTGAGGCAGGCAGGGCACGAGAAAGAATCATCTGTGTGTTCCACCCTGAGGATAGCATGTGGGTAGGAAAGGGAAAGGAAGGAATTGCAGGTTTATTGAGCACCAATATGTACCAGACACTGAACTAGGTATTTCACATGCTATTGATTTTATTCCTGCCCTAAGTAGTGGGTCTTATAGGTTCCATTTTATAGTGGAGGGAACTGAAGATCAGAGGAGTTGAGAAACATTCCCAGCATTACCTAGCTAGAGGGCAGTGGAGCCAGGATTTAAAATGAGTGGGACTAACTTCTAAACCTCTGCTTTCCTTTATACGATATTGCCTCACAACGTGTATGCATATTTAAGCTTCACGGGTTGCAAATGCTTTCACATACCGAATTTCTCTTGATCTGAAGCACAGGTTTCACAGCTGGACCCCAGTCGTGGTAAAAGGAAAATTTGGCTGGGAAAGGAGAAGGTGCCAGTCCTTTCTGAAACCAGAATCTGAGTTTCCTTTGTGGAAGAAAGAAGCAAACTGTCATTTTAACAGGCTTCTTCTTCTCTGTTATACTTCATGACACGCTTTCTATGTAAGCAGTACCTGACCAGCACAGATTTCAGAGTTTATTACAAACAGTGGGCTGGGTCTTGTGGTAAAGAGAGAACATCTCTTATGAAAGAAGGCTGTATCATTTTCTCTTCAGACCATGAGGACTGAACCAAGCCCAATTACAAAACAGTATCCCTGAAAGCAAAACGCCAGTGAGCATACAGTTGGAGATTGCTTTCTTCTGGGCAGGGTCAGGGAAAATAATCACGTTGAGTTTTATGACCCAGCTTGGAAATGTTAATTTACGAAATACTCATGAATAGACAAAGAGAGAACTTCTTGTCTTCTGGCTCCAATCCTCCCTCATCCCTTCCCCTCATCTCTTACCCACATGGTATATGGTGCTCATTAAGAAAACAAAACAGTAATGAGTCAGTGATCTTCATAGATTAGATAAACAAATAGATGTTTTCCTAATGTATTGGGCTAACTTACACTAGCTGCTGTTGCAATCTCAAAATATCAATGGCCTAACACAATCAACATTTATTTCTCACTCATATCAAATGTGGATCAGATAAAGCTTTTTAGTTGGTGTTTTCTCCACATAGTGACTCAGGCATCCAGGTTTCTTCCACTTTGTGACTCCTTCTTTTGGATTCTAATTTGCCCTGAGCCTTATCCTTTGGGTTTTGTGGGAGGAAGGTGGAAGGTTCATTATGGGGAAGACACACTGGTATGTAACTACCTTAGCCCAGCAGTGAAAAAGTCACTTCTGCTTACATTTCACTGCCTGGAACTCATTACATGGCAAGCCTAGCTGCCAAGAAGGTGGAATATGTTGAGAGGCACTGCATAAAAAGTCTTCATTCCCTCTCCAAGGGACACAATATGGAGTCCCACCAGTCCCTGCATGCAGGTCAAGCCCAGTTTTGTGGCAATGTCTGGTTCTTTTTTGCAAGCCCAGATGTAGCTCCTCTTGGTCTGGAAACCTATGAACAAAAATGACAAATTATTGGTCCCTCTCTGCCCCCACAGTGTACACTGCTGGAGCAGGGAAAGCATAACTGCATCATAACTTTCATTCAAAAATTGGAAGGCAATGATGCCACTGCTCTTGATCCATTACAGTTAAGGAATTACTCTGGGCAGACATGGGAAGAGTTTCTATTGAGGAGAGAGAGTGTCCTTGATTATGTTCTGATTCTATTCTGTGCCAGAAGTCCACTGTCCACCAACCTCAGGGGTCCTTGGCTCCTCCTGGGAGGAGCCTCCTTGTCTGTCATTCTTCTTCTCCATGTCTAAAGTGGGGATTGGAAGGCAAGTCCTCATTTGGAGGCCATACAACTTTTGAAGCCTGCTTCCTGCATATGGATGTTTGGAGGTCCAAGATGGATGTAAGTCTTCAACAATTGGAGGCTGCTCAGGCTTGCAGTTTCTCTAGCAATATGGCTTCCTCAAAAACTTAGTAGATAGTGCTTGCTTTGTCAGCATATAAGCTAAAATTGGAACCAGAGAAGCTTAACATGGCTCTTGAGCAAGGATGACATGCAAATTCATGAAATATTTTATATTTTTTTATAATAAAAAAAGCTTAGTAGACTTATAATTGATTTGCTTCCAGTGATTCCCCTCCCACTTCATTACTGTGCCCTGTGTCAGTAGCCAGACCTAAAGTGCTTTCCTAGACATGGGCTTTTTACAGGGTGAACATGCTTCCTGATTTAACCAGAGACGAGGGGTTCCCCAGAACCTGGGCTTTCGATTTATTGGTCAGCCTAGTTTTTCATGTTCACATATTTCTATTTTTCCTTCATCCCATACTTCTCCTTCTCTCAATCTCATGGCTGCTACCTTGAGGCTATCTGGAGCAATCTGTGGGAAGAATATACCTTGCAAAATATTAATAGGTTTACTATTATCATTAAACCAGTTACTATTTATTAATAGTTTGAGAAATAACATCACTCAAGCATTTCTAAACTTTAACTTTTGTTATTTGGTTTTTGTAACCCTGGCAAATTTCTAAACCTTCTCTATTACTATTCTCTTTCATTTCTGCTTGTTAATCTACCAATTCTTCCTGGAGCTCATCTTTTTAGAACCTTACCTTGTTAAATGCAGCCCATAATAGCCAATGCAGATTACCACTATGAATAGCTAAAATGCTTTCTAACCATGTCTAGAGTCAGAAGGCATGTGACTCATCCCCTCAGTTATCACAGACAACAATTTTCTTAAATGTTTTGCCTCTCTGTGTGGCAACAATCATGGTCTTTCTGACTTCTGGTTTGGTTTTCTTGCTGGTGGCCATTTAACTATTCAGCTGATGCCTCCTATTTTGGGGAATTTTATGGCAGCATTCCACTTCAACACATCAATTTCTACCTTCGTTAGAGTAGAGAAGTCAAATAGCCATATCAGACACTCCCCAAATCTCAGTTACTTAATCATTTTCTTCCTCACTCATGTCATGGACTGATGCTGGTCAAATGACTATTCCCCAAGTGCTGACTCAGAGATTCAGATTTCTTCTACTACGTCATTTTACCACCTTAGATTCAAAGAGTCAGCGTACAGTGGGAGACAGGATGCAGGAAGCACAGCAGGCACTTACCTGCATCCACTTTAGAGGAACATACATTCCTTCAGCTCAGATTCCATTGGCCAGACAATAGCAAAAGAGGCCAGAATGTAGTGGGGGCATGAATATCAAAAAGCATACATGGGGTCTCCTCTCCTCCTATAGCACAATGAGATGGGCCTTGGCTCTGTCTACTCCTGAGGTTCAGACCTCTACTCTCTCCCTACATTCCATGATGAAGAATTCCTTTCTCTCACTCATAAGGCTACTGTTATCCCCATTCCTCAGGGGCTCCTCTTAGCCAATTATACCTGTAGAGCAGATATAACTGTCTGTCTGCTTAGGTCTTCCTTCCTTATATACATCAATGATGATATTATAAGGCCTTTCTATTTTAGAGGATCTCTACTAATCACTAAAAATCACAGAAGAGATCACAGAAGCAGCCATGTGCAGACAAAGTTCTGGGAACCTTAAAAGTGTCTAGAGGCTTGATCCTGGTCCATAGCTCTTAACGTTGAAGCTGACTATTGGGAAGCCCTCTGGACTTGTACTCTGAACTATTGTTCATGAAGGAAGATGCTATCAGATTTCTTCCTTTTCAATATGAAAGGTGTATAAAAGTAGAGCTTTACATGAGTGCCAGAGAACTCCCTTGAGCAGCTTTTGCATGAGTATGTAACACAATGCTGCTTTAACAAATGGATTCCAATCTGCTGCCCATGGTGATAATAGCTCACTTTTACTGAGCTGAGCTTTTTCTATCCACCAGGCATCCTTCTAAGTGTTTTACATTTTTAAACCTATTTAATATTCATAGAACTGTCTATGTTATGAACTATTATTATCCCACTTTGCAGATTTTTTTAAATGAGGCACAGAAATGACAAGCAGCTTGCCCAAGTTCATATAGCAAGTAAGTTGGTAGAAGTAGAAGTGATATCCCACTGTAGAGTCCATACTTAAAACCATGTAACAAGCTGCCATAATATCAGTGTAAAGCTTTTAAAAATGGGAGGATTAATTTCCCTTCATACTTCTTTCTTTGGCCAGTTTGAAGAAAAGGGGATTATCCATCATGCTTGGGTCTGCTGCTTTCTCAAACATAATTGAGTCTTTCCTCTGAGGTCACCTCTCAACTCTCAAAGCATCTCTACTTCTTCAGCTCTTATTAAATTTCAAATTAAATAACTTTTATATGGATATTTATTTTATGCCTGCTTCTACATTAGACCAACAGTTCCCAATACTGGTCAAAGTCTGATCCTCAAGCTAGGTACAAAAACCTCATCTGGGTGCTCTTTAAAATGCCAATCCTTGAGTCCCACTCTAGACTTACTGAATCAGAATCCTCAGGAACTGAGTTCAGGAAATTATTATTTAAGCAACGCCATAAGTGATTCTTAGGCACACTAAAACTCTGATTGTTACTGCTTTAGACAAGTGTTTCTGAAATGTGGTCCACAAACCAGCAGCAAGAGCATCACCTGGAAACTTGCTAGAAATGCAAACTCTTCAGCCCCACCCAGAACTACTGAATCAGTAACTCAAGGGATAGGGTCCAGCATTATGTGTTTTACCCAGCTTCCAGGTGATTCTGATAGGCTAAAGTATGAGAACAACTGCTCTAGACCATAATGACCTCCAAAAAGGTTTGTTTTCTTCCTGTACCACCAGCACCTGACTAGCTCAATGTCCAACATATAGTAGATAATAAATTTTTACTAAAGAATATTTGGATAATGAGTAATTAGTTAAAATGCAATGCTAAGGAAATAATCCCATAACAGGAAAAAATCCTAGTATTGTGAGTCATCATGGATTTGTTCTGAAATCATCTAAAGCTGACTGTCTACTTGGATCATATAGTGGAAAGATGCTTGCTGCTTACTCTCTCTCTCTCTCTCTCATTCTCTCTTTGCTCTTGCTAATAGCAGGTTAATGGATCCATTTGGAACATCAGTCATAAGCTAGTATCTTTCTGCAATTTAGATAATAGTGCCTTGACTTTTTTTTTTAATTTGATGGAGTGTGAGGAATATGGAAAGTTAATATGAAATTAATTTTATAAGTCATTCATAATTTGGAAAGTCTAGGGTCACTGCATGTGCAAAAATTCCTGTACCATAAAATGATATCTAATTTAGAAACAGATTAAATCCTTACATAGTGTTAGGCAGCAGGGGGAAAAAAGGACATAGGTTTAAAATACTAGTTCAAGCCTATAATATATAATATGCCAAAATATTATATATATAGTGTGTGTATATACATACACACAAACAAGGCACTAAGCATGTATTTTATATATGTAATATGTGCATATACTTGTGTATATGTGGATAGACACACAAAAATGTTTTGTAAAAATAAAAGAGCATTTCTAGTTCAGATACAATACAGAGTAGATGCAGTTCAACCTATTCTTCCCACTAATTACAGTAAAAATCCCTGGACATTATATGTAAAGCAAACATAAGAAAACTGATAAGTAGAGAGAAAATGGCAGAACACATGGAGACCTTGACAGCTGAGGAAATACATGGTACCAGGTATCCCATCACCAGTAGAGAGTAACCAGGAACTTCCCCCACTCCTGGGGTAGTAATGGAGGCCCAAAGGAGAACCTGAACTTTCACCACACCTGGCAGGAACAAAGGGAGGCAGACCTCTTTCTCCACCTGTTAGTGTCAGAGGAAGACTTCTAAAACAGAATATTTAAATAAGATCAACGATCTTGTAACATAATAGCCAGGATGTCCAGAGTACAATAGGAAATCACTTCTCACACTAAGAACAAGAAAAATCCCAACTTGAATCACAAAAGACAATTAACAGGTGACAACACCAAGATTATACAGAAGTTAGCATTATCTCACAAGGATTTTAAAACAGTCATCATCAAAAATGCTTAATGAGTAATTACAAACACACTTGAAACAAATGCAAAAGAATAAGATCTCAGCAAATAAAGGGAAGATATAAAAAAGAACCAAATGAACAATTTAGAATTAAATAATACAGCAACCAAATTACAAAACCTCAATGGGTAGATTCAACAGCAGAATAAAGAGGGCAGAGGACAGAATCAGTAAACTGAAAAACAGAACAATAGAAATTACCTAATCTAAATAACAAAGAGAAAATAGCTGGAATAAAATTAACAAAGACTCAGAAATCTGTAGGATATAAAAAGGATCTAGTATTTTGTTATTAGAGTTCCAGAAAAAATAGAAAACAGAAGGGGATGAAAACAATATTCAAAGAAATGACCAAACATATCTCCAATTTGGTGTCTTACTCTGTTTTGTGTTGTGTTGCTATAACGGAAATGCAAACCTGATACTGGGTAATTTACAAAGAACAGAATTTTATTTCTTATAGTTCCAGAGGTTGAGAAGTCCAAGATCAAGTCTAGGATCTGGTGATGGCCTTCCTACTGTGTCCTCACCTAGCAAAAGGCACAAGAGAACAAATGTATTCCCATAAGCCCTTTTGTAGTGGCATTGATCCATCTGTGAGGGTAGAGCCCTCATTACCTAAACACTGTTCAGAAGGTCCCACTTTCCAACACTATAGCACTGGAAATTAAGTTTCCAATACATAAATTCTGGGGGACACATTCAGACTATAGTGTTTCATAATGACATATATGTAGATATAAAAAGCGGAGTCATCTCAGTTAGGATAAACCCAAAGAAATACACACCAAGATACACTATAGTTAGTTTCTGAAAACTAGACTATAGGGGAAAATCAACTCAAATGACAGCAGATTTGTCATCAGACGTGAATAAGAGAAAGTGACACAATAATTTGCAGGTATTTAAAGAAAGGAGCTATCAATGCAAAATTCCATATCCCGCAAAAATATTCTTCAGACATGAAGGAGAAATCAAGAAATTCTCAAATGAAGGAAAACTAAGATAATTTGTCACTACAGACCTACTGGGGAGAAAAAATAGTACCAGGAAATTCTTGAAACAGAAAGGAAAGGGTAAAAGAAGTATTCTAGGAACATATAAGAATAAAACTACAGGCCGGGCGCGGTGGCTCAAGCCTGTAATCCCAGCACTTTGGGAGGCCGAGACGGGCGGATCACGAGGTCAGGAGATGGAGACCATCCTGGCTAACACGGTGAAACCCCGTCTCTACTAAAAAAATACAAAAAACTAGCCGGGCGAGGTGGCGGACGCCTGTAGTCCCAGCTACTCGGGAGGCTGAGGCAGGAGAATGGCTTAAACCCGGGAGGCGGAGCTTGTAGTGAGCTGAGATCTGGCCACTGCACTCCAGCCCAGGCGACAGAGCGAGACTCCGTCTCAAAAAAAAAAAAAAAAAAGAATAAAACTACAATGGCAGGACCCGGCACAGTAGCTCACTCCTATAATCCCAGCACTTTGGGAGGCCGAGGCAGATGGATCACCTGAGGTCAGGAGTTAGAGACCAGCCTGCCCAACATGGTGAAACCCCATTTCTACTGGAAATACAAAAAATTAGCCAAATGTGGTGGCGGGTGCCTATAATTCCAGCTACTTAGAAGGCTAAGGCAGGAGAATCACTTGAACCCAGGTGTCAGATGTTGCAGTAAGCAGAGATCGCGCCATTGCACTCCAGCCTGGGCAACAAGAATGAGACACTGTCTGAAAAAAAAAAAAAAGGCAAGTGTCAATATGAGTAAGTACCAAAGACTTTTCTTTTCTTGGGTTTTTAAAATTGTGTGATGTTTGATGCAAAAACTATAACATTATTTTATAAGGTTATCAATGTATGTAGAGGAAATAGTTAAGGCAATTATATTATGAGCAAGAAAGGGTAAAGGAATTTAAAGTGAAGTAAGGTTTCTACAGTTTTCAAGAACTAGCAAAATGTCAGTATCAATAGGCTCTGATAGGTTATGTATGTGTAACATAACACCTAGAGAAACTACTTTAAATTTTTATCTAAAGAGATGTGCTAAAATACACTATTAATAAGTTAAAAACTTATTCAATCCACAGGAAGACAGAAAAAAGAAAAAACATAAAATGGCAGATCAAATTATAAGCTGCTTATAAGAACCTTATTTTAAATACAGCAATATAAGTAGATTGAAATTAAAAGACAACATTTTCTGTAATAGCCCAAACTGAAAACAACAAAAAGGTGAATGGTTAAATGTCCCTCAAAAGATGAATGGTTAAACAAACTGGCGTGTCCACACCATGGACTACTCAGAAAAGGGAGAAAACTATCGATACATACAACAACTTGGATAGATCTCAAGGATATTATGCTGAGTGAGAAAAAGTCAATTCCAAAGGACACATACTGTATGATTCTATTAACATGATATTCTCGAAATTAAAAGATTATAGGAATGAAAAACCAATTAGTGTTTGCCAATAGCTCGGAATGAGGATTGAGAGAATTAGTGAGTGTGACTGTAGGAGGGCAGCAAAAGAGAGCTCTTCATGGTAATGGAAAATTCTGTATTTTCTTTTCTTTGTGGTTACATAAATTTGTGTATGTGATAAGATGGTATAGAACTGTAAAGAAACATGGTAACAATACTAATTTCCAAGCTTTGATGTTGTACCATAGTTATGTACAAATAATCATAGAGAAAATGAATAAGGGTACAAGGTACTTCTCTGTACTATTTTTGAAACGTCTTGTGAATTTATAATTCCTTAAAACCAAAAAGTTAAATAAAAAACAAATTATCATAGTTTATGTATATTTTTATTTGCTATCTTTCTTTGAATTTTTTTATTGTGGGAAATACACGATACTAAATTTATCATTTTAAGCATCCAAAGTCTACAATTCAGTGGCATTAAGTCCATTCACAATATTGTCCAACCATCATCACTATCCATTTGTAGAATTTTTTGTCAGCATAATCAGAAACACTGTGCAGAATAAATCATATCTCTTTTCTATCCCTTCCACCCAGGCCCTGTTAACTTCTATTATGCTGTCTCTGTAAATAATTTGCCTACTCTACATATATCATATAAGTTTACTCATATAATATTTTCCTTTTATGTCTGGCTTATTTCACTTAGAATAATGTTTTCAAGGTTGATATATGTTGCAGCTCAATTTAGAATTTCAATGTTTTTAATACTAATGTTCTATTTTATGAATATGCCACATTTTATTTATTCATTTATCTGTTGATGGGTATTTGGGATGTTTCTACCTTTTGACTATTGAGGATAATGCTACTATGTTTTAAAAACTCTTGCATAGCAGAGGAAACAATCAACAAAGTCAAGAGACAACTTGCAGAAGCTCAGATCACTAAATAGGAAAAAAATCTCATAAATCCGATTTTAAAATGTGCAAAAGATTTGAATAGACATTTATCAAAAGAAGACATACAAATGGCAAACAGACATATGAAAAGATGCTCAAAATCATTGATCATCCAATAAATGGAAATCAAAACTATAATGAGATAACATCTCACCCCAGTTAAAATGGCTTATATCCAAAAGACAGGCAGTAACAAATGCCGGTGAGAATGTGAAGAAAGGGAACCCTCATACACTGTTGGTGGGAATGTCAATTATACAACCACTATGGAGAACAATCTGGAGGTTCCTCAGAAAACTAAAAATAGAGCTACCATGCAATCCAGTAATCCCACTGCTAGGTACATACCCCAATGAAAGGAAATCAGAATATCAAAGAAATATCTGCACTCCCAAGTTTACTGCACCACTTAGATTTGGAAGTAACCTAAGTGTCCATCAATGGATGAGTGGATCAAGAAAATGTAGTATATATACGCAATGGAATACTATTCACCCATAAAAAAGAATAAGATCCTGTCATTTGTAACAACATGGATGGAACTAGAGGTTATTATGTTAAGTAAAATAAACCAGGTACAGAAAGACAAACTGCATGTTCTCACTTATTTGCAGAAGCTAAACATTAAAGCAATTGAACTCATGGAGATTGATGTGGTTTGGCTGTGTCCCCACCCAAGTTTCATCTTGAATTGTAGCTCTCATAATTCTCACATGTCATGAGATGGAGCCAGTGGGAGGTAATTGAATCATGGGGGTGGGTCTTTCCTGTGCAGTTCTCATGACAGTGAATAAGTCTTATGAGATCTAATGGTTTTATAAATGGGGGTTCCCCTGCACAAGCTCACTTGCCTGCCTCCATGAAGATGTGTCTTTGCTCCTCCTTCACCTTGCACCATGATTGTGAGGCCTACCCAGCCATGTGGAACAGTGAGTCTAATGGACCTCTTTTTCTTTTTGAATTACCCAGTCTCAGGAATGTCTTTATTAGCAGCATGAGAACAGACTAATACAGAGATATAGTGTAGAAGGATGGTTACCAGAGGCTGGTAAGGGTAGTGAGGAAGTAGGAGAGAAATGGGAATGGTTAATGGGCATAAAAAGTAGTTAGAAAGAATGAATAAGACCTGGTACTTGGTAGCACAACAACGTGACTGTAGTCAAAAATAATTTAATTGTACATTTTAAAATAATGAAAAGAGTGTTATTGGATTGTTGTAACACAAAGGATAAATGCTTAAGGTGATGGATACTCCATTTACCCTGAAGTGATTATTACGCATTGCATATCTGTATCAAAATATCTCATGTAACCCATAAATATGTAAACCTATGTACCTACAAAAATTTAGAAAAACAAAAATAATGCTACTATAGACATTGTTGAAAAAAATCTCTGTTCAGGTCCCTGGCTTTAATTCTTTTGTGTATATACTTGGAAATGAAATTATCGAGTCATAGGGTAATCCTGTTTAATTTTTTGAAGAACTACACTAGTGGTTTCCAAAGTGGCTGCACTATTTGATACTGCCACCAGCAGTGCACATATATTCAGATTTTTCCATATCCTTGCCAACACTTATTTTCCTTTCTTGAAATAAACAGTAACCATCTTAATGAGTGTGAAGTTGTAACTCATTATGATTTCAATTTATATTTCCCTAATTTATTAGTGATGTTGAACATGCTCTTAGGCCATTTGCTTATCTTCTTTGGAGAAATGTTTATTCAACTCCTTTGCCCATTTTTTTAATTGGGTGGTTTTATGTTCGTCAGTTGTAAGAGTTCTTTATATGTTCTGGGTATTAATCCCTTATCAGATGTACAATTAGCAAATACTTTCTTCCATTCTATGAGTTGTCATTTTACTCTCTGAATAGTGTTTTTTGAAGCATAAAAGCTTTTTAAATCTTAATGAAGTCTAATTCAGATATGTTTTCTTTTGTTGCCTGTGCTTTTGGTGTTATATTCAAGAAATTTTTACCAAATTCAATTTCATGAAGATTTACTCCCCTGTTTTGTGTTATAAGTTTTACAATTTTAGCTCCTATATGTAGGTCGATCTACTTTTAGTTAACTTTTGTATATGGTGTAAAGTAAGCATCTAGCTTCATTCTTATGCATGTGGATAACCAGCATCCCCAGCAATATTTATTGAAAAGATTGAGATTGTCTTTTCCCCACTGAATGGACACAGCACTGTTTTTGATATTGTTTGACTATATATATTTGTGAGGGTTCATTTCTAGGCTCTCTATTCTATTCCATTGGTCTATATGTTTGTCCTTATACTGATACCACATTCTTGACTACTGTAGATTTGTAAGGCATTTTAAAATCAGAAAGTGTGAATCCTCCAATATCTTTCTTCTTTTTCAAATTATTAGGCTTTTCAGGGTTCTTTTAGATTCCATATACATTTTAAGATAGATTTTCCTATTTCTGGAAAAAATTTCATTGGGATTTGAATAAGGATCTCATTGAATGAATAGATCACTTTGGGTATTACTGTCGACTTTTAAATATTGACTTCCAGTTCATACACAGAGTATCTTTTCATTTACTCATGTCTTCCTTAATTTCTTTCAGCAATGCTTTGTAGTTTTTCCTTCTTGTTAAGTTTATTAGCAAGTATTTTACTCTTCGTTATTCTGTTGGAAATAACATTGTTTTCTTGATTTTATTTTCAGATTTTTCACTGTTAGTGTATATATGCTATATTCTTAAACTTATACAATAAACACTATTCATGTCATTAAATGACTTTCAATAGTATGACTTTTAACAGCTACATAAAGTCCTATTTGACCACAACATAATTCATTTATCCACTCCCTAATTTTGGCATTTAGTTATTTGCAATTTTTTTGCTAAAATATATAAATCTACAAAGAACATTTTATTTAAAATTTTTGTTTACATCTTTCATTGTTTCCCTTTGGTAAATTTCCAGAACTAAAGTACTTAGGTAACAATAACATTTTAAAATATGAGAGATGGATAGCTAATATTTGCCTTCCAGGAAGAGTGTATCTTCTCATGTCATCCCACAGTGAAGAAGAGTTACTGTCTGAGTTCTCGTACATTTGGCTGTTTATTATCATTTCTAAATATATCTTCCAATTTGAAAGTGAGATTATCTCTTTATTTTGATGAACAATTATTTTGTTTTTAATGAATAGCATAATTTTAATTCCTTATTGCTTACATGTATTACTTCTGCTAATTATGTATTAATACTTTATACAGTATAAATTGATATACTTTATGTATTTGAATTGACATTTTAAATATATCTTCTAAAGATTATAATATCTGTGGATATTAATGATATTAACCCTATGTTTGGGGCAGGTAAGCTCGCACATCTATATTATGCTCTAGGATAGACTGCTGCCTCAACCAACCCTGCTTCTACCAAGCGCCTTTTCCTCCCTGTCCCTCTCAGGTAGAAGGGTGCCCATTACTGCCTCTGATCACTTGTGACAACTCCCAGCCCTTGGCCCTTTTACTCCCTCTTTCATCTCACTCATTCTTTTTTCTCACCTTTGTGTGAGCACTGGCAGCTGTCTTGGTTGTCTGAATCACATGAACACTACACAAATACCTGTACAGAATCAGCACAACTTAGTACAATCGGATAGATTAATAATTCCCAAGATGTGGCTGGGTATATTTAGGATAAGAGATTCACAATTTCACCAATTTTCACTTTGATAGTAAGAAAAACATGCCTTACATGTTATATGTTAAGTGAGATAGTAAAGGTTACTAAAATTAAAAAGACATAACTGAGAACTATTTGACTTTTGATAAGATATTCAGTGAAATCACAATTTATACAAACACAGAAAATTGGAATTCCATTAATACCTAGAAATAGTGATTTATTTTTGCCATATGATTAGTATTGTCTTGAATTGTCAAGTTTCAATTTCTGTTAAGTTTTGCATCACAAATTACCATCATCCTATCTGGCTGTTTGATTGTTGATCATTTGTTTAACACTACAATATATAAGAATGTATACTTAAATGTATATTGCTTTTTACCTATAATTTACTAAGCACTAGCACTTCTGTGAGTGCAGAAACCATCTCCAGTTTTGCTCATTTTATCCCCATTCCATAACACAGCTTCATATTCAAGAATTGTTCAATAAATGAAAAAATCTACATTTTAGTTCTTGCCTTATAGCTGATGTTAACTATAGTGAACATTCGTTGTTTGGGACACCCACCATTACTGCTTCGGAGTGTCACCTCATTTTGCAAGTCTTATGAAGAGGCAGAACTCTGCCTCTGACTCCTTAGCAGGGATTTGTGGGCCCATGACTTAGGATCTACAATCAGATGTATCCGCCTGGGAATTTGACTCCCTGAGGAGCGGCATAAGGGTAGAGAAATGATCAAAACCTTTTTCACAATAGTTGAAGAATCTTCAGTGTTGCAGCAGGAGCAGCAGCAATCTGAAAGTCTTGTGGTAATAAGCGTTAAAATTCCATTCTTGTGCAATGGCCTTGACTATGTTTTAGGTTCTTTCTGTCTGTCTTGCCTTTTTCTTTTTCTTTGTTTGCTATATAGTTATATTCGCTTGAAACTTGCATGCTTTATAAGACTTATTCTCCAGTCTTTTTTCCTGGTTCTTTAAATTTCCAAATATTCATCCAAAACATTCATTTTTATACTTGCTAGTCTAAATGAGTTTCTATTGTTCACAACCAAGGATCCTTATAGAAAAAAAGAAAGATACTGGCAGTGGAATCCAAACAAAACACTTTCAGGGGAAAGGAAGAACCTGCTGTTGATTAAGTGAATTAATTAATACTATACCTAAAGTAAACTCTTAGTATTCACGCATTCTAATCTTGCAATTGAGGGCATTCTGTAGTAAGCTATACACTGATTTTTAAAAATTAAAAAATGCAGTTGTTAAAGACAATGCATTGTGTGACATCACTGCTCCTGCCATAGAAAGTGAACTCAAGCATGGCGCATACATGAACTCACAGTGGGGGAGTCCACTAAGACTGCCCAATGAGTTCAGTCACCTATAGTCCCTGGCTTTCATAAGTACTTTTTCCTAAAATGATTTGCCTGAAATGGAAATCGTGGTCAAGGCATCACTTCTTATATTCTCTTTTTTAATGATCTTTCCTTCACCTTACCAAATAAAGGCTGACCTCTGACATCCCATCCCCAAACTTCTTACTATGGTACATTGTAACAGATAATTGTGACAGTAATAACAATTGCATTCATACTTTTATAAAATAAAGGGACAAATAGAGTAATTTTTAGAATCTAATCTGCCTTTAATCAAGACACCATAAACCTGCAGAAGGCCTATTTGAATAGTATTTTCCTACCTCATAGATCAAAGTGTGGTATTAGAAACTGGATACTACTTTGGCTCATATTTGAATGTTAATTGACCTGCTTCTTTGATTCTGTAATGAAAGTAAAGAATTCTTTGCCCTGTGGAAAGATTTGTGACTAAAAGGCAAAACGTACATGAGAAAGAAATACTTTAGCCAGGTGACAAATTTTGCCAAGCTTGTCTGCCTAATTCCTCTATCTTCAAGTAAACTCAGAGGTAGAGATGGTTTTTCATAAGATCATAAATTAACACACTAACTTGAATTGAAAAATTAAATTATATTTCCTTTCTGACACAAAATAATTCTGATTGGGCTGAGTAGTTCACAACAAGGGCTGACTTTACCAGGGTGGTTATATGACAGGAACATCCCATTAAGTGAATGAGCTGCATACGTCATTCTAAAGTTTAGTTTTAAAACATGTTTAAAAGGTTTGTGATAAGATAAAATATTGCATTGTCAGCAGCACTAAAATGATTTCTTTTTATTTTCCGAACTTTCCAAATTCCTTTGGGTTAAGTGCCTCAGGATGAAAACGTGATAGGAATATTCAACAGTCATTTTTAAGCCTGCATAAAATCTTGAGAAAGTAAATGAATTCAATGATTGGATAACAAATTCTTTTGTTACAGTCAAATATTTTGACTGTAAAAAATTGAAAGACTTCTAATCAAGTTGTCAACTGAGAGATCATTAAAATAATTTGTATAACAATTCAGTAAGTGTATATGACATATAACTTGGAAAATGTTCAAATAACTGTGTGTGTTTGCACATACATACATACACATACAACTGCAACCACAGCAATAATAAACTAAAAAACTTGATATAAATGCTATACCATTCTGGCAGCAGTCAAGCTCATGATTCTAGTCAATATACAACATTAGAGCCAAACTGATGATTAAATGATTTCCATGCTGGTTACTTAATAATCAATGCCTTGCTGCCTAGGTGCTGTTGCCTCTTTTCCAGGTTGATTCAGAGTTATATCCAGTCAGTGAAGTGGTGTTGTTGTGTGGGGTGAATACCCTGGGTTTTTTGTCTCATGCCAAGAAGACTTAGGACATGGATACACATGAGGAGTGGGTTTAGGAGCAGAGGTTTAATAGGCGAAAGAAAGAGAAAGAACAGCTCTCTCCTTTAGAAGAGACAGAGACTTCTAAAAGGAAAATCCGACCAGTGGCAGGGTGTTCCGGATTTTATAGGCCAGCTTGAGGAGGCAATGTCTGGTTTACGTAGGGCCCACACATTGGTTCCGCTAGATGTGACATTTACATAGTGCACAAGGAAAGCTGGCCATCCCACCCTAATCTTATTATACAAATGGGCTTTCCACTTGGCCAGCACCATCTTGTCTGCTCCTTACTGTACACGTGGCTGGCAAAGAGAAGGGAAGATGGACCTGCCATTTTGAACATGGGTAGTCCCAGGTAGCCTTTTCCTATTGGCACAGCTGCTGGCATTTACCCGTGAACGCATCCAGATTGGTTGTCTATGTCTGCAGCTCGATTTTACAGGTTTCTCTTTGTTAGAAAAGAAAATGATTTGGGGGCTGTTTTTCATTAAAAGGAAAACCTTACCAAGGAACTCCACACCCTCACTATTCACCTAAGTAATTTCTTCTTAACTCCTATATCATCAGTACCAGTACTGTGCCAGTTATTAAATATGTTTAAAATTGATATGGTTTGGCTCTGTGTCCTCACTCAAATCTCATCTAAAATTGTAATCCCCATATGTCTTGGGAGGGATCTGATGGGAGGTGATTGGATTATGGGGGCAATTTCCTCCATGCTGTTCTTGTGATAGTGAGGGAATTCTTACAAGAGCTGATGGTTTTTAAAAGTATTTGGAAGTTCTCCTTTCTCAGCTCTTCTCTCTCTTGCTGTGTTGTGAAGAAGGTGCTTGCTTCTCCATTGCCTTTTGTCATGATTTTAAGTTTCCTGAAGCCTCCTCAGCTATGTGGAACTATGAGTCAATTAAATTACCCAATCTCAGGGAAGTTCTTTATAGGACTGTGAAAACAGACTAATATAGAAAATTGATACGAGTGGAGTGAGAGTTCTCCTGTAAAGATAACCTAAAAATGTGGAAGCAACTTTGGAACTGGCTAATGGGAAGAGGCTGGAACACTTTGGAGGGTTCAGAAGACAGGAAGATGTGGGAAAGTTTGTAACTTCCCCACATTCAATGGTTTTGACCAAAATGCTGATAGTGATGTGGACAATAAAGTTCAGGCTGAGGTGGTCTCAGAGGAAGATGAGGAACTTCTTGGGAACTGGAGCAAAAGTCATTCTTGCTATGCTTTAGCAAAGAGACTGGCAACATTTTGCCCCTGCTCTAGAGATCTGTGAAACTTTGAATTTGAGAGAGATGTTCTGAAGTTAGAACTTATGTTTAAAAGAAAAGCAGAGCATAAAAATTTGGAAAATTTGCACCCTGATGATGTTGCAGAAAAGAAAAACCAATTTTCTGGGGAGAAATCTAAGCCAGCTACATTAATGTACCTAAGTAACAAGGAGCTAAATGTTAATCACCACAATAATGGAAAAATGTCTCCAGGCATGTCAGAGATCTTGGCAACAGCTCCTCCCATCACAGGCCCAGAGAGAGGCCGAGGAAGAAAAATGGTTTTGTGGGCTTGGCCCAGGGCCCAACTGCTGTATGCAGCCTCTGAACTTGGTGCCCTCCATCCCAGCCACTCCAGCTCCAGCTGTAGCTAAAAGAGGCCACAGTACAGCTTAGGCTTCCTAAAGAGTTGCTTCAGAGGGTGCAAGCCCCAAGCCTTGGTGGCTTACATGTGTTATTGGCCCTGCAGGTGCACAGAAGTCAAGGATTGAGGTTTGGGAACCTCCACCTATATTTCAGAGGATGTATGGACATGCTTGGATGTCCAGGCAGAAGTCCACTGCAGAGTCAGAGCCCTCAAGGAGACCCTCTGCTAGGGCAGTGCAGAAGGAAAATGTGGTGTTGGATCCCCCACACAGAGTCCCCACTGGGGTACTGCCTAGTGGAGCTGTAAGAAAAGGGCTACTGTCCACCAGACCCCAGAATGGTAGATTGACAACAGCTTGCACCTTGTGTCTGGAAGAGCCATAGGCACTCAATGTCAACCCATGAAGGAGGAGCTGCCCAAGGCTGTGGGAACCCACCCTTCGCATCTGCATGCCCTGGATGTGAGACATGGACTCAAAGGATATTATCTTGGAGTTTTAAGATTTAATGACTGCCCACTGAATTTTGGACTTGCATGGGCCCATAGCCCCTTTGTGTTCACCAATTTTTTCCTTTTGGAATGGGAACATTTACCAAATGCCTGTACTCCCATTGTATCTTGGAAGTAACTAATCTGCTTTTGATTTACAGGCTCATAAGCAGAAGGGACTTGTCTTGTATTGGATGAGACTTTGGACTTTGACTTTTGAGTTAATGCTGAAATGAGTTAAGAGTTTGGGGGACTCTTGGGAAGGCATGATTGGTTTCAAAATGTAAAAAGGATGAGATTTGGGAGGGGCCAGTGGTGGAACAATATAGTTTGGCTCCGTGTCCCCACACAAATCTCATCTTGAATTGTGATCCTCGCATGTCAAGGGAGACACCTGGGGAGAGATGACTGGATTATCATCAGGGCCAGTTCCCCCATGCTGTTCTTGTGATAGTGTAACACTATTTGAATTCTAGTTTCCCATTAACCAATCACCAGTTAGTTTCAACAACAATTATTAAGCATTATGTGAAGCAATCATTTACTATAATTTATTAAATGGAGGCTGTTTTGTTATTGTTTACTGAGATGTGTCTCTTAAGAGAGGAGTGGACTTTATCATTAACCTTTAGGGAAGTGGAGATTTTTCTTTTATTTTGTTAAAAAAAGTGAATTAAACAAAAGCTTAACACAATTATCTTTACTTGAAGAAAAAAAGACTGTTAATTGAGAAATAGTTTTGATTGTCATAATTATCTCTGAATTTACAGTTTTAAAAACACATGAGAAGTGTTTTAAATTCTTAGCCCTAAATCCAACTCATCTTACATGTTTGCAGATTAGTACATTTCTTCCTATAACTCTTGATATATATGCTATCTACATGATTTGATGTTAGTTTAAATATTTCTCCTGCTTGTGAAGGTAAAATATGTTCACTAAGGAAACTTAAGGATACAGGAAAAAGAATACAGAAAAACAAACAAAAATTTACCCACAAACCTGAAGCCCAGAAATAAATATTTATTTATTAAGATCACAATTTATGTGTGTTGCCTTTATTAATAGTTTATTAAAAATGCCATAATGATAATAAAATTTAGAAGAATATTTTTAATGCTTACCGCCTCTTCACAGAAAAGCTTAAAATATAGCTTAAATTGGATTTTTGTTGCTATTAAAGAGAAATATGATAGAATAATCAATTTTAAAATTTTAATTGATAACATTATGATAAAATTGCTTTACATTGATATTAATATTAATATAGTTGATATTAATTATCATATGTATATTATAATTAAAATAGCATTTATTGGGTAGATAATAACAAATATTAATATAATATATTGTTAATGTAATTTGTATTGATAATATTAATGTAATATAATTTTATCACATGTAAAAATATTATGATGCAATTACATTATAATAAAATTATGAGGGCAAGTATAATAGATATATGAGTTTAAGGAGAAAAAACTACATGAAATTTCTAATTATTGATATCATTTTGTTTATTTTTTGATATGGATGATGGAGGGTATCAAGTTATGATATTTTGATTCCACTGCTATATTAAAAGAGTAAAATAATTTTACTGTAAAATGTGAATATTTTAAATATGCTGGAAATAATTAAAGTTATTATGCAATTACTTAAATTTTTGTTGAAAAATGTAGGATGTCAAATTAGAATATGTGAGATGAACCACATTATTTTAAAAGTTATTTTAGCAAAATTTAAAAATGTTAAATGGTGCTATCATATAATCTCATAAAAAGAATAAAGAATTCAAGCTCAGTAAGTTTGATGTCTGTATCTAATAGTTCTGAACAGCTTGAAGTTCACACTCTTAAATTCTGAGTTCAAGGCATGGACTGTAATCCAAAAGTACCTTAGTCTTGCTAAAATTGTTTCAATGGTTGCAGCTATAGGGCTCAGGTGGCTGAATACTATTTGAGTTAGATCTCGTATATTGCTGAATTATAACATCAGCAGCATCTCAAAATCTCTCTGTGAAAGAACTGAACTTAATGGAGAACTTGTGGAAACTGGAGAACTCTAACTTACAATTCTGAAACCTTTGCTGGCTGAAGCAACCCCTCTGCTTGACTGATGTGCTTTACTTGCCTGAGTTGTTACCAAATGAGAGAAAGTCAAATCTCCTCATACCACAATGCGTACCCACCTCTCACCATCTCCAGACCATACTTAAA
Organism: Colobus angolensis palliatus; assembly: GCF_000951035.1. NCBI lineage: Eukaryota > Metazoa > Chordata > Mammalia > Primates > Cercopithecidae > Colobus > Colobus angolensis. The sequence goes on along the minus strand of NW_012116289.1, from coordinate 1,326,882 downwards.
GTTGTAGCTTAACCTGCCCCAGAGGTCATTACAGAATTAAAGAAGGGAAATCTTACATATGGAGGACTTAGATTCTGTATCTGAATGTTCACTGCAGTTACACAAGTGCGTGTAATTGTCAAAACTCAGCAAGTATACACTCAAATTTTGTGCATTTTATTACATGTAAATTTTAACTTAAAAAATCTGTAAACTAATATTTCACGCTACTGACTAATACGTATGCTGAACTTTTAGGGGCATGTATAATACTAAGACTACAACTTACTTTGAAATGCATGAAAGAAAAGCAGATTAAAGAAAGATAGAACAGAGAAATAGAGATGTGGTAAAACACATGATAAGTGTTAATGGTAAAATCTAGGTAGTTGGTATACATGTGTTCACTGGAAAACTTTTTTGTTTCTTTATATTTAAAATTTCCCATAATAAATGGCAAAAAATCTAATAACTACTAATTTTACAGACAAAATAAGAACTACTTATAGAAATTTTTTGGGGGTTGCTTATTTAAAGAGGAATGAAATCAATTTTAAAAATTAGATTAAAGCTGATTTTAATCTACACAACTGAAAATAATGGCCACTCATCCATTCCCAGACCTGGAACTCCTTAAATAGAACAGAATGTTTAAATTTGAGGGAGGATACTACAATCACAATCATAAAACATACAAGGATATCTATCTACCTTCTATTCTTTCTCAAGAGATTTTGGGGAGCTTGTTGGGATCAAGTAATAAATAGTTTTGACCCTAGACCACAGCCTAGTAGACCCTTTGAGACCCAAATCTCACGCTGTAGGTATATCAACTGTTCTTTAGTGCAGAGGTGGAAAGAAAATCAACAAGCAAAATTCCTATACCAAGTCCCAAACCCCATGAATGAAGATATTACGGTAGAAGGGTGAAGTAGGAGCCCTGAAGCTCCCTCTTCCTTTCATGTCAAATAATATAAAGACAACACTGAATCACTGTGTAAATTAGGGTTTAGTGTCACTTTTAGTCTCAAAACCTGAAGGCCTGGCAATTCTCCCCATATCCCAATTATCTAAAGTCAAATGTGTAAAAGTTGTGTTATGAGGTTGATCGTGTGGAATGATTTTAATTATAGCTAGGAACTGTAATGAAGGATACAGTCTTGATACATGGTAGGCAATTATTAAAGTGACAAATGTTTGCTTTACTGCTTCCCACAAAAGATGAATAACCAGAAGCATTAAACTTTTACCTGACAGGGACAGCACTGCATTTCACACCAGGATTTCATCTCATCTGCAGATATGTATCACAATTTATTTAAGGGAAACTTCCCTGTTCTAAGGCAATGATTACTCTGGTCTGTTACATTGATAAAATCATTAAAACAGTAATGCTTCTATGTGGTTTTTTTGTTGTTGTTGCTGTTGTTTTTAAGATGGAGTCTCATTCAGTCACTCAGATTGGAGTACAGTAGTGCAATCTCAACTCACTGCAACCTCTGCCTCCTGGGTTCAAGCAATTCTTTCTCAGGCTCCCAAGTAGCCACGATTACAGGTGCCTGACACCATGCCCAGCTAATTTTTGTATTTTTTGTAGAGACAGGGTTTCACCATGTTGGCCAGGCTGGTCTCGAATTCCTGGCTCAAGTGATCCACCCACCTCAGCCTCCCAAAGTGCCAGGATCACAGGCATGAGCCACCACACCCAGTCAGTAATGCTTCTATCAAAAAACTCAGTAATGATTCATTGAGTTGGAAGATTCAGTGATCCCACTGAATATGGTATACTTCATGCCATTAAGTAAATGGACATAAAAGAAGTTTACAGTATTACTTGCAATTATTGATCCGTAACTAGAAAATATAGAGATGCTTTTGCACACTATGGCTAGGGAGAAATATGGATGAAATTCAGTTGATGCCCTCATGTTACTAAACATAATAGTAAAAGTTAATAGAAAACCACTACAGTGCTATACAGAAAGGACTACTAGGGCTTCAGATTGCTCAGAAATGAAGGTTTAAGTCATCCCGTTGGCTAAAGAGCACCAGCCAGCTGATGTATAGAAAGTAAATAAGAATTGAAACAGAAAATAAACTGGATAGAGTAGTAAGAACATGCAAATACCAGGGAGCCACAGTCTCATGATCACCTGCCTAAAAGAGTGGCCTGCCTGAATCCTTATGTCTCAAGTATATATATTTTCCATTTATTTCCATTCCATTTATTTCCCTTAGCCAGGGTTCTTAATGTTGAACATCACAATATAGTTTATACTTGTGGAGTATCAAGAATGACTATGAAAAAAAAAAATAGAAGAGAAGTGAGCACCACCAAGACCCTAGACTTGGAGTAAAATGCAACACTTGATGAAACTTTAGATGTTTTCTTTCCAGGAAGCTGTGAGTAAGATGACAGCACTGTCTTTGGCAAGGGAAATGTTACATGTGATTTTGGGGCTGATAAAGGGACTAAGTGGTGGAGGTTCACTTCTCATTACACAGGAAGCCAATGAGACCAGTCGCTCCCTCTCCATACCCCTGGAAGCTACAGAGAAGCTTAACCCAACTGATGCTCCCAATGGAAAGACACTGAAACAGTGAGAATTATTCACAGCAGTTGGTGATGTTGAGAGTTCAGCCATTTAGTAGTTTCACCTGTCCAGGAGTGACAGCACAAATGACAGCATTTTGAGACTCTTCTTGTGGTGTAAACTTGGCCGTATTTCCTACAGCCACATTTCCTACTTCCCTTAATTGCTATCTATCCTCTAAGGATTATTCTATATGACTTCCCATGAGATTCTAAGCTGTCTGATATAATTACAATAAACTCATTTTTTTAAGTTATCCCAGCATCAGTGTCCATTATTTAAAGCCAAAAGCCATGACTCAGGAAGAAATGTATCTAATACATTTCATTCAAAACAATTATTAAACAATGAAACTACAATATTCTCACAGGTTTTTATCCCTAAAGGGTGGAAATATGTAAAGAGGCAGGATATTAATCTTCTACTTCACCTAAGGGGAGGAATGCCTCGTAACTGCCCACAACAAATTTCTAAGTCAAAGAAATAAGAAATTGAATTGTTATTTTGATGTACATTCACTTAATTATGAAAGAATCTATGAATTTTCATATATTTATTTGCTCAATATATTTTTTCCAAAGAGTGGTTATTCATACTTACTATGTATTTTTGGTATTAGACTATTTGTCTTTTATTACCAGTCTTTCTTACAGTCATGTACACACATAACCAAATTCCAGCCTATGACATGTGAGCAGAAGTAATATGGGCTACCTTCTACCCTATGCCCAAGAAACCACCCATGGATCATCCTCTATGCCCTTCCTTGTTTGTGAGGTTCTTGTAGGTTACATTGTGAATTTCTAAGCAGCAAGAGTGAACCTAGTTTGCTGAATGCTACTTGCCGATTACAAACACTCATCTTAAATTCTGTGTGAACAAGAAATAAACTTCTCTTATCATTTTGCATTTTCCCAATTGTTTATTGGGACTTACTCTGGCTAAAAAAACTCTTCAGAATTAAATATAGAAGATTAAATCTAAAACATCATAAATATATGGCTAATAAATCCACCAAAGAGAATTATTTCTTTCATCAATATCTGGGTGTAAGCAGGGTGCTACATTTAGGTAGGTTTTATTCTCAGTTTTCTTCTATTTGGGTATATATATATACACACACACACAGAGATATACACACACATATATACACACATATATAATATATGTATATATAATACACATATAAAATATATATGTATAAATATAATACATATACACATATATGTATATATAATATATACGTATATATGATATATACGTATATATTATATATGTGCATGTATATGTATGTGTGTATATATACTTGTATATATTATATATAAGTATATATTATATATGTATATATAATATGCGTGTATATATGTATATGTATACATATATAATATATACGTATATATGATATATACGTATATATTATATATGTGCATGTATATGTATGTGTGTATATATACTTGTATATATTATATATAAGTATATATTATATATGTATATATAATATGCGTGTATATATGTATATGTATACATATATAATATATACGTATATATGGGTATATATATTATGTGTGTATATATGTGTGTATATGTGTATATATGTATATATATGTGTGTGTGTATATACGTATATATACATATATATATATTTGCAGAAGTAGTCTCAGTAATTGACAGGACATTTGTCTCAAGTGGCATCCTCATGTCCATTCTGGGTTTTCCTTCAGGGAGACAAACTGCAAAGAATCACACCAATCACTGACATAATGACTCAAGACAGTGAAGTCAACATTCATTGCCATATTCCCTCCTGGGAAATGTTTCTGAGTGCAGGTCACACATGTTGATCTAGCAAAAAATCCGATCTACTTCCTCTCTAAGAGTAAAGCTCAAAAGAGGCAACTTTTTGTTTTGTTTTTTTTTTACAAAGCAGAGACACATCAATGTGGGTAAAGAGTAGCCTAGATGCTCCTCCTTCATAAGGAATGCAGATTCCCAGAACAGTAGATGATCTGGTCAAGGGAAGTGCTCTGTCCTTATTTAGGTTTATACTTAGGAGTGAAACAGAACCACTTTCCAAAGTCATATTGTGTTTCTGATGCTTCCTGGGACCTTATAAAGATACAAGATACACAAGGTCTTGCTTGTCTTCTGGAAACTGCTTGACCTAGGGACCAATAGGCATAACCTGTGCTGCAGGAATCCAGGAGTAAAACTATTCATTGAAAGAGATTTAAATCCAGAACTAAAAAACACCACAACCCAATTCTGTCCTCCTTCTGCCTTTATGTGATCATGATCACAAGCAGTCCTGATGCTTCCTTTTTGTCAATGCAGGCTCTTGCGACATTAGGCGCCCTGTCCCCTGTCTTCACACTTCCTCCCCTGCATCACTCTGGCAGAATGCATCACACAGAGTTCTAACTCTTATTTTCTCTGTATTCCGTATAAGTCTACAGGTTCCTCAGGAGCAGGGACAAAGCTATATCTATCTTTGTATGTTTGGTAACCTAACTCAGTGCCTAGCATGCATTAAAGACTCAAAAGTTGGAAATATCAATGCCTGCTTGAGTTAAATAATTTAAAAGTTGGAAATAACCAATCGTTATGCACTCAGAAAAAATATATAGTGAAGGAGTAAATGCATGATTTATCACATCAAATGTTCCCATATGGGTGGTAAATATGTTCAGGAGAGTCACAGACTCAGAGCTAGATAAAATTTGTACCTGAAGCATCTTGCATTTCCTCTTAAGCTCTGAACTGACTGGTTGACTTAAATTTATTTCATATTCATTTGGCAGTAGCATAAGGAAAAAGGTCCAAACAAGGAAATTTAGAAATGGTCATAAGAATCGGGAAGAAGCAGCAGAAATTTACATCATCTCGAAAGCTGCTTAGAGGGATGTCGTGACCATGGGCACATGAAGGCTGAGACTGGTTCACTGTTCTAAGGTTTTGCAGTTAGAAGATCTCCACAGATTGTGAGAGAAGGTCACACACACACAAAAGGCTCTACCAATGGGTCAGCACCTCAGAAAAGGGCAGTGCCAAATTTCCACAAAATTGTCCTAAAATGGGCAGAGAAGACTGACAAGGCAGGATATGGCTGAAGTTTGCACAAAGTGAATTCTATCCACTCTGAAAAGAATAACCTTGGGAAGGTCCTGAATGCCTGGTAGCCATCCTTCTTTAAAAGTCAAATACTTAGACGAATGGCTCATCAAGTCCTTGACAGTTGCATTCCTCCAATATGGTCTCCTTTTAAGATCTGCAGTGGATGTTTTGAGGTCAGTTGAGCTCTCAACTTAGGAAGAAACCCAGACCTACACCCCAGTCATCTTTTAGTGAGTATCAGAAAAGACTCTAAAGATTCCACAGAACAAGTAGGCAGAGACATATTAGCTTACTTGCATATACTCACCTTAAGTCACTGGCATTAACCCCCTTTCTGTTTACTGCCCAGGTAGGAGATGCGCTTCTGGCCTTGTGGATGGGACTTAGTTATAGTTAATGATGCTCTATAGAGAGAAATACACGGAATCACAGCACTCTAAAGTGAACAGTGAAGTAGTTGCTCAAGCACACGCAGAGAACAGGGTGTGGTGGCTTATGCATGTAATTCTGGTACTTTGGGAGACCAAGGCAGGTGGATCCTTTTGTCCTGAGTCCAGGAGTTTGAGACCAGTCTGGACAACATGGAGAAACTCCATCTCTACAAAAAAAAAAAAAAACTGCAAAAAATTAGCTGGACGTGGTAGCAGGCACCTGTGGTTCCAGCTATTCGGGAGGCTGAGTCAGGAGGATTGAGGATCAATTGAGCCTGGGAGGTTGAGGTTGCAATGAGCCATAATGGTGCCACTTCACTCCAGCCTGGGTAACAGATCAAGTTCTTGTCTCAAAATAACAACACGCAAACAAAAATCAAAACAACAACAGAGTGTATGAAATAGCCGTTTGCCTCATGTTCATGTCATAGTCAGTGATCCATATAGAATCCACAGAGAACTGAGTTTTGGGGAGTGAAATCATTTCCTCTCTTCTGCTTATTTTGTCACTGTTTTAATGGGGACAGGTTCTTTGATCTTGAGTCATGGGGCTATTCCATGACTCCATGTGGCCAACTTACTCGTAGTCAGTGACACAGATCTCTCCCCTTAAGACCTTGCCTCTCTTTCCTCCTCCTCTTCTCCTCAAGCCTTGAAGCTCTTTGTTTCCCTTATCAGGGTTCTGTTTTCTCAGGTCATCTGGTACCTCTCTTGATGTGTGGTAGGAACAGAAAAAGGTACAAGTCTCAAACCTTGCTAATGTCATGACTGATTTCTTCAAGTTAGATCCCATCTTTATGCTTAAAATGTTCCTGTCTTTTTCTCTGCTTGTATATTTTATGGCTCAAACATCAGTATGTCTGAAGTGTGGAGAAAATAAAAATAACAGGTAGAACTGTTTGCTCCCAAACATGTAGTCGGGCACAACTGTCAGTTTAAGAAACCAATAGTGGCAACCAGGAAGCCAAAGGACTGTGAATAAATGAGTGAACTTCTTTCTAATGCAAGTAAGGAGAGAGTTGGGACAAGACGATGATGACTGATCATATGCCATCATAAGAAAGTGAGGTTCTTGCGTCCATCACAGCCATCCCTGGACCTTCTGTAAACCTCCTTCTGCTCGGGTTTGGATCTCCAAGATTTTATCCTGGAAAATCCTTGTGCATAATAAGTTCGGCCCATACGATTAAAAAAAAAAGATTAATTGGTAAATTTGGTCATTAATATTAATTTGGTCAAATTTGGTCATTAATATTAATTCAATTAATGTCAGAAGGAAAGAGAAAAAACATTTTGAGAAAGAAATAGCATCAAATATACCCAGAGAAATTAAGCAGCATGAAGATGGAAGTCTGCCATAAAGAGGCCAATTGTTTCTGATACTCCATCCTGGCTTGGACTAATCAGTCATTCAGGAGGGTGATGGTAATCATAAGTGATTCCATCTTTGTGTTTTGAATAGAGCAAGATTTGAAATATCTTCCTGTGAATAAAGGAAATAGCAAGTGCTATCAATCCATGTGCCAGGGGTCAGAAATGTAAATTAATTCAGATACTGAGCAGCAAAAATAAATATATGGAGTGGTGAGGCCAGGTATATTAGTGTTAGGACCTCTGGTGAACAGGAGAATGTGTGCCCCATCTAAAAGCTGAAATTTACAGTCTACCATTTTTAATTTTTAAAAAGTTTTTTTTTTTAATTAACAAAAGCTGCTCCTGCTACCCTGCTGATAAAATAAAAGAAATTACTGAGCCATGTCAAGCCTACTGGTTGGTGGAGTGTGACCTCTGAAATTAGACTATCAGCCTGGATAACTGGAGCTTCCCAGATTTCTTTTACTGTGTACATTTTCTTATCCCTATTTCAGGAGCCAGGCATCTGATTGCTGAAAAACAAAATTGAACCTAAAGATAGATAAGATTTTCTCTATGAAAAATGAAGGGAAGTATTATGAACATGGTCTCTTTTTTCCATTGTTTCAGCTGATTCCCTGGTTGGGACCATCTTCATCTCTACCAGCCCACAGATCTTGGGGCTCCCCCACCTCCCCATCTCGTCATATCTTGGTGCCAGGATGATTTACCTAAAACACCCATCTGATTCAAAAGCATTTTTTTCTTCTCAGTTGGCTACAAATTCAAGTGCAGACTCTAAGCATAATATTTTTGCAAGGCCTTTTGCAGCCACCAAATTTCAAAGATTTTCTAAGAACCATACTTTATTTTTTCTCATTTAACATCTCTGAAATCTGTTTGTCTTAAAATCGCCGGCCATATGACGGTCATGATGTGGTTATGATGTGGTTGCCACTGCCTGGGGACACACATCAGAATTCGTAGGACTGGCTTGAGCAGCTTGGAAAAAACACCAGCAACAGCAGTGAAGCGTTCCTTTAAGAAATGCCACATCACTGTGTTTTGGTGGCACACACAGATACTGTATGAAAATGCAGGACTGCAATGATCCAGGATGCTGAATAGAAAGATATTTTAAGCATTCGTGAACCAATTTATTTTGCTTTTCTTTTCTTTTCTATTTATACATGAGAATAATACATTTTGTCTAATTCTAAAAGAATTCTTGGATGAAATAAAGACTTCAAGACTCGCAGTCTTGTTGGCTGTGTTCTTTCTGAATGCTGTGTAAAATAATGGTGCATCTTACAGTGGATGGTATTTTCAGATTGATTAAAATAAAATATCCTAATCTAATCATCCAATTAATTCCTCATCTCTCCTGTAAATGTTTTATGCCAAGTCAACCCTCACCACAAGTAGCTCCTAATCAGAGCTAGGTATGTTTTTGCCTTTGTTCATTCCATTTACTCTATCGGAATTTTGTTAGCACTCATCTCCGCGTGTTGCAATTCTACTCATTCTTTAACAGGTAGCTTAAATGTAACAGACTCCATGAAATCTTTCCCATGTAACTCACTTATTAAAGCCTCCTTCAAGCTCTGTAAGTACATCTATTAAACTTCAGATATGGTCAATTCTTTCAAAGTCCTCCTACATCCTGGGCACAATGGCAGACACGTGAGCATGTGTTGTCTCAGTTTATCATCACAATAACCTTTTGAGGTAGGAGTTAGCCCCCATTCTTCACAGTAGTGCAACTTAAATTTGGAGAAAACAGTTGTCTTATGCAATTTCATAGGCTCTTAGTAGTAGGTGGTAAACACAAACACAGGCCTTTGGGCTCCAATTCTGGTCTATCGTTGAATGCCAACTTCCTTTACTGCCTCCCCTGTCCATTTGCATATTAAATGCATTGCATTTAATTTAATTGAATGTGAAATGCAAAATGTCATTCAAAACTATTTTTGTTGATAATAAAGTGCCAAATTTATGTGAAAAACAAGATAAAGCATTTCAAATTACACTTTTTCATTATTAGGCTAATCTTTGTTAAACCTCATTTGCCTAACAAAAATTAGAATACTGTTTTATTGTACAAAAAGAACTAGAGAACTTTAGGCTTATAAATAACATAATTATTTTTCTGGTTCCTTCTGTTATTTTTTAAAATAATAATGCAGAACTGTGGAAAATTTAACCACAACAACCAGTTTACATTCAAAATGTTAAAATAAAAGCAATAGAATGCTGCCTTATGCTTGTGGGAAGAGTCAGTTATGGAAAACATAAAAAGCCTTTCTTGCGAGGAGGAGGAGAGAAGCAATTTCTTTTTCCCAAATACAATGAGAAATAGCAGCCAGTGTACTCTTAAAAACATCAAAGACCTGAATCATAATTCTTCCTAATTTTGTGACCTTGGGCAAGTTACTTAACCTTCTGAAAAATCAATGTCCTCATTCACAGAATGAGAATCAATGAAACCACCATTATAGCGTTGCTTGAGGATGAATTGATAATGGTACATAAATTCAAGTTATTATTATCATTATAGAGGCCTATTATCCAGAGAGCATTTGTCCATATCCAGAAAGGGGGGTGTGACAGAATTTGATTGCTGTTTAAAACAAACAAACAAACAAAAACTCTTGCTGTTGTGTAGAGAATAGCTTAGAAGAAGTCAAGAGTTGGATTCAGAAAAATGACTATGGTTTTCCAAATAAGCGATTGTGGTGGCCTTAACCTGGGCCATAGCAGTGAAGGCATCTCAAGTGTTCACAATTCAGAAGACAGAGTCCATATAATTTGATATGAGATTGCTTGTGACAGGACCTGGAGGAGTATAAAACCAACAACCGCCTCCAAGTCTGTGCATTGAGTAACTGGGTAGATGGTAGTACAAGTAATGGAGTTGGAAAAGACAGAAAAAAATGGGGAGTAAGTCAGGTCAAAGGGCAAGAGATGAATTAAAAAATTAGTTATAGAACAAAAGTCCACTTTTAGAAATTTCCATATAATTTTTAAAACTATAATTCATTTTTATTTTAATTTTGATGATTTGTTTATCTCTGTCCACATCTGTAATACCGATCTAAATAAAGAGTATTTTCTTCTCTTCTCTTGTGTGATAGGCAATGCCTCAAAGCTCCTCTTCTTAGTTGATTTGTTCCCAGAAACCATTTGGTTTTTCTTCTCCTGCTTGCAGACATTGACTAACTATAGAGTTGAGTCAGCCACCTTAACTAACTCTTAAAATTCTCCTTGCAGTTTTCCCTGCAGGAATAATAATTCTGATTCAGGAATTTCGGGTCTTTAGAGTGAGTTGGCTCCTTTGTAGGATGTGGAGGCGGGGCTTGTTTTAGGGCTTGGAAAATTTAATTGTATCCCTTGTCATGCTAAAGTACTTCCCAACCTCACACCTTCCTCACCCCCTTTCCAAATCACTTTCTCAACAAAACCCATATTGTTCTGTTTGACAGACTCTTTCCTGATTGATTTATTAGCATACATTTAATTGTTACCTTATGGTCACCATAATTGCAGTTGCAATTTCTATTCTACCTTGCATTTGTAATAATCACTATTACAACCTGCATCTGAGAATCCTAAGCTTTCCCTCCCTTGAATTGTCCAGGCAGAGTCGGTCTGCATGGCCATGACTGATGTGCAGTGGAATGGGATGAACTCTTAGTAGATTACTTCCTCTAAAATTCTGTAGATTACACATTTAATATTTTGCAGAAAACCAAAAGTGCTTGCTGCTCATTTGGCTATTCTCATTTACCGAAGTCTTACAGCTGATAAGCTGAATAAGTAGAAATGTTCTAAGATTTACTGGGAAAAAAAACTACAGCTCCTAGCTTTCAGTGAAAAAGGTTGCCCTGTGCAAGGGCATCTAACATATTATCATATGTCAGCCACAGGAGTGGCTTGTTTTAAATGAACCTCTGTTCAGGAGGTAGAGTGCTGTGATAGAAAAGGCTATAGCCTTGGTTTATTGCCTTCATTCTGGCACTAACTGGTGGAATGAATTTGGACAGGACACCTCACTCTGTGAGTCTCAAATTCTTTGTATATAAAATAAAAATGTTTAACTAGATCAGGGTTTCTCAACATCTGTATTATTGCCATTTGAGCCTGGATAATTCTTTGTTGTTGAGGACTGTCCTACACATTGTGGGACGATTAGCAATGCCCCTGGCCTCTACCCACTGGATGTCATTGGTACTCTCTCTCCCCAGGTTCTGAAAACTAAAAACGTTTCCAGACATAGACAAGCACCCTCTGGGGGGCAAATTACCTTGATTAAGAACTTCTGTACTAGGTGACTTGAGCAGGACAATATATTAATCCTTAAAATAAAAACTGTTATAAACCAGCCAGCCCTTACTTCCATTGGTGTCTACTATAAAAGTTTTTTCTGACTTAAAGATAACCACAAGTGGAACTCTTAAATGGGTGTATATCTTCTAAGTTAATGTTTAAAAGTAAACAAACTATTATTTATTGAAAATAAATAGCAAACTTCAACGAAAATAAGCTATGTAACATCATGTAGCCATTAATAAAAAATGTTACAAAACATGCTATATATATATCTCAGAGCACAAGGTAATATCAGATTCAACATACCAGTTAAAACTGAAACCTAAATGACTGCATACATCTATCAAAAGACAAAGACACTCAGACTGTTTTAGAGAATAAAATTGAACTATACTCAGTCTATACTAACAGGTCCAAAAACAAAATAACAAAGTTAGAAAAGGATTGACAATAATTTATCTGGCAAAATAAACAATAAAAAGGACATAAAAGGCAAAATTAATTTTAACCAATCTACAAGTCAAAGAAAAAATGGTTACAGCAAAGATAATTTCATAATAATAAAAAGTTTAGGATGAAAATATGAAGTTAGAATGAAAGGCATAAACCTTCAGTCAATAACATAACATCAAAATATATTAAGCAAAAACTGTAAAACAAAAAAGGAAAATAAATTGATAAGATCACAAAGATGATGAGAAACTTTTACACAATATTATGTGTGTTTGAATAATCAACTAAACCAAAATCAAGCAAGGACGTAGAAAATTGGAGTAATATAATTGAAATGGTTAAATAAATTAACATTAAATTTTACAAGGATTATATAATCATTTCATGGAAGTATGAAGTGATTATCTTAAAACTGACTATTAAGCCAAAAATGAGCCTCTGTTCCTTTCAAAAACTTGTAAATGTATAGGCCATATCATTTGATGGCAAATACTAAAATTATAAAATGTAAAAAATAAAAAAGTAAAGAGAAAACCTAACAAATCATTTAAAAACCTAACAAATCATTTCATCAAATAGGCAATTAAAAGTAGAATTGGCTGAGCATGGTGGCTCAGGCCTGTAATCTCAGCACTTTGGAAGGCTGAGGTGGGAGGATCACTGGAGGCCAGGAGTTTAAGACTGTAGGGCATGAACCACCACTGCATTCCAGCCTGAGCAACAAAGCAAGACTGTCTCTACAAAGAATACATACATACATACATATATGCATACATACATACATAAAAGTAGAATTACACTCTTTGGAAAATTATGAAAAAGAGAACACCACACTTTTTGGTTTTTTGGTTTTGTTTTGTTTTGTTTTTTGAGACGGAATCTTGCTCTGTCCCCAGGCTGGAGTGCAGTGGTGCTATCTAGGCTCACTGCAAACTCTGCCTCATGGGTTCAAGCGATTCTCCTGCCTCAGCCACCCCAGTAGCTGGGACTGCAGATGCCTGCCGTCACACCCAGCTAATATTTGTATTTTTAGTATAAACAGGGTTTTACCATGTTGGCCAGGATGGTATCCATCTCTTGACCTTGTGATCCGCCTGCCTCAGCCTTTCGAAGTGCTAGGATTACAGGCGTGAGTCACCGCGCTCGGCCAAGAGAACACCATACTTTAAAATGTATGTGATACCAGACTTTTGCTGGTATTGTGGTAAACAACTATGAAGCTGGATAAAGTGTGTGTTGTCACAATTTCAGGTGCTGTGGAGTAGCCTGTACAACACTGTGATTTCTGCTAGAAGGGAAGTATGGGAGGTTAGCGCCACATTCATCCTGGGTTTCTCCCGGGGCATTTTCCAAATGGAAGTGGAGAATCAGCGTCCAGCCAAATACGGCTAGGGGAAGGAAACAGACACTGGACCACTAAAGTGTCTGAGACTGTGGATCATGTGTCTGAGAGAAGGGAGCTTCTGAGAAGGATCCCTAAAAGGCTTAGGGAGAGGGTCCCTGTCCTAGGCAGAATCCTATACAGCACAGGTACTGAGCAAAACTCTAGAGGCCTAGCAGAGAGCAGCTACTGGTAGAAAAGCTAACAGGGATTTCTGAGGTTGCACAGGGCTTGGGAGATGCTACAGTTCTGATTGCCCAGAGGGGAAAGACACTGGTCAACATCCTAGGATTTCAGTTGACATTCAGAAAGGTCAGCAAACTTCAGGATGGGCCAGATTATTCAAACTTATGTGCCAAGGAAAAAGAAAAAAAAAAACAGAACAGAGCACCTGAGACCCGTGGGACTGTAGTATATAATAACACATATGTAACTGGAGACAAAATACATATTTGAAGGGATACTGGCTGAAGATGTTCTAAAACATAAGAGATATACCTAAGCTATGTTCACAGAAAAATCGGACACTTTATGGAGTTTAACTATATTTGAAGAAAAAAAATTAACCAAGAAGATAGTAGCAGAAGAGACAATACTAATTGAATTTTCCAAGTTCTCCCTTGTATTTGGCTCCTTACCTAGTGGTCATGTTGAGGCCTTGAAACTACTTCTGGCCAATGAACTGTGAGTAGACAAAATTTCTATCCTGGAATGAGGCAGTTAAGAGACTATGTCTCTTCCATCTCTTCTTACTCCAACAACCATGATGGCCAGTGTTTCAGATGATACAATTTCATCTGATGTGGAGGAGGGCTGGCCAATCTCAGTGGACTTTTCATGTGTAGCAAGTAAATCCTTGTCAGGTTCAGCCACTGGTGTGTGTTCCTCATAGCAGTATTACTTATTCAACTGTTTAAAAGTTAGGAGAATACAGTCAGAAAGACGCTTAGAATAAGAAGAAGAAAATAATTCAAAACACAAGCATAAATCACTGTATTAAAAGGAAGTGAAAATGAACTTTTTTCTTTTAAATCCTTAATCAAATAAGCAAAGTTAATCAAGAATAGATGTCAGACATAAATCAACATCAGCATTAGTTTCCCTAGGGCTGCCATAACAAATTACCACAAACTGGGTGGCTTCTCTCAGAGTCCTAATTAATGACACCTACAAGACTCTATTTCCAAATAAGGTCATGTTCACAGATACCTCCTAGTGTATTAGCCCGATCTCATCCTGCTAGGAAGAAATACCCGAGACTGCGTAATTTATAAAGGAAAGAGGTTTAGTTGACTCACAGTTCTGCCTCACTGGGGAAGCCTCAGGAAACTTACAATCGTGGTGGAAGGGGAAGCAAACATGTCTTTCTTCGCGTGGCAGCAGCAAGGAGAAGTGAAACGAAAGGGGGAAAAGCGACTTATGAAACCATTAGATCTCATGAGAACTCACCATCATGAGAACAGGATGGGGGAAACTGCACCCACATTTCAATTATCTCCACCTGGTCCCTCCCACGAGACGTGGGGATTGTGGGAACTACAATTCAAGATGAGATTTGGGTGGGGACACAGCCAAACCATATCATCTAGGTTTAGGACTTTAACATATCTTTTTGCAGGACACAATTCAACCCCCAACAGAAGGGACACGGTGATATGGAGTAGATTTGAAAAATGGTGAGACTATGGCAATGCACGAAAGAAGCGCTATGAAATATGTGACTTTCTGGAAGCCTATTAGCTAACATAATTAACCTAAGATATAGTAAAACCACATTGACCAGTGTTATCAAGAACTTTGAGTACATTAGTGATGTCTCATCACACCCCCTGGGAAAATGGAATGCAGTATGGCTTCTAGAACCTACAGGTTAAAATCAAAGCAGACATTTACGCAAATTCTCCTTGAATGGCTTTAAGGTTTACAACAATTGACTAGAATCTGACACAATATGATAATGTGGCAGGCGGAAAATAATCATATTAAAAGAAAACTATGACTTAAGCAGATGACAAGGAAATTCAGAATGATTTTT
The DNA here is from genome assembly GCF_000951035.1 of Colobus angolensis palliatus. Taxonomy (NCBI): domain Eukaryota; kingdom Metazoa; phylum Chordata; class Mammalia; order Primates; family Cercopithecidae; genus Colobus; species Colobus angolensis. The sequence goes on along the minus strand of NW_012116289.1, from coordinate 1,311,216 downwards.
CATAGGGAGAGATTTGCCTTTTAAAAAAAAAAAGAAAGAAAGAAAATAGCTTGATTGATCTTTTTGAGAAGAGCGAACCCTCCTTTTTCTCAAGCTAGGCAATAATGGAGAAGTGTTAACAAAGAGAATTAAATTGCTCTGCAAAAAAAGAATAATAGGCATTTTGTAGCTGTCCACTGGTGTATCAAGATAAGACTTAGGAGTCTGGAATAAGGGACACAGGTATAAGAAAAATGATCCAGAATGAACACATCCCTGCAATGTGACAGTAGTTAAGGCCTATGCAGGGATGTAGCCCATGAGAAATGTCCTATTTTGGAAAATCACTAATGAACTAATTAGAACAAGAATAGAGGATTCTTAATATGAGGACATTTCTTAAACTTTGTTTTAATAATACCTGTAAATATGAACTCCCATCACCCTCAAATCTTCAGTAAAAAATCACACAAAGATCATGTTCTGGCGGTTCTTTGAGAAGATGAAGAAAAAGAGATATCTTATTTGCATTTAGGTAGTGTGAGATAGAGGGCTGACCATAAGATCCTGGAATATCATTCCTGGAGTGACACAGAATTCAAATGTTCACAAGACTTCATAGCAAGATTTGGCAGGACAAGTTCCCCACCAATCTAAACACAAAAGTACACTTGAATGTCTCCAAAGTGTTACCACATTTTGTCTTATGACAGTTAAAGCTCTTTTATTTGGATATTAAATGAAAGGGTAATTACAGAAGCCCCGAATATTTAACACATTCAGGTCCAACAAAGGGGTCCATGAGAAATGTGGTTGGCAAGTCATGGAGGCATGCTGGCAGTGCCTTTTGTCCAACTACGACCTCTTCAGAGAAAAGGGTTCAAAGATCTATGGACATGGTCAGTTTCAAAGGCAGGCATCCTCTCATCACATGACTAGATGCCCCAGGCTTCCTTTCTCTGATGCTTGTCAAACATTCACATTATATAATTAGTTCTGTCTTGGATTCTAAGTCTCTTTACTCTGCTTTCTCATATTGCTGGCCTTTCATGAAAGGGCCTCATATCTTATGCTTTAGACAAGTACTTTTCCTTCATTCCACAAATATTTATGAGTACCTACTCTGTGCCATGAGCTTACCGGAGGATTGGGGATAGGGCGGAAGGAAAACATGATCTCTTTCTCCGCAAAGTTTACATTCTAAGACAGAGACAGACAATAAACTAGTAAAAAAAAAAAAATATATATATATATATATATTATAAAGTCAGGTAGCGGCAAGTGCTATGAAGAAAGATAAAGCTGGAGAAAAGATCAGAAGTGCTGCCAGAGCATCAAGCTTCCCTGAGAAGGTGAACTCAAATACTAAATTAAGTGAGAAAATGAGCAAACCAAAGAAAAATGTTTAAGGACACATGAGCCAATGCAATTATAAAAGACAAAGCAAACAGATGCAGAAAAAATAGCAAGAGGAATAAGAAGACAAGGACAATTTTAGCATTAAAGGCTATAGTTTACTACGAAGATCTGGGAGATGTAATATTTTTGCCCCCAATAACAAACACCACATTAACCCCTGAGTCAAGAGGGTTGCTATTTTGAAACACGGTATTCGTCCACCATTGACTGCAGGCTGACTCCAGGAGAAGAATATAGTGGCTCTCAAGGGGCATGACTTACATCCAAGATACTTTCCCAGAGAAGGCTGTATCTGTGAGCTATTTGTTGCTAATACTCACCACTCCAAGGGATGTGTACACCAGCCAAGTAAGTAGAGTCTGGGCAGGACACCAACACCTTTAACAGAATCTACAACATTAAGAATTAGCAATTTATCGGTGTTGGAGAAAGGAGATACAGATTCAAAGTCAATAAAGTACGTGAAGACTCTGTAGTCCTAAACATAAGTCAAAAATATTGGCATGAACTCATAATCTGTTATTTTCTATGTCCACCAAAAGACATAGAAATAATTAACAACATAATAGTAACAAGCACCCCTATTACCCAGCCTGTGTTTCCTCATTACCATTTCACACTCAAGGAAATCAGGGCTCCTTTGAGAAATAATTGATTCCAGCTCTGGAACAGCAAATGTACAACATAATCCTGGAATGTATTATTCCGAAAAGCAAGGAAGCTCTTAGAGACCACTTAGATCATCTCAAAAGAACTAGAGTCAATTTAAAGAGGCCCCCACCAAACAAATATTACAACTCGAGCATTAAAATTGAAATACAAAATTTTTGTTAAATTCATAAACTTATCATTACGAACAGTCTCCCATACACACACACACACACACGCACACACACACACACACACACACACACACACACTCCCTCATTGGTCAGCTTTGGAGCATGCTAAAAATCTGTTGTATTATTGCTGTCACCTCAGCACCATGACCACACTCACTTCTAAAGCTGGAAACTACATTTCCAAACATCCATTCTGTATTAATTTGTTAGGGCTGACATAACAAAACACCACAAACTCAGTGGTTTAAACAACAGAAATGTATTTGTTCACAGTTCTGGAGATTGAAAGCCCACAATTAAGATGCCAGCAGGTTGGGTTTCTCCAAGGCCCCTCTCCTTGGCTTGTAGATGGCCACCTTCCTACTGTATCCCACATGGTCTCTTCTCTAGGCTCTCACACCTTTGGTGTCTCTTTCTTTTCTTTAGGGACACCAGTCTATTGGATTAGGACCCTCTCATACGACCTCACTTAACCTTAAAGGTCTTATCTCCAAATACACTCACATTCTGAAGTACCAGTGGGTACAGTTTCAACATATGAATTTCAGGGGACACAATACAATCCCTATTATTTTCTAGATTAAACTTTGCCAAAGGAAGAAACTGAGATTTGGAAGGAGTATGTGAAGCAAAACCATATTATTGGAAATAAAGAAATCTACTAGTAGTGGCTTCCCAGACTTCTCCATGCTCCTCCACTTTGTGGTCATTCCAGGTAACTCAGAGTCATCGTGGCTAGACTCAGTGGCTTCTTGGACTTTGCTGCCAGCACCTGTCTACCCACCCAATGTACAGGCCCAAGTCATTCTTGAATTTTTTTCTGATTTCCTGCCTGAAGTCCTTCTGACTTGCAGCCCTCCCTCTAGCTCCGCTCACAAAGATGTAAACCCCAATTTCTATTTTAAAGCCCCTATTCGCATAATACTATGGTGGTAGCTGTTTGTTTATGACACTAAGAAATATATATCTGGTCTTTGTCCCAGTTCCTGACACAGAGCTTTTAAAACCATTGGATTTCTTAAGTGGTAGAGATAATGGGAGCATCTTTGTTTTTCATAACAAGTCCCTTTCAACCACACCTGATTTATGCTAAATAAGTGGCCCTGGACGGCCTCTAGAGAGCCTCCAAATGATGGGTGGTTGCCAGAGGAAACAACCACATGTTGAGAGGGTTGAAGTTTTCTGCTCCACTTTGAGACTTCCAGGGATGGGAGAGGCTGGAGATTGAGTTCAATCACCAATGGCCAATGATGTAATCAAGCATGCCTATGTAATGGAACCTCCATTAAAAACCCTTAAACAATGGGGTTTGAAAACTTCCAAGCTGGTAAACACATGGATGTGCTGGATGAGTGGCATGTACCGAGAGGGCTCAGAGGCGCTATTCCCCACCTCCATGCCTTGGCCTGTGCAGCTCTTCCAAATGGTTGTTCATGTATGGTATTCTTTATAATAAGCTGATACTAGGAAGTCAAATGTTTCCCTGAATTTTTTGAGCCATTCTACCAAATTATCAAACGTAAGAGGGAGTCATGGGAAGCCCTGATTTATAGACAGTTGGTTAGAAGGGCAGGTGGTAACCTGGGCCTTGTGACTGGCACCTGAAGTGGGGGCATTCTTGTGTGACTGAGCCTTTGACTTGTGGGTTGTGAGCTAACTCTGGGTAGTTAGTATCAGAATTGAATTGAATTGGAGGACACCCAATTGGTGTACGGATAATTGGAGAACTAGTTGCTGGTATGGATACAACTCACACATTTGGTATCAAAAGTGTTGTAAGTGAAATAGTTCAGAGTCCCTGATAAAGCCCAGTCTGACAAAAGAATAGTCGTTATTTTGAAAACTGGTAAAGAAAAAAGAGAAAGAATTAGCCATTTATCTTGTTGTTGTTTTCTGTATGAACTGTATCTTGCTGAAATCAAATTGTTAACAGGGAAGTTTCTTTTTGTAAGAAGTTATTTCAGGTAATAAATGGAAAAGGAATGATAGAATTAGCATATCATCAATTTCAATTCCTAATAAATTAATAATTGAGGAAAATGATCAACGCTGCTATCATCTCAAAAAGAGAGTCAGCTAGACATTATGTATCTTTTAACAGATATATATATACATATATGTAAAACACCATCTAATCAATGGTGTTACCCAAACGTTCAAAAAATTAAAATAAGTTTGAACAAACTTCTAGCTTTTACAGTCAATACACAGAAAATATGGAAGACAGAAAAGTATTTCAAATGCCACCACAGGGATACAATTAGAAAAACCCATACTGAGAGAAATGTAGTTTCCCCCTCGACAACAAAAATTATATAAACTAAAGAGATGAAGAGATAAATCATAGCTTAAAAGTGATTTAAGAATCATTCGACTAGTTATAATGCATGGGCCTTATCTGGAACCCAATAAAATCAACAATTAGTTTGTTTAATTAGAAGAAAAATATATAATTTGCAAAATTATTTTCTATGAAAATTGGATAATATAAACTTTGGATATTTGATTATATTAAAATTATTGTTAATTATTTCTGATATGATAATGATATTATAATACTTTTTAAATCCCTATATTTTAGAATAATGTGCTGAAATATTTACAGGTGAATTAATGTTACATTTAGGGTTTGATTCAACATGATCAGGAAGTGGGAGGAAAAGTGGGTGAGGGTACAGATAAAATAAGAATAAGTTTGCTTTTGAGCTGTTACTTGTGGAAACAGCTCGATGGGTGATGGTTGATGGGCATATTTAAGTTCATTATACTCTCTCTAGTTTTGCATATGTTTGAAGTTTTCTAAAACTTTTTATAACTAAAATAGTTTTGTTTTTCTTTTAAAGGCAGGTTGTGTCAGATAAGCTACCAAAATTCCTGAGAATGTTACATAAGGGCACAAAAATGTATTAACAGATGAGCGCTCATCTGTCTCTGCTAAAGAGAATGTTATATTTGTACACGTATATGCCCTCTTTTTAAAGAAAAAAAAAGATTCTTTTGAGCTGAAAAAGAGAGAAGTCAATCAATGAAGTCAGAGATGGCATGGAGGGGGGAGAGAGAAGCCACAGGGGATGGGACTCCAAAAGCCACGGAACCTAAAGAATTGTCATGAGAGGGTCTCTGCAGCAGCTTCCGGGGGAAGAGAGCTAGGATATTGAGAACAGCTTCTAGGGATTATGTGTGGGAAATGCTTTACTGTTCTTCAAGAACTTACAGTGAAAAATGGAACCCTCTGCTAATTTAAAAGAAAATCCATCTGGCTGCTTTCTGAATGTGGATGCACCACATGGAAGACAAGAGGAAAAAGAGGAATCAGAGATGAACTCTGCCTTGAGGCATGAGTGCCTCTGTAAGGAAAAATGCCATTTTCATTGTTGGGGAAGGCAGGCATTGGGGGTGAACTGAGATATCACTGAAGGTTTGGTTATAAGAACACAAGTTTCCCCATGTACCCAGGCATAAGTGGCATCTTGTGGGAATCCAGACCTTACTCCACTGTTGGAAGAGTCAGAGAAGAGGGAACAAGGATGTCTATACTGCAGATCAGCAGAGCAGATACTGAAGAGCTCAGCCTGATGCCAAGAAGTCAGGGGGTTCCAAAAACTCACTGCAACGTGCTGCAATTCTCAAAATCTCTATGAAATTTCTAGCAACTATCTGAGGCTCTAGGAGTGAAGTGGGTGGTTCTCAAATGCTCCCCAGAAAAAATGCTGTGAATCTCCCATCTGCCCCCTGTCAGTCTGCAACTGTCTGCAGAGGATAATGGCTTCATCTTTTTTCTTGCCTTCTTAATCTTGCCTTTTTCTCTCATTAGAAAATTCTAAACTGGGACCATTCAAGCAAGGAGATTACAAAAGCTTTAGCTCCCATCTTCTCCTCGGCAATGCAGAGGACATATTCCAAGGAGATGGTGGTGATGTCTGGTTGATTATATATAATTCAGCAAAAATAGATATTGGTGAGTGGAGAGAGCCAAAATTTATGTTTTATTCATACTAATGTAGATGCGTAAGACTGGAGGTTAAGTGTGAAGCTGAGCTAAATATACACATTTAAATCATCAGCACATAGACGGTATTCATGTTGATCTGCTCTTGCCATGTAACAAATTACTTCAATTGAACCGTGAACTTGCTCTTAGTCCTCTAGGTCAGAAGGACAGTGTGGCTGAGTTCTCTGCTTGGGGCTTCATAGGCTGAAATCAAGCTGTCATCTGAGCTTAGTTCTTTTCTGGGGGGTTGGGGAAAAATCTGCTTATAAACCCATTCTTGTTGTTGACAAAATTCAGTTCCTCATGGTTGTAAGACTGAGGGCACTATTTCCATATAACAATCAGAGGATACTCTCAACTCCTGGAGGACACCTGCAGACCTGCCATATGGCCCCTTCAATCTTCAAGCTAGTGACTATAGATCAAATCCCTCTCATTCTTCATATCTCGTACTTCCTTTTCTGACTCCAGCTGGAGAAAATGATCTGCTTTTAAGGAGCTCGTGTAATTGAGTCAGGCCTACCTGCAAAATATTTTTATCCACAGGTAAACTGGTTTGGGATGTTAATTATATCAGCAAAGTTCTGTTTGAATATCTGAAGAAACTGTGTGTATAGCAAAGGCTGGGAGTATTAAAGAGCATTTTAGAATTCTCCCTAGCAGTGTTTTTAAAGCTAAGGGGGCAAAGATATGTTAGTCTCCAAGGGCTGCCCTAAGGAATTACTGTAAATTTGGTGACTTGAAAAACAGAAGCTTATGGTCACAATTCTGGAGGTTGGAAGGCCAAAATGAAGGCGTCAGAAGGGCCATGCTCCCTCTGAGAGTCTGAGTAGAATCCTTCCTTTCCTCTTCCTTGACCCTTGTGGTGACCATTGGTTTCTTGGCAGTCCTTGGCTGGCAGAGGCTGCATCCCTCCAGTCTCCACCTCCTTCATCACATGGCATTCTACTTGTCTGCTCTGCCCAAATATCCTTCTCATAATGTCATTGGTCATGTTACTTTAGGGCCCACCCTAATAACTTCATTAACTTGATTACATCTGCAAAGACCCTATTTCCAAATAAGGTCACACTCACAGCTATTCACAAGTGTTCACAGGTATTGAGAGTTATGACTTCAGCATATCTTTTAGGGAGAAAAATTCAACTCACAACAGAGGGTAACCTAGAGAGTGAGGGATATAAATGAGTCCTTGCCATTTCAGTATTTAGAGGATGGGAAGAAGATGGTGCTCTGACAGGGGGTAGGAAGAAAACCTGAACAGTACAATGTCCTGGAAGACAACTGAAGATGTGTGTTTCAATAAGACAGTGCGATCAACTTTGTCAAATGCATCTAACAATTTGAGTAACATAAGGACTAAGAAATTGATTTTGCATGATGGAGGTTATTGGTGACTTTTAAAAAGTAATTTCAGTGAAGATGGTGGTGCCAAAATCTACTTTGAGTGGGCTTTTTTCTCTCTCTCTTGTAGTTGAAAGTTTATTTGTGGCATCTCTGTTCTAATAGGGTGGGCTTTGAGAACTGGGGATGAGAACATGCAAACATAAGGTGAACAACATTCTTCTTATTATTGTAGGACATATTTACACTGCTTTGTATAAAAAATGAATCAATTACCTTCGGATTTTAGGCATCCATCACACTTACATTTCATAATATGATAACACTTTAAAAAACAGATCCTCTTCTGCCAACCTGACCTAGAATTTCCAGCCAGTATGTCAAAACAGAAAGCATGTATCAGAACTGTGACTAGCAGTGAAGGAAAAAAAAATATTGTTTCTACCACAATAAGATAAGATACTTAGAAATGGAATTAGTCAAAAAATATCTTGGAGCTTATGAGATAACAACAAAGAGGCTCAAATACCAGATCACTATCCACAGATGAATAGTTATTATATATACATGTAATTATGGATTAGAAAATATAAAGAAAAGTTATATTTGCAATAGCAGTGATATGTATAAGTATACACAAATGTGTATAAATATATCCATATATGTGGAAAACATACATATTTAGAAATGTACAAGATATTTAAGACGAAATTATAAAAGTGTATCTATTTTCTGCAGAAAAGGTGAACGCCTGAAGATGAATAATAACTTTCCAGAGCTGGCAGAAGGGGAGGATAGCAATGGCATGGTGGGATGGATTATCTCTGAATCAGAGGGTTATTATTTTATATTCAAAAGTATGAGGGAGGCAGGAAGGATTGCACATGACATTAAATCATCCAACTCTATATTAAAAACATCTCAAATATTCAGTCAATTTTATACGGCTTGTTTATATCAGTAGTTTTCTAATCTGACTGCATAAGAGGACCATTTGCAGGCGCTTTAAAATAAATATCAATTCCCATATCGATAGATTCTCATTTAATTAGTGTGGGGTAAAGCCTGGACACTAATACTTTCCAGCCCCACCTCCCAGACTATCTTTTTCTTCCATTTTTGAAGGAGTAGTTTTTGCAGACAAATCCTCTTACTGAGAACAACTATTTAAATTGAATAAAACACAGAAATAATCCTTTGTGTTTGAAGTCATTGATGAACAGTTCAAGCAACCAAGACTTAAAAAAAGATCCTAGAAAGATGGAAAGCAGCTGTATTTCTCTTGTTGTTTCGTTAGTTAGTTAGTTAGCTAGTTGGTTGGTTTGTTTTTGGTACGTGCTCTTTATTTTTTGTTTTATTTTACTACCCCTTGGGGTATTTGCCAATTCATGTCACGGGGCATAGAGGCCAAACAGAAATCAGTTTTCTAAACCCTGTGACCATGCTGAAGGGGGATAAATGTGACAGGCACCTGAAGGGCCACAATCCTGTAGAAATGAAAACCATACATAATTGAGCCTCAAATGTATGCTGCTTCCTGTTATGGCATTTGTCAGTTCTTCAGTGGTGCATGTACCAGTAAGAGTTGGGGAGCGGCTACAGGCAGTGCTAAGAAACAATGATAAGCATCATCTGAGAGACTAAAACGCTAAACAGAAATTCAGACAGCCTCATGGAACCAGAGAGATGAAAATGAGTTGAGCCTGCTAGGGAGGTCTGGCCACTGTAAATGTCCCAGGCTTTTATTGCCATCACTCCAAGGAGCTATACCCTAGGGGTAAGGACAAACAGAAAATATATGAGCCCTCAGAAAGAAAAGCCTCAATCCTAGCAACGGATGCTTAGATTAAGATGATCCTCCTATATTCTACCTGCCTACCAGATAAATATTACATCCAATCTAGAGGGAGATAAAATCTTCCAGAGCCCCATACTATTTTTCATGGATAACATCTAGCATTCAAATTAATAGCATGCCGGGAAACTAGACCAGATGACTAAATGGCAAGAGAAAAAGATATAAATAAAATAGAAACAGAACATAGGTAATTATGATATTGGAGTTATCGGACATGGATTTTGAAATAACTATGCTTAATATGTTCAAGGAAAAGATGATTAGTTCCTGTGAACTAAAATATATGGAAGAAAATCAAATGACAATTCTAGAACCAAAAATAATGCAAGGCTAAAATGAAGAATTCACTAGACGAATGTAAGAGCAGGTTAGACAAACCAGAAGAGACTTAAAAATTGAAAGGCACTCAGTAGAAAATATCTTGATTGAATCTCTACATACACATACACACACACACACACACAGTGAAAAAATGAAGAAAAGTAACATTCTAATGGAATATAGTGAAGATGTCTAAAATGTATAATTGAAATCTAAGAATTGAAGAGATAATTAAGAAAAACAAAACAAAACAAAACAAAAAACTGACCAAGGATTGTCTGAAATAAATGAAAAATATAAAGCTGCAAATTCCAGAATCTCTTTAAACCCAACCAGGATAAATACACCTAGGCACCTCATAATAACATTGTTAAATTCAAAAGAAAAAGAGAAAAATCTTAAAAGCAGCCAGGTAAGAAGGACGCATGACTTCTGAGAGCAGCAATAAGACTAGCATCTGAATTTTTAATAGAAACAACAGAAGCCACCAGACAAGATAATGACATGCTTACAGAATAAATATAAAATACATTTTTTTTGTTCAACAAAAACTAAAGCCATTCGTTGCAGTAGTCTACCAAAAGAAATATCGAAAGGAGCTTATCAAGCAAGGTAAGGCAGGATGGAATGGGTGTCACAAGCACAGGAGGAATGTGGGTAGATCGAATAAACATATTTTCAGTGTACTATTGTACACTGAAGTAGCTATTGTAAATTTCAATTAACAATAGCTGTGAGGGCTTAAATAAGTGTAGAATTAAAAGACATGACAATAATAGCACAAAATGTCGGAAAGGATCAAAGAGTTGTGAGCTCCTTGCATTACCTGGAAAATGGTAAAGGTGCTGATTTAAGGTGGATTCTCTTAAGTCAATGATACATTCCAGGAGAGCCACTAAGAGAAAAAGAAAAGAATATGTAACTAACAAGCTTATCAAAACAGAAATTGCAATTTTTAAAATGCTTGATGGATCCAAAAAACGGTAAGAAGAAAAAAGAAGAAGCATAAGGTGAAACAAATAGATACCTTCCAACACCTCTGAGCCTCCCTTGAGCCTCTCCCCAGCTGTTATCCACTGTGCCCACAAAGGAAATCACGATCAGACTGGCCTCACCATATGGCTGTTTGACCAGTTGCTGAACTTTAAGTGAAATTATAGAGTATATATTATTTTGTAAATATTATTTGCATGAGATTGATTCAGGTTGTTACACATATAAGAGCAGTTTGCTCTTTTTCATAGATGTATAATATGGCTATGTTAACAGGTGCATACAAATTTATATCTCTATCTTTTTGTTAAATTGAAATTTTTATGATCATAAATGTCTTCTATACTGCTAGTAATATCATTCGCCTTAAAATTTATGTTGTCTGATGTTAGTTAAGTGATGTCAACTTTCTTTTGGTTACAGTTTACATGTTTCTCTTTTCCCATTTTTCCCTAACATTTGTGTGTGTGTGTGTGTGTGTGTGTGTGTGTATACACACACACATACACACAGAAAATACACCAGGCTGGAGTGCAATGGCGTGATCTCAGCTCACGGCACATGGCAACCTCCACCTCCCAGGTTCAAGCAATCCTCCCACCTCAGCCTCCCAAGTAGCTGAGATTACAAGCATGTGCCATGACACTTGGTGAAGTTTTGTATTTTTGGTAGCGATGGGATTTCACCATGTTGGCTAGGCTGGTCTCAAAATCCTGACCTCAAGTGATCCACCTGTCTCGGCCTCCCAAAGTGCTGGGATTACAGGCATGAGCCACCACACCCCGCCTATGTTCCTATATTTAAAGTTCATTCTTGTGAGATTTTATATGGAATATTATATATATTTAATTATATATAATCTCACAAGTGTATATATATATAATTTCATAAGAATAAACTATATAAGGATTAAATTAAGGAACTATATAAAAATAAATTATATGTATATACATAAAACTTATTTAGTCTGTCTCAATCTAGTACAATTACTAACATATTTGGATTTAAATATTCCATTTTACTAATAGTTTTCTATTTGTCTCATCCTACACTTGTTCCTTTTTTCTTCTTGCTGTCTTTTGGATCAATCAAACATTTAAAAAATTCCAATTTCTGTTTTGATTAGCTTGTTAGTTACATATTCTTTCCTTCTTCTCTTAGTGACTATCCAAGAATGTATCATTGATTTAAGAGACTCTACCTTAAATTAGCACCTTTACCGTTTTCCAGATAATGCAGGGACCTCACAACTCTTTGACCCTTTCCAACATTTTGTGCTATTATTGTCATGTCCTTTGTTTAGACATTTATTTAAGCTCTCACAAGATATTGTTATTATTATTGTCACTGAAAATATATTTATTCAATTTACCCACATTCCTCCTTGTGTTCAAGCCATTCATTCCATCCTGCTTTAGCTTGCTGCCATCTGAGATCATTTCTCTTCCTCCCCATAAGCTCCTTTTAGTATTTCTTTTGGTAGAATTCTGCCACAATGAAAAAGTTTCATATCTTGATGTAGGTGATATATAGGCAAAGTCATTTTTTAAATATCCGTGGAGATATATACTTAAGGTTTCTGTACTTTACTGGTTATATATTCTGTTTCCATTTTTAAAATTTAAAAAGAAAACTAAAGGAAAACAACGTCCTCAAAAAATGAGTCCCAGCATTGAGACCCACAGAGCTCTGTGACACCTGGCACTTCGCTGGTGTTTGTGTTTGCTGAAACCACGCACTGGGCATGAGGCCCCACTTCCCAACTGGACTAACTGCCGCCTTGGTAATTCAGGGCATTGCAGCACTCCAAGTGCACTGCATATAGCAATACCGATGGAGACCCCTCACCCAAATATAGGTCTGGAATCCCACTACTTCTTGGACCCATGAAGTTTTATAGCTTCCACCTCACTCATAAAATTTTTCCTTTAGAAAATACTGGAATATACCAAATATATTTCCCATTACGTCAGTTCCCCTTAAATAAGTCTCAGTTGTTTCCTCCCACAAAAGGAAAAATCCCAGAGTTCTAAGACCTGTATGTACTAAACCTCAGCAACCTTTATCTTGCCCAAAGATTTACAATTAAAAATATTACTTTCTTCTCTTCAGTCCACTTTCACTGTTTTTGTGGTTCCTGATCAAAGACTCCATTCCCAATCACCCAGATCACTTTGCATATGGGAAGACACAGCCTAATTTGGTTCAACCTGGTGGTAAAAGTCTCTGCTTTTGGCCACAGATATTATTTGACTCATCTGGAAGAAAAGGAGTTGGGTGATCATGGAGTCAAGGAAATGACTCCTTGAACAGATTAATAGCCAAATACTTATTCTGCAAATGTAGCAAGGATTACAAACGTTAAGTGCCTTGCACTGGTGCAGTGACTGGACAGATCTGGCCAATATTCAAAGATGTGCTTTCTTTTTTGATCATAAGCAAAGAATTCCAACAGAGCTGGTACAGTCTCTTACAGGGATCTGCTTCATGTGTATGTTGATGGATATGTTTGTTCAAGATGCCACTGGGTTCTCTCTCCCTGTGCTTGTGAATAGGGAATGCTCCTGGAGAAAAATGTGCTTTGTATTTCTGCCCAGATTTATTTATTGATTGATAAATTACACTGTGTTTTGGGAAATCGAAATGGTGCATGTTAAAATAAAAGGAAAACATAGTAGTGGAACACAATATGGGAAGCAGCTGGAGCATCTTAAGATAAAAGGGAGAAATAGAAACGACAAAGAATTTTTAAAAGAATGAATTTCCTCTTCATCATCCAAACAAATGAAAATGTATCTTTTAGGATCCATTGGGAGAGATGGATTTTGATAATACTTATGTTCAAAGCAGTTTGGTATGATGGATAGGCATCTAGGCTCTGCTGTTAAGCAGCGTTGTGGTCCTGAGTAAATTATTTTCTCTTTCTGTGCCTCAGCTTCCAAATTCCAAAACAGCACAGAAATAATCCACATAGATGACTTCTACATGCCATTGTTCCAAGCATTTTACATATATCCTCTCATTTAATTATCACAATGAGGTGAATGCTATTGTCATTTCTACAGATGAAGAAACTGAGGCACAGAAGGGCGAGCTGGCCTGCCCATAGCCACACAGCTAGTAAGGGGAAGAGAAGAGATTTAAACATAGGCTCTTTGGCTCAGGGCCTGTTCTCTTGTATGCTTAAAGTTCTTCATTTCACTTAAAGCTCTTCACTTAAAGTTCTTCACTGGGCCCCTGGTTGCCACCAGGATAAGGTCTCAAGTCCACAAAATACAAGAGATAACCTTTCACAGTGGAGCTTAATCACCTCATCCTCTGCCCGCATGGGGATTCTCATCATGCGCTCCCTGAACATCACTGGTGCCCTTTCTTACTTGGGTTCTGCTCTTGCACCTCCCTCTACCCTGCCCCCACTCATCACCCACCCCTTCTGGTCTGCTTTATGGACTCCTACACTTCCTGCAAGTCCCTGGAAAACCATATTTCCTCTCAGCAGTTTCTTTGACTTTCCTGGCTAAAGCTAGGTCACCCCCTTTGTAAGATCCTATAAAACTTATCATGTATCTATGGTGTAGTGTTTGCCACTTGGTATTGCATCATTTAATATATGAATCTAACTCTCCTGTCAGTCCATGGATCAGAGATACTGGGTTTCTTCTCTTCCAGGGTGAGGAATTAGTGGTACTGCCCCAAGCACTGTGTTGAGAAGGATTCTGAGGCCATATTTGAGCTCAATGGGAAAATGTTAAATGCAGACTTCATAAGGATGAGGACCCTACCTGACTTTTACACCATGGTATCTTCAATGTCTGGCTCAATCTGAGCATATAATAGACATTCAATTAATATTTGTATGAATGAATGATAGATTAATAAAGTCTGCTTAAGGGAGGTAAAATAGGTGACATTCATGTTAGATATTTTACTCTTCTTTAGTAATCTCTCAACATTTCAAGGGCAGAAACCATGTCTTATTTATCTTAGCATCTTTGGGGTCTCATTTGTACTTTGAACACAATATTATTGTTGTGTATGTTGTTGAGGAGAGTGCTTACAGCTTGAAGAGTCTATGCTGATGCGTGGCCTGGAAGAAAACTCAGCCATGTGACTCCCTCCCTCCTCTGTCCTGTAATAAGCCAAATGGAACACCAAAGAAAGTGATATTTTCTGTGGTTGAAGATATGTTTACTTGCCCCTGCATTGTGAAATAGCGGCAGGTCTTTCTGAGATTTAGAATGCAGAGGAAGGCAGCAGGTACTGAGGGGGCTGGGAGGTTGGGAACCACACTTTGCTTTCACGGTTTTTTCCTCCAGTCCTAAGGAATATCTTCAGGCCATCACCTACTTACAGATGCATCTCCACTCCTGGCTCTGTGTTAGTCATCCTGGGGTGTGGGGAGTCGGGGTGGGGATTTGTACCCGAAAAAAAGCACAACTCTCTAAGGCTCTCTCTAGGTCCTTTGAATTTGAGGTGTTGTGTGTTTAGTTGTGTTCTGAATCTTCTTTCTCAAAATTGCTATATGATAAGAGAAGGGAGTTTAGTCCTAAAACAGACAGATGACTGAAAACTCATTTCTGTCTTTGATAGTGAACCAAAGCCAGGTGAGGAGCTTCTCCTCAAGACGCCAACTTTATACCCCCGTGTCTCCTGGGTTCTGCAATGCTGTTACCCACCAGCCAACTGTGGATCCCATTACTCAGAAGGCACCAGACAGTCACAAGAGAAAAGGCAGAAGATCCAAAGGGAGAGATTCCAAAGGGTCTCTGGATGGTGCAGCAGCACCTGAGCAACACTAAGGGACTAAGTGCACAGTGCTGTCCCCGAGGTGTGCATGAACTCCTGGAACACATTCTATTTTTAGGCATGCTCAAAAAAGCTCTTCAGAAAAGATGTGAACAATAAAAGTTTTGTTCGTCACAGGAAAAAAAAAGAAAAAAAGAATATGACATGTCTTTTTTTGTTTTAATTGTCCTGAATTGGAATGTATTATTTTAAAAATAATTTGTGACATTCTTTAAGAGGTTCTGGAAATCTTTGAAGTGTCATAATATCAAAAATAGTTTGGGGAGGGCAAGTGTTTCCTCTTTTCTCATCTCACTCTGAGACTCACAATGAACTCACTGTGGAATCTAGAGCACAGCCTGCCCAATATAAATTTTACAATGAAGAAAATGTTCTATATTTGGACAATTCAATACAACAGCCACTGGCCACATGTGGCTACTGAGCATTTGACATGTAGTTAGTGTGACCTTATCTTACTCTTCTCTTCAAAATGAGTTTTAATAATCCAACCAGGCAAAATTTCTTCTTTCCTATTAGCACATACACTTGTCTACAACTCCAGGCCATTGTAGCTGAGTCTTACAGATCAGTGCCTAGAATCTCCGGACTTCAGTGTCAGGGGCTATACCTGAACAAGAGAAGCTGCACAGCCCCGCCTACTTTTAACTGTTTGGCAGGAATATACTGAACCCATGGTGCCTGCTATCTCCCTTGTCAAGGCCAGCTGTTATTTGAAGAGCTGCCCTGACCATAGCCAGTGACACTGCTCAGACTCGCTCAGCCCCTTATGGCACTGTGATCACTGTCCCTCCTCCATTCTGGGATCCACGATCCCCACCTTCCCTACCTTGGGTCCCTGCAAGTAGCCCTGAAAATAATATCACCCATGTTTCTTTTTTTGTTTGTTTTGGGACGGAGTCTCACTGTTGTCATCCAAGCTGGAGTGTAATGGCGTGATCTCAGCTCAATGCAACCTCCACCACCCAGGTTCCAGCAATTCTCCTGCCTCAGCCTCTCGAATAGCTGAGATTACAGGAAACTGCCACCACACCTGGCTAGTTTTTGTAGTTTTAGTAGAGAAGGGGTTTCACCATGTTGGCCAGGCTGGTCTCGAATTCCTGGCCTCAGGTTATCCACCTGTCTCGGCCTCCCAAAGTGCTGGAATTACAGGTATGAGCCACCGCACCCAGCCTTTTGTTCCTCATTTTCTAGGTGACACACTGAAACAGAAAAAGGGACTTGTGTTAGCCCTCATAGAGTTAATGTGGCCCTTCCAGTGTTAACTCTCCCTGTTGAAAGTGTGCCCCTTCACTCGAGGTTCTTATCTATGGCCCCTTCCCTGCAAGACCATCTCTGATTGTTTGGTATCCACCGATAACCCTTTCAGTGCATTCCTCTAGCACACATTCAATAGCATCTATTTTGGTCCAGAGTCATTCATCGTTACATTAGTCTTTTCTTAACTAGAATGTAGAAATCCAGAAAGTAGAAACCATTCCTTTAACTGTCTTCCATGTGGTGTTAGATAAAAATGACAGATTTTGCCCTGACTCCTAAAAGAGTATCATGTACCCTAAAGGGAAAAAGAATGTCATCGCATCAGTTCTCCTCCTCTGGTATATACTATAGAAGAGAAATATTTGCTTAAAATTCCTTTGTGTCTAAATAATGCTTTTGATACATCATGTCAAGCATAGATTTAAAAATTAAAATTCAATGGTCTATTTTTCCAACATGAGTCAGTAAATCCAATCCAGCAAGCATTTATTAAATTCAAAGACCTTATACTATAGTTTAAAGGGCAATACTTTCACACATGAAGGAGATTGAGATTAATATGATAGAATGTAATTTACTTCAAGTATTTATTGCATGCCCACTATCAGCAAAAAACTGTGTAGCTCAGAGCTGTTCAAGGTTGCTAGCAGCTAAAGTTTCTAACGATCACTTTATCAACATGGTGAGAATTAAAATAGGACTTTATAAGTCTCGATGGTAGAAATTAGCAAGGCTGATAGGAGGAAGAAGAGGAGGAGGAGCTGCCAGGTTGTGCATGTGGAAATGCATTGGATCTACGTAGGCTTTGGGCAAAGCTGAGGTTGTTTACTAAGAAGTGGGAATTTCATTACTTGGGAGTGAAGACCGACAAGCCTGACCAAAGAGATGAGACCAGACTGGACTAGCCAGGCAATGGCTAAATTTATGAACAGCAGAGGGACATGCAGAGCTGTCAGTGATGTATGGGAGTAGGGGAAGAATCACTCTGGTCCAGGAGCCAGTTGATGGATGCTCTGATTATGGTGGTGCAATGGCAATACAGAACAAGAGATTCATCCATTTTAAGAATAATTGTCAGAATAATTTAAATACATATTGTTTCATGGAAGAGTTTTAGGGGAGGAATGAAAGATATTTCCAAGTTCGGAGGTTGGGAGAATGGAGGGATGTTCCACTGAAAAAATAAGAACTAAGAAAGGAAGTGAGAAGTTAATGTGTTAAGAATAGGACATATTGAGTGTGTAAAAATAATGGACTTTCAGATGGAGATGATAAATGAATTTCAAAATAAGAAACTGAAACCCAAATTAGAGATCAGGATGAGGACAGTGGCTTTCATATCAAGCAAGTCTACCTTCCTCTCCTCCCAAACACACTTTCTTAGGCTGTGTGATAAGGAAGTTAGAATATGGTTGTATTAAGGCCACGATCTCAAGGGGTCTCCGAGGTGCCTTAAGTCTTCGCAGGTTGTTCAAAATCAGACTAGGAGTTGTCTTATGAGTTGCCCATAAACAGAGGGTCTCAGTTTGAGCTGAGAACTGGACCTTAGAAGAGAGTAAGAGGTTCATCTCAAGGAGAGGCCAAGTGTTGGGGATTGAGACTAGGGAAGGAGAGCATTCACTCTCTTCACTCTATGGCTTTCTGGTATGAATTCTAATAAGGTAACCCATGTTCCCAGTTCTTACATGTCTGAGACCTAAGCAGTTGTGATGGGGAGCACATAGGTTACCAACAATAGTCTCACCTTCAGAATTCCTGGAGTTCCACACTCCAATCCATTCCCCCACTGCCTGCACCCACCCACTCTTCCACTTACAGGCAGACTTTTAGGGTGACCTGGGCCTTTCTGCATGGCTGTCATGGAGGTTCTTTTCTAGCAGAGAAGAGATGTCTCTACGCCATTGCCTTATACCATCTCCTTCATTGTAATGCTGTCTCTTCAAACCCAAAGCACATGCCTGTGATGGTTTCTGTACTGGCGCCATTCCAGTTCTTTCCTGGTCTGTGCTATTCCTTGCCTGTCAATGATTTGGATCACCCAGCTCTGCCATTGCTCCAGGCAATGAGAGCTGACTTTGTGGGGAACCCTCGCTCTGTCTGAAGCCTCGCTGGTGTCAATTCCAACTTGTCATAGTCCTTTCTGCCATTTCTGTCCACACTGTTCTAGCTGAGACCAAAGAAGACCCTGCCAGGTTGCAGTGTTGCAATTCTTCATAGACTTCCAAGCGCAGGCCATGCTACCTTAGCTCATCTCTGTAGTATTGTGTGTCTAATCCTTTATTTGAGTCACCTTCTCAAATTCTTACAAGGAACCTGAGACCAAATCTCATTGAGTGAAACAGCAATAAGTGTGATATCATTGCATGCCATACTGAGGATCTTTCCTCTCCTACTGTGTCCTTGCACAGAGCTCTAGCACTGGGCTCTCTCCAAATTGAAAGCAATTTAATTGCTTAGCTAGGGCATACTACATGCAAGGTTAACGATATGTCTCCTGTCACAGTTCTCATGTGCAAGACCTACTGTCAGCTTGGATGCATGCAGTCATTTTCTTTGCCTAAAGACTCATGGACTTTATCTATGAATAAACTCATAGGAAGGCCATCTTCACCTGTATGTCATGCCAAGGTTTGGTGAAGTACACTCAGCTTAGGCACACACATGCACTCACACACACAAGTTCACACACTCCATAGCCTTGACGACAATAATAGTAATAAGATTAACAACAATCAGATACTCTACTAAAGGCAAATGTTTCCTTTCAGTAACAAGGAACATGTGTTTCAAGAAATGTAACCAGCTTTATACGGGATTATTTGACTGAAGATAGTTGCCTAATCTTCTGTAAAACATATCCT
Source organism: Colobus angolensis palliatus (assembly GCF_000951035.1). NCBI lineage: Eukaryota > Metazoa > Chordata > Mammalia > Primates > Cercopithecidae > Colobus > Colobus angolensis. The sequence continues at coordinate 1,291,542 of NW_012116289.1, read as the reverse complement.
ATTTTCTCTGAAATCCTTGATATGAAGTGGAAATTAGTTTAAGATAATCAGTTTCAAAATAAAGATTAAATCATAATTCATTGCCCTACTTGAGCCCAAAAATTCCTTGGTCAGTACTTTCAATCATTTCCAGTCATTTATAAAAGACAAAACACTGCTACTTTGATAACCCTGCTGATCACTTCAAGCTGCCCTTTATGAGAGTGAAAATGATGCTGGTTCCAAAATATTATCTGATAGCTAGATGGGTCCATTTTTTTTTACTGCCAGTAAAATAATAACTTGGAAGAGAGCAAACAGAGAATAAATCCAAACGGTAAGTTATGAGAATAAGTTGGACCACATCACCTCCCTGAGAGTGTGACTTATTTGGCTGATAATCTTTCAGGAAGTGCATCAAAATACAGGAGGGGCAAATTCTGATGTGTGGTTTTTTTTTTTTTTTTTTTTTCTGACACAGTATGATTTGTAAAAGATGGAAAAACACCGAGAGACAAAAAGTGTAATTCACATATTGTCATTTGACACCAACTGGAGATAGCTAAATTGTTCTAGCAATTTTTCATACCCCACAGCATGTCTAGGTAAAAACAGCTGGCTCATGCTCAGAATTTAAAACATGGCAAAACTTTTGAATGCTTTTTCTATTTAAAAGGTCACAGCTTCAAAATATTGTTCAGAGAACTTGCGGATGAAAGTAACATAAAAAGGAGAGCAGGGATAGAAAAGGGAGTCCAGTGGGCAGAAGATACTGACTGTTCCAAAGAGAGTCTAGTGTGACCATCGCAACAGGTACTGGCGGAATTAACACGGCTATTTGTGGAGCAGTCATATTGTGAAAAGTAAGCGTGGACATTTTTGCTGCTGTTGATGAGAGATGCAGGGGAGAGTACTATATTCATAGCTGCTTTGAATCTGTGACATTTATATTCCTGTAAAGTCTTATCTATCCCCAAAATCTCTGGAAAATTCCTTATACACTACACAAATTTTACCAGGAAATATATTTGATTCCAAGCCCGTTGCCCTTATACATTGTATTTTCTGATGTGCAAAATCAAGTCAAAACCCCCCGAACAGCTTAGCTCACTCACCATCTGCTACTATTTTTCTAGTCTTATCTTCTTTGGTTCCTCCCTGGCCCCATCATATAAACCCTCCACATCAGCTGTGAATGTGTTTGTAATTCCCTGATCAGGCAATACTATTTCCCATATGGATGTATTCTCAGATGCAGTTCTCTCGCCATCCTACAGTCAGGGTTCCAGTGTGAAGTTCCATCCTCCTACATCTAGCAGGTTTCTTCCAATAGATCTCGTCAAGGTTCCCTTTGCACAGTTTAGACAAGTGGAACTGTCTCCTCTGCTGCACCAAACCCAATATTGCACATACAATGAGGCTTGCAAGTGATGCTTTTCCTGGCCAATTCTTGGATCTCCAATTTGGGGGCACTGGATCTTCACTGGACTGTAGTATCTTTGTGGAGTTTACATGTACCTGTAGCGTACAGAACTGATAGAGGCTACATCTCAGGTTGAAACAAAATGGAGTGGTCAAGCACACACCATCAACATGGTATAGCAAGCTTAAAGCACAGGAAAGGAAAGGATCTGGGTTTAATCCAATAAGATGGAAGTCAGAGAAACAAGATGATCCCAGAGGCTAAAAGCACAGTCCGAAGGAACACCTCGAGAAAAACCCTGTAACTATGATCATAGGTGAGATCTACGGGCTTCAGGAGAAAGAAAATATCTGCCTTCAAATAGCCTGGATTTAAGAGATGCAAGTCAGAATACTCATTAAACTGCTATAATTTTAGTTCAACCTCAGTGACTCAACACACACAGTGATAAGCTTCTATGTTTAGTTCATTCCCTAGTGCATGGATTTCCTGGTGATTAAAATGCCTCTTTTGAAATTTGTCTGGTTGCAATCCCAAAGAAAGGTCCTAATGTGCTAACTCTTTCAAAATGGGTTTTAACATTATGTTATTGTGATACCTAACCTCCTTGTTCTCTTAAATATTGTGGCATAGACAACTTTTATTGTCCTGGGCTATAATGGGAAATATTTTCGGAGTTAGGATAGGCTAGCCAACCTTCATATTAAAGCTTAAAGACAATGTAAGTTTAAAGGAACATAAGCATTAAGGAAATGTAAGCCAAGTCCCTCAGCTTATGCCACAGGAGCATTTTCCTTCTGGTGCTGTTTCAGTTCCTTGAGAAATTAAACGTGCTTTGTTTCAATATTGTGTTGTAACCTTGTCATCAGTAAAAGCAATCTTTGATGTCAGCTAAGTATTCCATGTATGTCACGGTGCTGAAAATGTCCTTGGTGTGCAGCTCCCCAGGCCTCTGTGTGGAGTCCCTGAGGGATGGAATGACTGCCATGCATAAATCAGCTGTGCTGAATGGTAACACTTCTGGCACATGTGAGAAATGTGGCTACATGTCAGCACTAGTCATTCTGAGGATTGATATCCTGAACTGGTGGAAGGCGGGAATCTTCCCCTCAAGGTAATCTTGGCTATATCTGTCCTGGAATTTATCTATACTCATAATTGGACCCCAGTTTACTTTGGGGACTAAAGATTGGAACAGAATGAGAAATATCCCAATTTTACTGGTGGTGTTTTACTATCACTCCAGTTATTTGTTTGAAAAGTGACATCAGTAAATCAAATAATCCCCAGCGAGCTTGAGGATGTGAAATATGAAACAATTTAGAAATCAGCAAAGTCCACCTAGAATTATATTAAATTTAAATTTTACTGTAAAACTATTATCCTCTCTAAACACTCACTTACAATAAATACTTACGGGAGGACCTGGGTTTATTGGTCACTGAGAATAAAGGCAGATTAGGGGAACTAGCTATAAATCTGGTAAATAAGATCATGGAAGCCCAGATCACCTCTGATAATCTAGAAGACCCATTCTTCTCAACTTTATAACTCAAGGAAAGCTTAGGAACTTTATAGACCCAAGTTCCTTATCTTGTTTTTCTGTAGATAACACTTGTGATTAAGAAGTTCAAATTTTAACATGTTCAGTAAAGATTTTCTGACACCAAAATGTTGACACTCTGTTGAGCCCTTCTCTTCACTAACTTGTTAGCCCTAACTCAGTAGGCCTAGAATAATTCTTCCTCTTTTAGAGAACATACTTCTATGTCTTCAAAACCACAAACCAAGCAGTTTATTGATGTCCCCCCAGCCCGGCCACTTACGCCACTTGTTTCATTAGCAAAGGGTAGGCCAGAGGTTCTCAAGCTAACACATGATGAAGAAGCAGGAAGCCTTTGACAAAGGACAGGCCAGAGGTTCTCAAGCTAACACATGACGAAGAAGCAGGAAGCCTCTAACCATGACTCTGATATCCTTGACCACTGTTAAGTTTTCTTATCATCTTGAGAATATATCTGTCCAGAAAATGATGTAGGTTCCCACTACTGTCATCTATACTGATCCTTCCCTAGCCTCTGATTTGGTAAAACATGAGTGAAGATGCATTGACCTGAGTTACCAATATCTTTACTCAATTTGTTCTTTATTTACTTTTATTTTTTAAACTTTTTGTAGAAACGGGATTTACTATGTTGCCCAGAGTGGTCTCAAACTCATGGCCTCAATTGATCCTCTCACCTCGGCCTCCCAAAGCATTGGGATTATAGGCATGAGCCACTATGGCCAACTTGAATTTGTTCTTTAACAACAATATGATGGTCGGGTTGGTGCAGACAGTTATGTGACTGATAAACGTGAAGTGAGAAACTGAGCCGTCTTCTGAACGTGATTGTTTCTAACTTTTATCTTAGTGACTGGATCCTACTTTTCAGTTGTGATTTAGAACAGGTGTATGTAGATAATTTTCTGTTTGTTTGCTTGTTTGTTTATCACAATGAAATACAAGTGACCCTAATACATAATTTGCATTATTATCTCATTATTGTCCAAAAGAATGTCTGTGATAACAACCTGAAGCCAAAAGCATTAGGTTTGGCAGATGTCCCCCAAGACTTAGTACATTTATATTTATTTTCCTAACAACAAGTTAAATTGTTATACCCATTTTTGACAAATATTTGCCCTGAAAGATTTATTAAGAAGTAGATTGCTTTACATTAACGTTTCTATTTTATATGCAAAAATTCCTGGCAGAGTGCCTGATACTCAATAAATGGTCACCATCAGAAGGATGAGGGTGATGCTGGCAATGATGCCAAAGACAGAGATGTCATTGCCCTTTGGATGCATCATGTGTTACCCTCCAAAGAGTGAAAAATTAAAAGGCATACATGAAGCAGCAAATTAACTCTATCTGAAAAAGCTGAATGTGTGTCTTTTGCATGATACAGCATTAGCTTAAGTTCCAAAGCCACCTAACAGAAATGGCTATAGTGTTTGGTTGGATGTAGTTTTGGATGGCTTATCAAATTATTCTTCACTAGCAGAGAGACTCGGATTCAGTGTTTGACAGCAGCTGAGTATGTGGCTCCTTAGATGTTTTCTTTTTTGAAATGGAATCTTGCTCTGTCGCCCAGGCTAAAGTGCAGTGACGTGATCTCGGCTCACTGCAAGCTCCGCCTCCCTGGTTCACACCATTCTCCTGCCTCAGCCTCCCAAATAGCTGGGACCACCATGCCCAGCTAATTTTTTTGTATTTTTATTAGAGATGGAGTTTCACCATGTTAGCCAGGCTAGTCTTGATCTCCTGACCTCACGATCCACCCGCCTCGGCCTCCCAAAGTGCTGGGATTACAGGCTTGAGCCACCGCAGCAGCCCTTAGATGTTTTCTAGAGAAATCTAATTAAAAAAACAAGGGGCCTTTTTTAGCAGAGAATGCAGACTACCAGGCCTAGATCTGAACAGAAGTAGGGGGAAGAAGCTGCAGGCAGGTGAAGCCACATGGTGGGGTGTTGGCGGAGGAGGCCCTGGAACCTCAAGGAAGGTCCCCTCCTCTGAGAGTGGAGTGGCACCATGAGAATATCCAGCGGGAAGCATGAGTTACAGAGATGGAAGCTCTCTCTCCATGATGTCCTCTAATAAGTCACAGAGATAACAGACCTAGAGCAGCTTTACAGGTACAATTTTTCAGGAATCAGGTAACTGGCTTTCTTGGCAATCATTGGGTATACATTCCCCTTTCTGAGCACTATTTGGGGATGCCTAAATGATAGGGAAAGCACCATTATTCTAGAGTTGTATTAAATTTGAACAGAAATCATTTTGACACATGTCAAACATTGAGCGCCTCGAGGTTATTTAGAGACATAGACTTCCTACCTGACCTCCACGTCTGAGTCCTCATTCACTGCCTATAACTGTGGGTGTTATAGAGTCATTACAATCATAACTCAGTAAAAATTCTGCCAAACTATTCAGTGTCAGACCTTTTATATGCATTATCTGATTTGAACTTTATACTGATTATTTGGTAAATATTCTACATTAGCTACATATTGGAAATAAGAAGAGGCACAGAGAGGTTAGGTAACTTGCCCAAAGTACACACAGATGGTGAGTGGCATGGTGGGGATTCCAATTCAGTGGCTTGATTTTAGAGACCACACAATTACCATAGGATTAGTGCTTCTCTGGGCACAAAAGTGACACTGTGAGTGTGAGCTACACCATGGTGGCAACCTCCCAGTTTCCCTGCTCTCATGAAATGGCTCTGAACACATTGGCAGACTCTCTCCAAAGCTCACCACTCCCACAGATTTTGCCCTGACTCTGCCAGTGCTGAGACTTGGTGAAAGACAGAAGATTCTTTCTGATTCTTTCTCAGTGTAGCTGCCATCTCTCAAGTCACCGTCCAGACAGTCATGGGCAAACTATCACTGGTGCCTAACTGACCTCCTCTCTCAGCCTTCAGTTTCACACCATTGAATTTTTGTGGAATCTACTGGAAAAATGCACTCAACCCTTTTGTAATCCATCCTCCCAAGGCTTTCCTTGCATATCTTTCTTTATTTTCCTCTAGTCACACAAGAAGTGTCCTTGGTTTGCTTTTTGCAGACAGTCCTTCAGTTCCTTCAAGTACTTTCTTGCATAATTCTTTATATCTAACTTGTCTGCCTGCAGTGTTTAAATAATAATCTGGTTTCCTAAGCAATATCCATATACCTCATGTAAATTTTTGGACACTGTTACTTAATTAAGTAGAAAAAGTGCTAAGAAGTTGATATTTATTAAACACTATTTTGTGTCAGGAATTCTCCTAGACAATATATCCATGAAGGTGGCAAAGAGTAAATCAATGCTTGCAGTTTCTATTATTTCCATTTCACTGATGAAGAAAGAGATACTCAGAAAGGTGACACCACTGAACCCAGCTTGTACAACTAATAAATTATGACACAAAGAATAAAACTCAAACAAGCTTCACATTAAACCCATGTTGCAGCCATTGCGGTTGTGCTTCTTACACCTCAATCAGCACATGTGCCACCTGGGAGTCTTGTTAAGATCCTGATTCAGAAGGTCTGGGGTGGAACCTGAGATTCTGCATCCATGATGAACTTCCAGATGAGAAAAGGCTGTTGGTCTATAGATCCCACCTTGAGTAGCGAGGCTCTGTGGCACTCAGCTAAGCATTTCTTCACCGATAGCGAAAAGGTCATCCTTTGGCTAATCCCTTTTAGATGCTATCCCTTCTAGACGAATTCCATGTCAGTGAGTAAATATGAATGCGTATCAGTTTGATCAGGACAGTAAATATGAATGCATATCGGCTTGATCAGGACAGAAGGTGCAGCATGGTGTTTCCCAAAGTGTGCTCCTTGGATCGTTTGCACAGCATTACCTGAGCCCCTGCTACGTGCAAGCATCAGCCCAGCCCCACTGGACCAGACTACTAGGAGACAGGACTTGAGAAGCTGATGAAGGATGAGCTCCTCAGGCCCTTCTAATGCACATTCAAGTTTGAAAAGAACTGGAATAACCTTAGAACCAGGTGGATAATGATGATCATGGAAGCTCCTTGGGAAAGACTTGCAGGCAGAGGACCCAGAATAACATCTCCCTGAAGGCAAAAGAAAGCTTTTTCCTCTGCAGTGTAAAAAGTGGGATTAAAGGAACTCCCTCCCCTAGCCAAGAGAAGCCATGAGGGACTGTGCTGTGAGGAATGGTGCATTCCAGCCCAGATACTACATTTTCCCACAGTCTTTGCAAACCACAGACAAGGAGATTCTCTTAGGTACCTAACCACCAGAATCCTGGGTTTCAAAACTGGGCAAATGTTTGGGCAGACACCGAGCTAGCTGCAGGAGACTTTTTCATACCCCACTGGTGCCTGGAATGCCAGTGAGACAGAACCGTTATTCCCCTAGAAAGGGAGATGAAGCTAGGGAGCCAAGTGGTTGAGCTCAGTGCATCCCACTCCCCATGGAGCCCAGCAAGCTAAGATCTACTAACTTGAAATCCTCGCTGCCAGCACAGTAGTCTGAAATCAACCTGGGAGGCTCAAGCTTGGTGGGGGGAGGGGCATCCAACCTTTGCAGCAGAGCTGCTGGGAAGTTCGAACTGGATGGACTCCACTGCAGCTTGGCAAAGCTACTGTAGCTAGGCTGCCTCTCTAGCTTCCTCCTCTCTGGGCAGGACATCTCTGAAAGAAAGGCAGCAGTCCCAGTAAGGATCTGATAGATAAAACTCCAATCTCCCTGAAGCAGAGCACCTGGGGGAAGGGGCTGCTGCGGGCACAGCTTCAGTAGACTTAAACATTCCTGCCTGCCAGCTCTGAAAAGAGCAGCAGATCTCCTAGCACAGTGCTCAAGCTCTGCTAAGGGACAGATTGCCTTCTCAAATGGGTCCCTGACTCCCATGCCTCCTGACTGGGAGGTGCCTCCCAGCAGGGATTGACAGACGCCTCATACAGGAGAGCTCTGGTTGGCATCTGGCACATGTCCCTCTGGGACAAACTTCCAGAGGAAGGAACAGGCAGCAATCTTTGCTGTTCTGCAGCCTCCACTGGTGATACCCAAGCAAACAGGGTATGGAGTGGACCTCCAGCAAACTCCAGCAGACCTACAGCAGAGGGGCCTGACTGTTAGAAGAAAAACTAACAAATGAAAAGGAATAGCATCAACATCAATAAAAAGCACATCCACACAGAAACTCCATCTGAAGGTCACCAACATCAAAGACCAAAGGTAGATAAATCCACAAAGATGAAGAAAATCCAGTGCAAAAAGGCTGAAAATGCCAAAAACCAGAACACCTCTTCTCCTCCAAAGGATCACAACTGCTTCCAGCAAGGGAACAAAACTGGACAGAAACTGAGTTTGATGAATTGACAGAAGTAGGCTTCAGAAGGTAGATAATAACAAACTCCTCAAAACTAAAGGAGTATGTTCCAACCCAATACAAGGAAGATAAGAACCTTGTATTGGGTTAGAACATGCTCCTTTGAAAAAAGGTTAGCAGAATTGCTAACTAGAATAACTAGTTTAGAGAAAAACATAAATGACCTGACAGAGTTGAAAAAACACAGCATGAGAACTTCATGAAGCATACACAAGTATAAATAGCCAAATCAATCAAGCAGAAGAAGGATATCGGAGATTGAAGATCAACTTAATGAAATAAAGCGTGAAGACAAGATTAGAGAAAACAAATGAAAAGGAATGAACAAAGCTTCCAAAAAATATGGGACTATGTGAAAAGACCTAACCTACATTTGATTTGTGTACCTGAAATTGACGGGGAGAATGGAAACCAAGCTGGAAAACACTCTTCAGGATATTATCCAGGAGAACTTCCCCAGTATAGCAAGACAGGCCAACATTCAAATTTGGGAAATACTGAGAAACCACAAAGATGCTCCTCAAGAAAAGCAACCCCAGGACACATAATTGTCAGATTAACCGCAGTTGAAATGAAGGAAAAAATGTTAAGGGCAGCCAGAGAGAAAGGTCAGATTAACCAACAGCAAATCTCTCTGAAGAAACCTTACAAGTCAGAAGACAGTGGGGGCCCATATTCAACATTCTTAAACAAAAGAATTTTCAACCCAGAATTTCATATCCAGCCAAACTAAGCTTCATAAGTGAAGGAGAAATAAAATCCTTTGCAGACAAACAAATGCTGAGAGATTTTGTCACCACCAGGCCTGCCTTGCAAGACTTCTTGAAGAAATCACTAAATATGGAAAGGAAAAACCAGTACCAACCAATGCAAAAATATAGCAAATTGTAAAGACCATCAACACTATGAAAAAAACTGCATCAACTAACTGGCAAAAGAACAACTAGCATCATAATGACAGGATCAAACTGACACATAACAATATTAACTTTAAATGTAAACAAGCTAAATGCCCCAGTTAAAAGACACAGACTGGAATATTGGATAAAGAGCCAAGACCCATCAATGTGCTGTATTCAGGAGACCCATCTCACGTGCAAAGACACACATAGGCTCAAAATAAAGGGATAGAGGAATATTTACAAAGCAAATGGAATGCCAAAGAAAAGCAGGGGCTGCAATCCTAGTGTCTGATAAAACAGACTTTAACCAACAAGGATCAAAAAAGACAAAAAAATTACATAATGGTAAAAGGATCAATGCAACAAGAAGACATAACTATCCTAAATATGTATGTACCCAATACAGGAGCACCCAGATTCATAAAGCAAACTTCTAGAGACCTACAAAGAAACTTAGACTCTCACACAACAGTAGTAAGAGACATTAACACCCCCACTGTCAATATCACACAGATCAATGAGACAGAAAATTAACAAGGTTATTCAGGATTGAACTCAGCTCTGGACCAAGCAGACCTAATAGACATCTACAGAACTCCCCATCCCAAATCAACAGAATATACATTCTTCTCAGTACCACATCGTACTCATTCTAAAACTGACCACATAATTGGAAGTAAAACACTCCTCAGCAAATGCAAAAGAATGGAAATCATAGCAAACATTCTCTCAGACCACAGTGCAATCAAATTAGAACTCTGGATTAAGAAACTCACTCAAAATCGCACAACTACATGGAAAATGAACAATCTGCTCCTGAATGACTACCAGGTAAATAACAAAATTAAGGCAGAAAGAAATCAGTTCTTTAAAACCAATGAGAACAAAGACACAATGTACCAGAATCTCTTGGACACAGCTAAAGCAGTGTTTACAGGGAAATGTATAGCACTAAATGCCCACAGGAGAAAGTAGGAAAGATCTAAAATCAGCACACTAACATCACAATTAAAAGAACTACAGAAGCAAGAGCAAACAAATTCAAAACCTAGCAGAAGACAAGAAATAACTAAGATCAGAGCAGAACCGAAGGAGATAGAGACACGAAAAACTCTTCAAAAAATCAATGAATCCAGGAACTGGATTTTGAAAAGATTAATAAAATAGACCACTAGCCAGACTAATAAAGAAAAAAAGAGAGAAGAATCAAATAGACACAACAAAAGTGATAAAGGCAAGATCACCACTTACCCCACAGAAATACAAGCTACGAGAATATGATAAACACTTCTACACAAATAAACTAGAAAATCTAGAAGAAATAGATAAATTCCTGGAACATACACCCTCCCAAGACTAAACCAGGAAGAAGTCGAATCCCTAAATAGACCAATAACAAGTTCTGAAATTGATACAGTTAATTAATAGCCTACCAACCAAAAAAAGTCCAGGACCAGATTGGTTCACAGTTGAATTCTACAAAGAAGAGTTGGTAGCATTCCGTCTGGAAGAAACAATAGATAAAGAGTGTCTCCTCCCTACCTCATTTTATGAAGCCAACATCATGCTGATACCAAAACCTGGCAGAGACACTACAAAAAAAGAAAATTTCAGGCCAATATTCCTAATGAACATCTGTGTGAAAATCCTCAATAAAATACTGGCAAACTAAATCCAGCAGCACATCAAAAAGCTTATCCACCACAATCAAGTCAGCTTCATCCCTGGATGCAAGGCTGGTTCAACATACACAAATCAGTAAACATAATCCATCACATAAATAGAACCAATGACATAAACCAGATGCAGAAAAGGCCTTTGATAAAATTCAACATCCCTTCATGCTAAAAACTGTCAATAAACTAGGTATTGATGGAATGTCTCTCAAAATAATAAGAGCTATTTATGACAAACCCACAGCCAATATCATACTTAATAGGCAAAAACTGGCACAAGAAAAGGATGCCCTCTCTCACCACTCCTATTCAACATAGTATTGGAAGTTCTGGCCCAGGCAATCAGGCAAGAGAAACAAATAAAAAGTATTCAAATAGGAAGAGAGGAAGTCAAATTGTCTCTGTTTGAAGATGACATGATTGTATATTTAGAAAACCCCATCGTCTCAGCTGAAAATCTCCTTCGGCTGATAAGCAACTTTAGCAAAGTCTCAGGATACAAAATCAACGTGCAAAAATCACAAGCATTCCTATACACCAATAAAACACAAACAGAGAGCCAAATCATGAGTGAACTACCATTCACAATTGCTACAAAGAGAATAAAATACCTAGGAATCCAACTTACAAGGGATGTGAAAGACCTCTTCAAGAAGAACTACAAACCACTGCTCAAGGAAATAAGAGAGGACACAAACAAATGGAAAAACATTCCATGCTCATGGGTAGGAAGAATCGATATTGTAAAAATGGCCATACTGCCCAAAGTAATTATAGTTTCAATTCCATCAAGCTACCATTGACTTTCTTTACAGAACTAAAAAAAACTACTTTAAATTTCATATGGAACTAAAAAAGTGCTCATATAGCCAAGACAATCCTAAGCAAAAAGAGCAAAGCTGGAGGTATTATGCTACCTGACTTCAAACTATACTACAAGGCTACAGTAACCAAAAGAGCATGGTACTGGTACCAAAATAGATATCTAGACCAATGGAACAGAGCAGAGGCCTCAGAAATAATGCCACACATCTAAAACAATCTGATCCTTGACGAACCTGACAAAAACAAACAATAAAATAAATGCTGTTGGGACAACTGGCTAGCCATATGCAGAAAACTGAAACTGGACCCCTTCCTGGACACCTTATACAAAAAATAACTCAAGATGAATTAAAGCCTTAAATGTAAGACATAAAACAATAAATACCCTAGAAGAAAACCTGTTCAACAGCATTCAGTACATAGGCATGGGCAAAGACATCATGACTGAAACACCAAAAGCAAAGACAGCAAAAGCCAAAATTGACAAATGGAATCTAATTAAACTAAAGAGCTTCTGCACAGCAAAATAAACTATCATCGGACTGAACAGGCAACCTACAGAACGGGAGAAAAATTTTGCACTCTATCCATCTGACAAAAGGTTAATATCCAGAATCTACAAAGGACTTAAACAAATTTACAAGAAGAAAAACAATCCCATCATAAAGTAGGCAAAGGATATGAACAGACACTTCTCGGAAGAAGGCATTTATGTGGCCAACAAACATATGAAGAAAAGCTCCTTATCACTGTTCATTAGAGAAATGCAAATCAAAACCACAATGAGATACCATCTCATGCCAGTTAGAATGGCAGTCATTAAAAAGTCAGGAAACGACAGATGCTGGAGAGGATGTGGAGAAATAGGAACGCTTTTACACTGTTGGTGGCAATGTAAATTAGTTCAACAATTATGGAAGACAGTGTGGCAATTCCTCAAGGATCTAGAACGAGAAATACCATTTGACTCAGTGATCCCATTATGGGTATATACCCAAAAAATATAAATTATTCTACTATAAAGACACATGCACACATATGTTTATTGTAGCACTATTCACAATAGCAAAGACTTAGAACCAACCAAAATGCCCATCAGTGGATTAAAAAATGTGGCACATATATACCATGGAATACCATGCAGCCATAAAAGAGGATGAGTTAATGTCTTTTGCAGGGACATGGATGAAGATGGAAATCATCATTCTCAGAAAACTAAAACATTTTGTTTTATCAATTTTTAAACTTTTTATCAGGGTTTTATTAAATTTGAATATTTAAGAAGGAAAAGTATCCGTGCAAATTGGGTGCAGTGGAAACAATCACTCACCCCTCTTGCTATTTCTCTGCCCCACATTGGATGTTTCTCACTAGGCAGGGTGGGAATCAGGGGAATCAGTGAGAATCAAAGTTGCTCTCCTGCTGCTCCCACCTGCCTCCAGCATCCTGTTCCTGTGATTGGTTCAACTTGCCACCTACACTCAGGCAGGGTGAATTCTTTTTCAGAAGCAGCAATCACTCCTTGCAACCTGACTTCTGTCACCACATCTTCCCTGACCCAACAAATCCACCGGGACACAAAGTATGCACAGAATTCAAGTTCTATTTTTTGCCATTTTCCTTTTTGACCTTCTGTGCAAACCAATCAATCACCAGTGCTAATGCATATGAGAAAGCAAACTATAGTCAAATCCAAACAATTTGCACTCCATACAGATTTTTGTTACATTAAAGGAAAAGAAAATCTATATCAATTTGAAACTGAGAATGATGCCATCAAAATACCACAAATATAATATAAGACACAGTGGAAAAAAGATTGCTTTTTGACAGGGATTGGAGAACCCAGGATCCACCTTTTACAAAGGGAAGCGTGTGTGGACAGGAAATGTAGGGCTTTCCGCAGGACTCCCCGAAAACCCCCAGCCACAGAGAGCAGGAGCTGGAAGTGAAGGCAGTTTATTGCATGGTTGCTGAGAAGCAAATGTGTACCGAGACTAGCATGGGAAACAGCTAACTGCAGCATTTACTCTCAGTTTACTCCTGGAGCAGAGGGCATGCTTAGTAAAACACTGGAATGTCTACTGCAGTCATGACATGTCAAAAAGGGAACATTGTGCCAGCTGACTTCGGTTTGAAAAATGATTTCTTCAGTATAGCAAAATCTCGCTGTGCCTCTTAATCTAGCTCTCTTCCTATCCCCAGTAGACGAAGCTATCTAGAAAGACAATGTCTACAGTCTGTCTAAAGTTTCCCTTCTTCCTTCGTCTGGACCTAAACTATTTGACAATAATGAAATCACTACAATCTCTGCGTGAAACCACTTCATTTTCCAGACCACAACAAAGTGACATGGCACTTCACTTGGTAAGGTTCAGCAAATGAAGAGAAATCCTCCAGCAAGGTCAGACTTAATAGATTAAAGAAAATATACAGGTTAAGATTAAGTGACACCCTGTAGTGGCCGTGAAAATGTACCACTCAGATCTCCTATTGTGTGATGGTCTCAGCTGCTGCCCACAGGCTATTCCAGCCAGTGACTATGCGCTAATGCAGCCCCATTCATGCAAGACAAGGGACTCTTAATAGGTGACTTTGGCTAACAGCCTCACTAGCAGCCTCACTTAGACCTCTGCTGTAGTCTGGGATTCTCCCACTGACTTCTTCTTCCTTCTCTCTCCAGAATAGGTATCAGATCTTGTGGTTGATAAGGCACTTTCCACCTTCTCCTATTCCAGCTTCTTTACTCTTCATAGGCATTTTCCTAAAAATCCTTGTGCACATCTATTCCTAGCTTGGAGTATGCTGAGCAGAGGATCTGAACTAACAAACTCATGAAACAAAAATGTTAGAAAAAGCATCAGGTTTTGAAGGAAACTGCATCAATTTACAGGCGCTAACCCAAGACCAGGCATGATTACATTCAGATGATATATACAATTGCTTAAACATTTCCAAATTTTCCAATTTTCCAGAGAGATATGCTGACAATAGAAGCTACCAATCCAGTTAATCTAAAAGCTGCCTTGTTCTTGCAGAATTTGGAGGAAAAGGATAGATTTAAAAGACATAGAGATCAGACCTGAGAGAGCCAATGCATGCATTAAAAGTAAACTCAAGAGAAATAAGATAGAAGATGCAAGGGAGAATTAATCATGAAAAAATGCAAAAAGATACTTAGATTTCTGATTCCTTGAGATTAAAGATGTGGCTTTTCTGCTCAAGATTCTAGCAACACAAGAAACAATAGGAGTAAAAAGACATGTTTTCAATTGCCAGAGGGCTCCCAAAGTGATGTGGTCCTGGAAGACTACCATGAACTCCAATCATGCTCCCTGCTAGCTTAAGGACAGAAACAACTCAAAGAGCTGGACTAATTCATGGTTCCTGGTCAGGCATTCTAAGAGACTTAATACTAGCTGTAATGTTGCTAGGAGACCTACCTCTGAAATCATCTATTAAGTGACATAGCAGGATCATCAGTTATAGGCATTCAGATCACAATAAATCATAGGATCTCAATTTGATGTTATTAATCTAGGTCAGTTTGAATTTTATAGTTGTAATTTTATAATTTGATGTGTTATTAATCTAGGTCAGTCTGAATTTTATTGTTGTGATTTTATAATTTCTTTTAAAAATGAGGTTACTGTGTTTTTCAAAACTTAATATTGAATCTCAAAAGACGTCTTCTTAACAAACCCTCTAATAAGACTTTGTTGATGAGACTAGAATATATGACTGGCTGCTTAGGGATAAGGCACAGTATTTGGTAGTGAGAATGTCACCACTCAGCTCTGCCCAGAATAATTCACTCAGCTCTGCCCAGCCACATGTAAAGCCCATATATGGCTATTGATGTATTCAGGGTTACCTTCAGGTCTGAATTAAAGTGGAATTCTACTATCACATTTCTCTTTGAGGACAATTAGGATATGATATACTCAGTATTGGTTTTTTTCCAGAAGGAAGAGATCTAGTTGTTAATCATTAGTATCTTCAGTGCTCATGTCTAAAATTCAAGTGAAAATATATGCCTCTGATGGATAGGAGAAACAGGAGTTAGGAAACAGATTGCAGTTTCAGACTATCATGATTTAGCCATTACCAGTAGCTATTAATGCATAAGTTATATTAAAACACGTATGTCTCATTTCACACACAATAGTACCCATGATAATTATATTAAAGGCTCTTGATCCTGATTTTAATAAACTAGCCATTCTTTATCTTTTTATAGAGTACATTAAAATCCTATACTATATGATTTAAGATATAGGCTTTTTTTTTCTGGTGAGTCAAATATTCCTAATTAATAAACAGCTATTACCATATAAATACACTATACAGGAATTAACAATTTCAAAGAATTAGGTTTTCAGAGAATTTCCAAAGAATTGGAACAAGATCAATTCAACACTAAAATAATCCTGAAAAAAGTCAATACTTCATACTCGCATTTTCTAGTATAAACTTTTTAAACCCTAACTTACTTCATTTTAACAAATCTTTTAACACAATTTTTGTTTTATCAATTTTTAAACTTTTTATCAGGATTTTATTAAATTTGAATATTTAAGAAGGAAAGAAAGGAAGACAATTGAGGAATGTATTTGATGATTTATTAAAAAGTATAAATACGAGCTACTCCTTTTCCATGTTTAGAACAAGTGGGAGGTTTAAAAAGAGTAGTAAAGTTAGGGTGTAAGGAAAGTCTCAGTGAGAAGTATCCCTTTGATTATCAGCCAGCTGTAGGATTTCAGAAAGGCAAAAATGGCCCATTGGAGTCAAAAAAAAAAAAAAAAAATCAAGCTCTACCCTGATGGTACATTGTAGAAGAGGTACCGTAATTGCTACAGGAGTAATCAGAAGGAATTTCGATTTTTGGTGAGTTCCTCTAATGAATAATAAAGTGCCCCAGCTATCATTTCTTCCCATTGGTCAGTGCCTGGACTGTGCCAGTTATGAAATAGTTTGTGTATCACCTCTGTGTTTGAAGAGGTTTGAGACCCATCAGCAAAACTAGGCCAACGCAGCTTATTCACTGCATTGAAGCTGTCAGTTAAATGCTTGGAGCTGCAAATAATAGCCACCTTGAGCTAGCTGCAGCAAAGAAATTAAATGGCTTCCCTAAGTGTAATCTAGAGGTGGGCAGGCTCCATGCCATTTGCCTGTTATTCCCTTTCCTCTGTCCTCATCCTGTGCCAACTCCCTTTAGGCTAGCAACTAGATGGCTGCAGCAATATTTGCTCTATATGAGTCCACAGCATCATCTAGAGGGAGAGAAACTATTCTTAAGGTTCTGTTTAAATGTTATGAAGCTTTCCTCAGAAAACCCAAATAACCTTCCACTTGAGTTTCTTTGGTCTGTATTGGGATGCCATACATATTCATGAACCAATCCCATTGTCATTCATTGGCTTAGGGCTGGGTTTCCTAACTAATTCCCACTAGGGTAATGGTCAATTAGTACAATAGAACCAAATGGTCAGTGGTATTTGACCATTAGTTCTCCAATGGTCAAATTGGAGTGTGTGCCTTAGGATCTCCTGGAGAAACTGACCCCCAAAATTCTGATTCTGTAGGTCTGGGATGAGAACAGAGAATTTGCATTTCTAAACATTTTTCAAGTAATGCTGATGCTTCTGGCCTGAGAACTACCCTTGCAGAAGCACTGGGTCTGCCCATTCAGGGTTTAACACAGAAGCTGGAGTTACTTCCCTTAATGCCTGTGTTGTTACACAGCAGATAAGGAATAGCAAGGATGTGAAGGGTCAATTGTCACATCCTCTGCACTGGCTGTGAGGGGTCCACATGGTGCTCAACATGAGTTTTTGTTCACTGTGACTGAAATTACCTGGGCTAAGCAGGATATATCACTCTGAGTTCATGGTGCTCCTCTCTGTGTACAGCAAGATATATATCTCATTTCCTACCTCCTCCCCTGGTCCTTTCTTCCCCTATAAACACACAACATTTACCAGGCAGGGTGTTGAGGGTTTAACTTCTATAGATGACTTATAGACAGCCTCATATATGCATGTATGGGGCTTTGGTTGCCTAGAACATTATTCTCTTCATGCTTTAATGGGAGTCACCTGGGGATCTTGCATCAATGCAGATTCTGGCTTAGGAAGTCTGAGGTGGGGCCTGGGATTCTGAATTCCTAACAAGCTCCTAGGTAATGCTGATGCTACTGGTCCACAGGTCACTCATTGATGATTCCAGCCCAGGAGGCCTCCTCACACTCTATTCTTCCTGGTCATGTTTATTTCCCTTTCCAGAACGTACTCTTCCCACCTCCAACTCTACGCCTAGAATCTCTTTGTTTATTTTCTTCTCCTAAAAAATAAAGACAGTGGCTTTTTTAGTGTACCTGGAAACACCCAACAATGGCATAAACCTCCACTAAACAGCTTTGAGATCCATTTTTAGTAGTACTCTGGGGTAAGCGCTGAGGTTGAGGTGTAAGAAAGACCAAGATGCATTAACATGGGACTAGGATCCAGGCATCTCAGACCCGAGTCAGTGTTCTCCTGGCTGTGTGCTTGATGTCAGGTTGATTAGTGTCACTTTCTGTAAAAAGATCTGTATAATCTTAAATGAATTGAGAGAGAGTGTTTTCACTTAGCAGTATCATTCTTAATAAATGCTTCAATCACACTATAGTGAACATTGCAATTTATTACCAAAATATTGTGATCAGTGATCTGTTTACTCCTAATGCATGGGTCCTAGTCTGGGAAGGGAACATGTTAGCTAAGAGGGAAATAGGAATTCATCACTGTCCTCAGCCTTCCTTTTTGTCTAGTCTTTGCTTAAAAGATTTTATTTAGAATCCACAGGAGACAGTGGAAATGAATCTCCTCTAAGCCCTCAATGACAGCAATGGATTATGCTCATGAGAAATGATCGCACCTAAGGTAGGCAGGAGGGCCAGTGCAGGTAATTGCAGTGCAATTACAGCATTGGTTGAATAGCACTGGGCCAGGCCAGATGATAGATGAGTTTTCTGAAGGAGAACAGAGTAAGAGTACTTGGTAGCAATGACTAAGACTTCCTCCTGAACATCAAACATCAAATTGGATTTTCTCAAGAATGAGGTGAAGCACTTCTGTGAGACTACATAAACCATGCAGTGTCCTAAAGCAATCACTAAACGGTGCAGGTCAAAGAAAGAGAAAAACAAACCTACAGAAGGCCTGGTAGTACTGAACCATTTGGATTGCATCCAGTAGTTCTTGAAATCCCACGAGCAAGAGGAAAGGGAAATGAAAGAAGTGGATGTTGACTGATAATACGTGATAACACATGTTGAGAACAATGGCATTAAATATCTTGGCCCAGCACCTGCTGTTCAAGGGTAAGGAAAGGGGTCAGATTCCTGGGTCTATTGATTTCTCAGCAAAGTGGGAAAGGCTGCAAAACTGGCTCTATCAGTGGATCAAAAGGAGAGAGAAAGGTGAAGGGGAAGGATGGGAAAGGAGCATGGATGGATGTTGATAGCGAGATGGGAACTCCAAGGGCTGCACTGCTCCATATTTGGTGGGAGCAAGATGCAATTTATACATTTAGTGACTATCATCCTATCATCAATTCTGCACTGAGAGAGCTTAATCTCCACAAAATGACTCTCTTATAAATGGCGCTTTTGAATATGAAACACAAGGCTTTTGCCTAGTCTGGGAGAAGAAGGTTAAGGCAAAGCAAAGACAAATTGCTCTGCTTACTAGTGAAACAGAAGTCTTGAATGTTTAATGGAAAGTGAGAGCCCAGAAACTGAGAGGAGAGAAGAAAGGACAGAGAGGCAAGTTGGTAATGTGTTAGGAGGCCAGGTCCCATAAGGAGGGACATACTGGAAAAGTTTTCTCTGGTCTAGAGGATGTTGGAGAAAGTATTGGGAATAGAAACTCCTGATTAGCAGCTAGAATTTGTTCCTGTAAATCCTCTGATATCCCTCAAATACTTTCAGTAGATATCTATTAGACACAACTGACCTCATATTCATGATGGCTTGGGGGAATAACATTTAAATGAAGTCAGTATATCTCTGACCCCAGTTGAAATTGTATGAACTAACAGATTACCAAGGGGAACAGAAAATCTTAGATAAGGGGCGGGACCTTGATAAACATTTCCAATATACTAGCTATACATAGCTCACTGGAGGCTTTAAAAGGCCTTTTTAGGTTTTGTTGTTATTGTTATAAATATGTAAACACTATTGGTCAGGCCCCAGGACATGTAAATAGCCTTTACAATTTCGAGAGTTCCATGGGTAAGAAGCCAGGGAGGCTGTTTCAATGAAGTGACACATTGTGTTCATACCTTTAAATAATGACAAGGGCAGAAATAATTTTCAACCAGGCCCCAGTCTGGAAATACTTCTGCTAAAGCTCATAAAGCTGCCATAGCATGAGCAGAAAGTGAAGCAGTAGCGTTGAAACACTGGGTGGCCGGCGGTGTTCTCACAGGGACAGAGGGCTTCAGGACAATGAAGTAATGTTTCCAATAACCAGGGCAATCATTCTTCAAAGAGTATTAGAAGAAGCTAGTGTCCTTAACTGCTCCAGTTCAGGAATGAATGGATAAACAGTAACATGGCAACCGTGGAGATAAAAGCATGCTGTAACTAGGAAAAGGGGCCCTGATGAAAGAAAGAGACGGCTGGGCACGGTGGCTCATGCCTGTAATCCCAGCACTTTGGGAGGCCAAGGTGGGCTGATCACCTGAGGTCTGGAGTTCGAGACCAGCCTGACCAAAACGGAGAAACCCCGTCTCTACTAAAAATACAAAATTAGCCAGGCATGGTGGTGCATGCCTGTACCCCAGCTACTTGGGAGGTTGAGACAGGAGAATCGCTTGAACCCGGGAGGCAGAGGTTGCAGTGAGCCGAGATCACGCCATTGCACTCCAGCCTGGGCAACGAGAGCAAAACTCCGTCTAAAAAGAAAGAAAAGAAAAAAAAAAGAAAAGAAAGAGAGAAAGGAAGAAAGAAAGAGAGAAAGGAAGGAAGGAGAACAACTTGAGGACAGAAGTAGAAAGAGAAGAGCTCCGAAGAGACAGAGGAATTCCAGGACAGGGAGATCAGACCATACCAGAGCAGAGATTTTTACAATTCTTGATGGAGACTGAGAAATTTATATCAGAAGCTACCATGTGTCATTTATACTTTGTGGTGTAATTTTGCTTGAAATGTCTTCCAAGTGAGTTATGTATATAGTTCTCATCCCAATACCAAAATAAACGCTCTGTCATTTTCAACAATTTGCCTGTGCTGGTATCATAGATGCTTGGGTTGCAGAAGCCCTCCAGCTGTTGATATAAACCGACATCTGCTGGACACAGTGTCTTATTCCTGACTCCCCCACCCACATACACAGATAGACACATTATGATGGAAGGCCCTGGGTTTCAAAAGCATAACAGGTAGGTAGCCTGTTTATTCAGGGACCCAAACTGAAAGCATAAGGTCATCCAAAGAGATAGAGAGAGAATTAGTTCATGTTTTAAAATTGAGGAATAAAATGCTAGTAAAAGTATTAAATACGCAAATATGCTTTGTGGAAATTGTATTGCCAGCCCTTTTTGCTTCTGAAAGTTATTGCTTGCCTTTCTTCAGTGAGGGGAGACAATACGTAGGGGAAATTGTATTTTAAGGAAATCTGAAAATATATCCTAAAATAAGGTAAACAAAGTATTGCTGAATATACTTTCTCAGGAAAGATTAAGGAAAAATATTCCAGAAAAAAATGAACAAAGGACATAGATAAGTTATAACAGACAAGATACAAATGGCTAAGAAACACATGAAAGACAACATTTAGGCTCACCACTAAGCAAGAAATGTAAATGTGTACAAAATACTGATTTATATATTGCAAGTTGGCAGAGTTTTGAGTGAATGAAAATGCCTATTACTGGCAGGAATATGGGGAAACCGGATTTTTCAAGCACTGTGATATGAGTAGCAATGAACAGCCTCCTGGAGGGAGGGTTTACCTCTGTATCAAGAACCATAAAATTCGTATACCCTTTGGCCTCATAATTCTACTTCTAGAAATGCTTCTAAAGAAAAAAGCCAGATGAACCAGGAAATATATTGATTGCATCAATGTATAGAATGGTTAATATTTTAAGTTCCCACAGTAAAAATTATTTGAAATTGTGGTCTGTTGATAATGGAATATTAAATCAGCCACTTTAAAAAGATGAGAGTAAATAGATTTTACTGAAACAAATAGATGTTCACAGTATATCATTATGCCAATGAGCAAGTTACAAAAGATTATAGTATTTTTTTCTAGTTTTACACATACAAACACATGGACACACACATGCACATTTGTATACATGTAGGAGAGGGAGACAAGGAAAGAATTTATGAAAATGTCAATGGTTTATTGTATCTGGGAGGTGAGATTGTGGGTGATTTTTTTCCGTTGTGATTTATCTGTACTGTAAATGTTCTCTATAATAAACATGAATTACTTTTAGAATATTCATAATAAAAAAGAAAAACAATATATTTTTTCACTTCCATCAAGGGAAGTTTAGATTCTTTTTGTAGCTAAATTGGTGTTTTTATTATTTGCAATTTTTTTAATAACAACAAAACTAATACTAGGGACGTTTTATAGCCACATGTGATCTGTATCCAAATGGGCCTATTAAATGCTAAATCCCTTCACATTTTTCTTCATAATGACCTAAAGGAGAGCTGAGGAGTAGTGTTATAAATGGAGAGTTATAAATGGAGATAATCATGGAAATTCTCCCTTGAGTTCAGAGAAAAATAAGAAGTAGCTCTAAAGAAAAACTGCAAGACCCCAGACTGTTGTCTTGAATGAAAGTCGAGCTCCCCACAGATGTCATCAGTAATTTTATCATTAGTGCAGCCTCAGCACCATGTTCCTTTGGGTAAAAAAAGAATTATTTCCTTCTCATTTTAAAAGTCTGTTTCTTGAGCCAACAGTGTGTATATATCTATATGGCACTAATGCTGATGTGTGTGTTGTGTCTCTGATACAGTTTGGCTCTATGTCTCCACCCAAATCTCATGTTGAACTGTAATCCTCATAATCCCCACGTGTGAATGGAGGGATCCAGTCAGAGGTGATTGGATCATGGGAGTGGTTCCCCCCATGCTGTTCTCATGACAGTGAGTGAATTCTCATGAGATTTGGTGGTTTTACAAGTGTGTGACAGCTCCTCCCTCACTAGGTCTCTCTCTCTGTCTCTCTCCCTCTCTCTCTCTCTCACCTGCCGCCATGTGAAACATGCGTGCTTCCCCTTCCGCCACGATTGTAAGTTTCCTGAGGCCTCCTCAGCTATGTGGAACTGTGAGTTAATTAAATCTCTTTCCTTCCTAAATTACCCAGTTTCAGGTGTTTCTTTATAGCAGTGTGAAAATGGACTAACACAATCTAACTCTTACATTCAATAGATATTCTGGGTTGCCCTCTGAACCCAGAGGAAGAGGTCCTCAGGAAGAGGTCATTGTCCTTCCCCCCAGGATGAAAACTTTCCCAGTAGAAAGGGTTGAGCAACACCAAGTGAGAAAAACACAGAATCAGACATGTCCAGGTGTGAATCTTGACATCTCCAAGTCTTACTTCCTCCACGACGAAGTGGAGCTAATCAATCATGATGTTAATTTTATGTGTCAGCTTGACTGAACCATGGGATGCCCAGATACTGGGTTAATTATTACTTCTGGGTATGTCTGTGAAGGTGTTTCTGGCAGAAATTAACATTTGAATCACTAGACTGAGTAAAGAAGATCGACTTAACCAATGTGGACAGGCATTGTCCCATCCATCGAGTGACCAGATAAAACAAAAAGATGGAAGAGGGGCAAATTTTCTCTCTTTTCTGAGCTGGGACATTATCTTCTCCTGTCCTGGACCATTGGAGCTCTTTGTTCTAGGCGTGTCAGACTAAGGGCATACACTAGCAGCTCCCCCAATTGCATCCTCCAGCCTTGAGCCTCAGATTGGGAGTTACATCATCAGCTCCTGTGGCTCTCCAGTTTGCAGGTGGCACACCGTGGGACTTCTTGTCCTCTATAATCATGTGAGCCCATTCCAAAATTAATTCTCCTCTTATAAATATCCTATTGGTTCTGCTTCTCTGGAGACGTCTGACTAATATTCTGAAGAAGAGGAGATAAATTCATAGAGTGTGTCAAACACATGGAAGGGACGTCACCAGAGTTAGTGCTCTCTTCCCAGACTCCTACACCCTCTGTGACTTGCCCATTGAACTCCCTGAAGGAGGGTCTGGCTCTTCTACTTTCCGATCATGCCCACAATTCTAAGCCCAGGTGGGAGCTCAGTTCAGGAAGATGTAACATGAAGTTATGAGGTTTAAGTTTCAGGACTCCTTCTTGCAGGCCCATTAGGGGCCTGAGGGTTTTGCTGAGAGTTGTAGAATGTTCTACATGAAGATGGGAAGATGGATTACAAGGAGAAAGCATTTGTGGTAAATGTGCTCCTGGTAAATTGCCTAAAAAGAGCTCAGAAGAAAGAATCACAAATCTCTAAGGCCCTAGTAATGTATTGTGACTTATTTTCTCATTATAAATAAATATTCACTGGTATATCTAATTGGGTGTCTGGATTCTTGTAGTTTCAGCAGCATCCCACAATTGTATAAACTCCAGGCTCCACAAAACCTGGATCATCCCTAAGAACTTAGTTCACCTAACTGGTTAAGAATCCTCTCTCGGCCGGGCGCGGTGGCTCAAGCCTGTAATCCCAGCACTTTGGGAGGCCGAGACGGGCGGATCACGAGGTCAGGAGATCGAGACCATCCTGGCTAACACGGTGAAACCCCGTCTCTACTAAAAAATACAAAAAACTAGCCGGGCGAGGTGGCGGGCGCCTGTAGTCCCAGCTACTCGGGAGGCTGAGGCAGGAGAATGGCGTAAACCCGGGAGGCGGAGCTTGCAGTGAGCTGAGATCCGGCCACTGCACTCCAGCCCGGGCGACAGAGCAAGACTCCCTCTCAAAAAAAAAAAAAAAAAAAAAAAAAAAAAAAAAAGAATCCTCTCTCTTACTATTCCCACCCTGGTCTCTGCTCAGACATTGAGTGACAGTAAGATTTCTACCTTCCAAGGTAGTTCACTCCAATTAAAAACATTTTTACCCTGTTTACCGAAAAATGTCAGTGATGACTCTGTGTCCCTAAGCTATCTGGATCACAGGTCATGTTTCTGTTCCTTGGACCACACAGAATATACGCCATCTCCAAAGCTGTTTCCCAGGCCATACACACCAGCATTTAGTCCCTCTTATCTGCCCACTGCAGTTCTTTTTCTGACTGGTGCATAGAGCTGAGCCCAGCCCTTGAAGTGTGATCAGACTGACCACAGCATGACAGGTGCATTACCCATCCTCCAGTAATGCTGGGCACGGTTTCCCCTTGAAAAAGAGTGCCCACCCTAAAAGATCTCAAGTCAAAAGCTGGTTCACCATAATAGTGGTAATACACTTCAGTGTGACACTTCTAGGGCCAAGAATGTTGCAGCCAATTCACTGCCCATCAGTTGCTGATTGAGGAAACTGAGTCTTAAATAGGACCACAACACAGGGCACTGCAAGGAAACTAGCTACACCCTGCATACACCTGATACTG
>NW_012116289.1:1228786-1265185 GCF_000951035.1 Colobus angolensis palliatus | reverse complement strand
TACAGCTGGAAACCATCATTCTTAGCAAACTATCACAAGAAGAGAAAACCAAACACCGCATGTTCTCACTCATAGGTGGGAACTGAACAATGATACTGCCTGTTGCATGGAAGGTCAGAGCTGATATGGAGACATCATCAGGTTCCAGTGTGGGACATCGGTTGCAGCCTGCAGGCAGGGCCTATGACCTCGGAGAGAACAGAGGAGAAAAATGGTGCCATCATGTGACTACCTTCTTTGACTGCCTCACATTCTCACAGTCTGGCTTCCACACTGCCTTCTTTAGTTTCTTTCTTTTTCTTTTCTTTTCTTTTCTGTTTTCTTTTCTTTTCTTTTCTTTTTTCTTTTCTTTTCTTTCTTTCTTCCTTCCTTCCTTTCTTTCTTTCTTTCCTTCTTTCTTTCTTTTTCTTTCCTTCTTTCTTCTTTTTTTGAGATGGGGTCTCACTCTGTTACCCAGGCTAGAGTGCAGTGGAATAATTTCAGCTCACTGTAACCTCCGCCTTTTCTCCTGCCTCAACCTCCTGAGTAGCTGGGAGTACAGGTGTGTGCCACAATGCGTGGCTAACTTTTGTATTTTTAGTAGAGACAGGGTTTCACCATGTTGGCCAGGCTGGCTTTGAACGCCTGGCCTCAAGTGATCCACCCCCTTCAGCCTCCCAAAGTGCTGGAATTACAGGCATGAGTCACTGCATCCGGCCTTCTAGTAGTTTCTTTGAATCATAGTCTTGGCACAGTCACGGCAGTGCATTAGCTCATATGGTTGAAAGGGCTCAGGGGGATAAGTTGTTTCCTCTGTTCCAGCCTATGCACAACCCCTTCTGTTTCCCAATCAAAGAAGGAATAAAGCCACACTGCCTCTTAAAAGCAGTTATGAAACTATAAAGGACTTTCTTAATATCTTGGCCCCAGGATTTCAGGAGAAACAAAGACCCTCTCCTGATGTTCAAGATATGGTACTGAAAGCCAATTTTGTAGTAGGGACAGCAGCAGAATAAGTGTGGCACCGGAGATGGCTGAACGTTCTCAGGGTGCCAGTGCTTCCAGGCACTGCTAATTGACTCTGTGACTTGAATGTCCACACACACACACACAAACACACACACACACACACCCCCATACTGCAGCAGCAGCATATGGTTGGCTTTCTTACATGGTGCAGTTTACTCTTATTGTAAACTGAGGCATAGCCATGGAGCTAGCAGGGGCCTAAATAAAAGGGTGTGCTAACTGAAACAAGTAAATGCAGGCAGCCCAAGCAGTTTCTATATATACATTGTATATGCTGCAATTATCAAGTAAGGAAATCTTAAACAAGTGGAGCTATTCTGGGCATTTTCTCACCCTGCTTGCTTTCCCTGACGACTGTAACTTGATTTTGTCTTACGTCGGCAGCCCAAGGTTAAAGAGCATCCCAAGTCAAGTGCTACCATAGACAGAGCTCTCAGTTACTCACAGCTTGCAAACATTAGTGAAGTGGAATTACTATTTGTGATCTAGCATGGTGTGTGAAAATTCAGATTTAACTGGAAGACGGATAATAGCTAACAACAGTAAAAGGCTAAATTTCACTTTTCGGAAACAAGCCAGAATCGATTAAATGGGCAGATTGGTTTTGACAGCTCATTGCTTGAGTGTCACAAAATAAACAACACTGGCTAATGTGTTCTGTCATGGAAGACCAAGCAGATGATATTTTATGCTTTTTAGAATTGACTGAAGAAGATATAAAACAGCACACTAAAACAACTATTAAAATATCCCCCTTGCTCATCCCACCCCAAACCTAACAAAGTCCCAGTAAACCAAACTTGCTCTTCACTTTGTTCCACTCATCCATCCATCTATCCTTTCAGTCATCCCCCAACCCATCCACCCTACCAAACAAGTATTTGCATGCACTTTCATCTGTCAGAAACAGATAAGATGAGTCACATAGATGGGAATTTGCTCTCTACAGTGTCTCTTCTCTCTTCTTCCTTGTTTTGGTCAATGTAAGGACTCAGGTTCATGTTGTCACTTGTGACTTCAAGATTGCCAGGGAGACAGGCACCAGGTTCTGCTCAATCAGACTCAGTTTCTCAGAACTATTTCCTAGATAAGTGCCAGGATCAGAAAGTAGGATTGGATAATTGGGTGAGATGCCTGTGGACAACCTAGAAGTCACTAGGATATCAGAAGCTGATTTGGGCCAAGGAAGAGGGCCACACACATGGGGAGGAGGCAGAGTCTAGAGGGAACAAACTCATCACAGAAATCTGTTTTTTCTATTGCAATTAATTTTTTAAGCCGCACTGTGCTTATCTTAGTGACTCTCTGTCAAGTCAAGGTTTAAAAAAAAAAAAAAATTGGTAATGAGAGGAAATGGAGGCTAGAAAAAGTAAAACCAGACATTAATACAATGGCTGGAAATCAAGGCAAACTTGGTCAACCATGGAAAACTTTTGTATGTAACTTAAAGAAAACAATATGCAAAGAAAAAAGTGCATGCCACAGAAGTTCAGTAACAATTTTTAAGTATTGTTTTAATTTGCTTTCTATTATAACGAAGCCAGAGATCATTACTATTTTCTGATTTGATATAGGCTCCTCAGACTCTTTAATAGCTTGGACAGGAGCCAGGTACACTCTATAGTCAGCCTTCCATTACTTGACACTAATTACCCATGCTGAAGCAAAAACTAAGACAGTCAGGGCATTCAGGGTAATTCTTTAAAGTGTGCATGTGGAAGTGTGGAGGGCGTTCTGTTTGGATTTCTCAAACTGCTGTAGCCACGGAATGAGGCAGGTCAGGACTTCAATCCCTGCTCTGTGTTTTACCTAGTTTGAATCTCTGTCACCTCATCTGCTGAATGAGCATCACAATACCTCACTCACAGTGTTGGGTTGCGTTTGCCAACGCATGTCTATCATGTCTCCATAAAGGTACCTGGGGACATGATGTAGTCTCAAGGGGAGACTGAGAAAGTTCCACTGAAGCTGCATTTGAACCACAGGCATTTTACTTTGATTTCATGTTCATTTGGAAGAATCATGAACTTATTGGGGAGACTACAGCCCTTTCAGGTCACCTCTTTTCTACCTTAGAAATCAGCAAACTTTTAATGTCAATGACCAAAAAGTAAACATCGGGCCTTACGGTCCCTCCAGCAACTACTCTACTATGTGTCGTGGTACAAAAGCGGCCGTGGACAATATTTAAACAACTGAGCATGGCCATGTTCCAAAAAACATTTATTTACAATACCACATAGCAGACCAGATGTGATTCATGGACCATAGTTTGCAGACCCCAAATGAGACAGAATATATATCTATAAGATCTATAGCTAGTATATGTCTGTGAGACAGGATATATATAGTTTTTCTTACAATGTCTGACACATAAGATGTGCTCAATAAATACCTCTCTGGCTATTTTGTCTTGACAGCATCCATGACTCAAAATCACATTTATTCATTCAACAAATTTTGCTTTAGTGCCTCTGCATGCCTGGATCTATTCTTGTCACCAAGACACAATAATGAACAAGACAAAGTGCATGCTTTTATGGAAGTTATATTGTGGAGATGAGGAAGGAAGACGGGTGGGAGGAAGGAAAGGAAGGAAGGAAGCCATCCCCTCATGATAAGTGCTATACAGACGAGAAACAGAATGCTATGGAAAGAAAAACGATAGCACAGCCATTTTTATGGGATAGACATAGAGCAGGTGACTTTGAGCTGAACTCTGAAAGAAGAGAAGGAACCATCCAGGCTGAGATGAGGGGAAGCCTTCCAGACAGAGTACACAATGAGAAGGAATTACACAGGGTGGGGATGAACACTGCCTGATCTGGGAAAAGGAAGAAGGGCAGAGTGACTGAACTCAGAGGGCGAGCAGGGGGAGGGCAGAAGGCAAGTCTGAGTCAGGCAGCCATTAGATCACTTAGACTGGTGCTGTCCAGTGGAAACATAATGTGAGCCACATGTGTAACCTAAAATTCTCTAGTGTGTGTGTATATAGAGTCTACTATCTATCTATCTATCATCTTATCTATCTATCTATCCATCTTAAAGAAAGATAGAAAGATAGATAGATTAGATAACTAGCTAGCTATCTAATCTACCTACCTACCATCTGTCTGTCTATCTAGACATAGACATGCATAACATTAGTAAAACTAATTTAAAATATAGATTTTTAGTGGCTGGGCATGGTGGCTCATGCTTGTAATCCTAGCACTTTGGGAGGCTGAGGTGGGTGGATCACTTGAGGTCAGAATTTTGAGACCAGACTGGCCAACATGGTGAAACCCCATCTCTACTAAAACTAGAAAAATTAGCTAGGCATGGTGGCACAGGCCTCTAATCCCAGCTGCTTAGGAGGCTGAGGCACAAGAATCACTGAAACCCAACAGGAGGAGCTTGCAGTAAGCCAAGATGGTGCCACTGCACTCCAGCCCGGCTCACAGACAGACAATCTGTCTCAAAAAAAAAAAAAAAAAAAGATTTTTACTTAATCCAAAAAATTCAAAATATTATTATTTCAATATGCAATCATCATAAAAATTATTAATTAGATAATTTTTATTCTTTTATTCATGAAAAGTCATCTAAATCTGGTGAGTGTGTCATACTCACAGCACATCCCAAGGTGCACCAGCCCCATTTCAAAGGTCGCTAAGAGCTGCCAAATCAGGCAGCATTTATTTAGATATTTATGTGGTAGGATAGGAGCTTGTATTTTCACTCCAAGTCCTTGGAGAGTTTGAGCAGGTGAATGATATGTTCTAATTTACATTTCTGAAAGACTGTTCTTTGTGGATTGCTTTATGGAGAATGAGTTAAAGGAGGACTCTAGGAGGAGAAAAGTGAAAGGAGCAATTGGAAAGTGATTGGCCTGAGGCAGACAAGGGAAGGTATTGGCTTGATTGGAGTCATGGGGTGGCTAAAGAGTTAGAGAGGGTGGATTACAGATGTTGAGTCTGAGTTGGTGTGATATGCAGGGTAAAGGCCTACAGATTTTGATCTTAAAGTCAACGCCTGTGTGTACTAGAAATGCTCCGTCACACCCACACAGAGTTCCAAAATGATTGTCATTCAACCATGTCATGTAACACCATGAGAACACTGCTAGTCTTTGCTGACAAAGGTCCACAGAACCAGGTCAAACAAGGATGAAGGAAAGAAGAGAATAAGGGCACCAAGCGATTCATATCGATTCTGGAGCAGCAATGAGACAAAAGTGTGGCCTTTTTTATCACTACCCTAAACATTTCCCTCCCCATTTCCTTCCTTCACAATGCCTGCCTGGTGCCTACAGAGGAAGTCTCAGTTTTTCAGGATCCTGTCCCTGCTACCTTCCTCTGCCTCACCTCAGCCTTGCCTGGATCACTGCAAATATTTCTCACCCTTTTCTTTACCCCCTTCCAAAAGAAGCAGATGTCCCAGGTCTCACTCATCTCCAGTCTCGGCTGCTTACTGGCCCAATCTCAGCCAAGGAGCCCCAGAAGGAGAAGAGCCACACTGGCAGAAGGAAGAAAGTGGCTGCTGGCAGGAACTGCAGGCAGTTCTGGAAGCATACCAGTAGGGTGGAAGCAAGAAGAGGACCCAAAGCAGAGGCCAGGCACGGACCTAAGCAATCCACACAGCAAACAGCTCTTCCAGCTGCTTCTCCACTCCCACACTAACCATCATGGAAACAGGCCCTATGCTTCTAAGACGCTTTACGGCTTGTTGTGTGCTTCCCTGTATCTGTTCCATTGAAATAATTCAGAAAGGACCCTGAGGTGGGAATTTTTGAGAAGATTTCAGGAGAGGAAACTGAATCGAACAGACTGGTCCAATCTCACACAGCCTGGAAGAAATAGAACCAGGGACTCCAGATCAACCCTCCTTCTCATCACACCCACTAATAGCAATGAGTCTGTGTGGCCGTGGCCAGGAGCCAACTGTGCAAACCCATGCCACGAAACACACAGGGAATCACACGTAGCAATGGGGATCAGTCTTCTTCATTGTGGGTGGAAGTCATCTAGGTCATGCCCTGTGGACGTCAGGCATCTTTTCTTCATTTGTGTCTCCTCATGTTTCAGTTTTAGTCAATGCATTTAAATAAAGGAACCACTACTCTGAGCTGAAAATATCAGTGGCATTTGGGATCAGTCTTAGAATGAGGAGTCTGGCCAGGGCAGTATGGAAAATGTTTTCCATAAAAATATTTAAATGCTTATTTAAATATTTCCAAGTTAAGTTGAACAACTTTAAAATGCACCAGAAAGACAGTCCAAAAATCAAATGCCCTAAAATAAAAAAGCAGCTAAGTTACATGAGCTATTTATTTCCTTTTATTTAGATTTCTTGTCTAGAGACAAATCAGAAAAAAATTTTTATGTAGACTTGTCCTGCCTGGTCTCCATCATAGAAGTGCCATATGAAAATAAGTTAACATCAACCAATGCAGCATTTAATGTGTATGAGGCACTGGTCTAAATGTTTTACATTTAATCTTGACAATAACTCTACAGGTAAGGATGCTACAATTATTTGCATTTTACTAGAGAGAAAGGAGAAGAAGGAAAAGGAGGTAGGGGAGGAGGACAAGGAGGAGGAGGAAGAGAAAAGAGTAAGTAGCATTTACTGAACACCTACTATGGGCCCTCCACTGAGAGAATATAACACTGACTCCTCTCACGATGTCATGGCATGCTATCTACACTCCACAGGTGAGCAAACTGACTTGGAGAGGTAAGTACTTAAGGAAATTCACAGTTATAAGTAGTAGAGGCAGGATTCAAATCCAGGTCTTTTCACTACAAGAGATTCTCATGACAAGGGCTTTCATATCAACTCTGTGTTGTGGGACTGAGGGACACAATGATATTTTGATGTATGAACAATGCTGAGTCTTTCTTTTTATTGCCTTTTCATTAGTCTAGTTCACTATTCTGTCATTTGATTGCTTAATAGGCATTTCATGAGTACCTAGTGCACACAGAGCACATATACATCACCACCTTCCCTCTGTTTCTTAAATCGTCAGCTGGCTTGGTCATTCTCAGTCTAGGAGAGTGCTGTGTGCACTTGATCCCAGGCCTGAACAGTCTTGAACAGCTGAGAGAAGAAGGAAACATTCACTGACCACAGCCTATAAGTCAGGCTTGGTGCTCAGCGCTGGATATCCATCCAATAAAACAACCCAGTGGAAGAAGCATTTGGTATTCATTTCACAAAAATGGAAACTGAGGCTCACATAGTTACAGTGACAGACCTATAAAGTATCAAATTTTGGTTAAAATGATACATATGCAACTTCAAATTGGCCATCATGTAAAAATTAACAACAATAATAAAAATCAAAGTCTCCAGACTTCTCAAGGTCAAAGCTACTTATGACACCTACTCTTCCCCTCCAGAGCCCCTGAAAAAAAAAAAATCAATTATCAATGACTCACTAGAACAGGGAGGGTTGGACAAACAACTCAAATCATATTTCAAATATTCTGAGGTCAACCAAATGCCCAGGGTACTCTGCCAAGCGTGTAAACACTTGTTCATTAGAAAAAACATGTGAAATGGATGGGAAATAGGCTCCATGTATGTCCTGCTCATTAACATAAAAATAAAAAATATATATCTTTTCAAGAGTTGTTGGCCATGCAAGAAGTCTTTTGAGGGTTCCCCAATGATCCCCACCCCCAACATAAAACAGGAAAGAAACCTTTCTAAAGTTAGCTTTCTTCAAGACAGAAAATGGGATTTGTCACATGCCATCATTCAGATATTCAAATATGACTCTGGGCTTGGAAATTATATATATAGTTTTCGAATGGGGCTGCAAAATGGAACATTTCCTAAACTAAAACGAAGATGGAAGGAAAGGAAGACAGCTAGTGAGAGAAGAAGGGAGGGAGGAATACATGGGCCAAACGTCACTTATTTGTCTCACTGTGGGCCTTTCTAAAGCTCCAAGGAGCACACGGTAGCATTTGTCCTCCCTGGGCCGGAGCTTAGAGAAGGGTAGATAACCTGGGGGAGCTGGAACCCCAAGCATTTGCCTGGCTAATTCTGCTCCCTCAGCTCTACACAAGCATCACTGTCAAGAGCACTCCTGTCACTTTCTCTTTTTTCTCTCCCTTCCTGCATTTTTTCTCTTTCCAACCCTGGCACAAATACGTTATTGAGCTCTTTATTGGTGCCAGAAACCAACTGCTGTTATCATATACATCATCAAATTTATTCTTTCATTTAATTATCAAATATTTTTAGCCTGTGATTTGTCCCAGGCACTGTGCTGGGTTCTGGGACACAGTGGTGAGCAAAGAGCTGGGGTGTAAACCAGGGCACCTTCCGGTTGTCTCTGCTTTCTCTTCCGAAAGCAGACAGTCGAGGGCCAAGGGGCAGCTGCTGTTCTCCTTCTTTAGGAATCAAATGAGATATCAACTCTCCTTCTATTTTTAGAGAGGGCATTTTATCTCGTATTCCCCCTGAGAAGCTCTTTATTCTGACATATATTCATGCATTCATTTCTTCACTCAACCAACAATAATTAAAATAGACTAAGTGCCTAAGAGCAGTACAATGTGGTGTATAATACGTAAGCTCCAGGGCCAAACAGGCTGGACTTCTCTCACTAGCCATTGAGGCTTATCAAAGACCTACCTCACAAAGACCTAATGGTATGAAATCATTAGGAGGATTTCATACCATAATAGCACACCGAGTTACATACCTAATGCACTCAGTGCAATGGTAGCTGTTATTATCCCTGTTATTGTATTGTGCCATGCACTATATGCCAGGGAAAAGAAAGTCAGACAAAAATTACAAAGGGATCTGGAGAGGACAAACACCGCTCGCAAACAGAGGAGACCCCATTGTTTCTCCCTGGCAAGTCTGATGTGTCTGTCATCAATTCAGCCACCATGGGTGAGTGTAAGACACTACAAAAGCCTCCAGCTTGCTCTCCCTTTTTTGAAGGTGGAATAGCTCCAGCGGCCTTGAAACACCTCCTTTTTTGCCTGAGTGCACATTATACATAACTGATCACACCGCAAAGCCCATACCTGAGAAAGCTGTTACTTCAATAATTCACCTTGTCTGCTTGCATAAAACAGATGTGACCCTCACAAGCTGACTTGAACATCCATTAGTCCATGAGATGCACTATCTTCCTTTGTATCTTAACAGCTGGAAAAGAAGTAGCCAGAGTATGTCCCTGAACTGAGAAGTGGATGAGTCCACCGCCTCTCCAGTGAACACCCAGGACGGGCAGGTTCCATGAACAGGGAATGGTCTCCTCCCAGGGTGGAATATGTGCCTTTTCAGCCCATAAGGATCAAACTAGCAAATGATTTTGCCTGGAAAAATAATAAATACATAAACGTTCCCCAAGGGAACTGGAAGAGAATGTCAGGGTTCCAAGTGGAGCCAATTAACTCCTTTAGATGGTAAATAGTAATGTAAGTATACATGAATGAAGTTATTAGACATTTTCAAACTCTAGCTTTGGGGCAGATAAAGTAGGGGAGAAGCAGGAAAGTGATAGCAGGACACAGGAAGTAATCACAGATAAAGGACGGCTGAGTGTGAGGAAATCGTCTAGAAAGCGCGGGTCAGAATTCATTTGCCTGCCACCTGCAGTCCCTCGGCTTCCACAGCAGGTTGTTTTGCAGATAGTCATTCATCGTTTTATGTAATTATTTATGTATTGAACATTTGAATGAGAAATTCTGCACTTGACATCCCTGAATATGTATATATGTGTGTGTGCAGTAGCGAAAAATAACAGAAAGGACCAGCATAAAAGGTGTTCAGTTGATGATTGCGCTCAACTGAAAACAATAGCAGAGAGAGACTAAAAATTCTTCGTCAGGGGAAGATCAGCTCTGACCCAAGCACTGTCTGGATCAGGAAAGTTTGTAAGTGAGCCGGGAACTGATCCAGGCGTTTTCTTCTTGCCTTTTCTGGCTAGGGTTTCTCCAGAGCCTTGGTGAGAGGGGTTTTGTAAGTAAGACTAGAAGGGTGCCATGGTTAATGCTGGGTATGTGCTTTGCACCATAACTCCTCTGGGTGCAAGTGCACATGCATCTTTACGGATAATTTGTTGGTTTTGTCTGACTACATTTTGAAGGGGTTTGGGTCGTGAGTTCAGAATACACAAACACGATGCAATTGCAGTTTATTGTTTACTAAACTGTTCTATGTTTGTTCCATAACGTGAGTTCAGTCCTTCTCAGCTCATTCTTTTGTTATTTTTATAGATCCTGTGGTACTTAAATAGTATTTATTATTTATCCGTAATTCTTCCTTCCCGCTTTGCCACTGCTGTGACTGTCCTGTGAACAGAGTGTACTTTCCATTGCCCCGGCATTGGAGTTGGCCACATAACTTGCTTTGGGCAGTAGAACATAGATGGAGGAGACAGCATGTTCTGAGGTGAGGCTTTAAGACACATGGCAAGTTTCCTACTGTCCTCATGTACTCTTATGAGCTTCTCATTCACTGTGAGAAGAGTAGGATTCATGTGGCCTTCAGCCTGAGTCTCAGAATGAGAGCCCCATGGATCAGATATCAACCCAACCTACACAGCCTGAAGCCAAGTCCAGCTGAGCCCAGCAAAGCACCATAGAGTCATAGCTGACTCATAGACCTGCGAATAGGAAACAAGCATGTGTTGCTATTTGAGGATTCTTTGTTACACAGAATCATTGTATCAAAACCTGACTAATGCAAGTTTCCAGTTAAAGATACCTCATATAACACCTAGGAGAATTTCAACGCAATTGATAATTGTGTCCCACTCTCCAGAAGGGAGTGGGAAAGTAAGTAACTTTCCTCATTCAGTGTTGCCTCAATATGGCCTGTATCTGGCTGACAGTGCCATACATTTTATAAGTAATTTGAAGCCCAGAAATCAGGATAGCATTCTCATATGCTGTTGTCTTAGTCCCTTCAGATTTCCACAGCAAAATACCTTAGACTAAGTAATTTATAAACAATAGAAATTTATCGCTCACAATTCTGGAGGTTGTCCAAGATCAAGACACCAACAGAATCAGCATCTGTTGGGAGCTCATTCCTCATAGATGGTGCCTTGTATGTGTCCTCGCATGGTGGAAGGGGCAAATAGGCTCACTCAAGCCTTTTTTCTTCTTTTTTTAAGTTCCGGGGTCCATGTTCAGAATGTGCAGGTTTGTTACATAGGTAAAAATGTGCCATGGTGTTTTGCTACACCTATAGACCCATCACCGAAATATTAAGCCCAGCATGCATTAGCTATTTTTCCTAATGCTGTTCCTCCCTCCTCCCCTTCCCATGACAGGTTCCAGTATGCGTTCTTCCCCTCCCTGCGTCCATGTGTCCTCATTGTTCACCTCCCACTTACAAATCAGAACATGTTTGGTTTTCTAGTTGTCAAGACTTTGGTAGCTAGTTGTCAAGACTTTAAAAAAAAAAATAAAGAGCATTAATGCCGTTTCCAATCACCTCCCAAAGCCCCATCTCTTAATATTATAGCACTGGTGACTAGGTTTCAACATACAAATTCTGGGAGCACTTAAACATTCAGACCATAGCAGCTGTAATCCAGGAAACCCTGGGTAACTATTTATAGGTGTTATTTACTTCTTTATTAAAACTAATGCAACCATTTATAAAAGGCTCACTGCTGAGTCTTTTACATACGCAGTCATTTGTCTGTATCTATGGGAAACTGTTTCCAGGAGCCCCTTCAGTTACCAAAATTCTCAAGTCCCTTATATAAAATGGTGTACTATTTGCATGTAACCTACATACATCTTCCTATATCCTTTGAATTATCTCTAGGCTACTTATAATACCTAATACACTGCAAATGCTATGTAAATAGGCCGAATACTATATTGCTTAGAGAATGATGACAAGAAAAATGTCCGTCCGTGTTTAGTACACGTTCCATTTTTTTCCATATATTTTCGGCCCACAGTCAGTTGAATTTACAAATGAGAAACCCATGGATATGGAGGGCTGGAATTATCTATTTAATCCTGAAAACAACTACATAGGCTACTTACTACTATTTTACAGAAACCAGAGCACAGAGAGATTAAGAAAAGCATCTAAAACCACACAAGTATAAGTAGCAGAGCCAGCACTTAACCCCAAACAGTCAATCTCCAAAGTCTCCAACTGCTCCCTGTTGAAGCCTATACCCCTCCATGGGGCTTACAAAAGGGTGTTTACACCTCTTTACCATGCTTCCGTCCCTGCCTTTTGCTTCCCTCGGGATTCACTGATTTAGGATCTTGACACAGGTCTGCCGGGTCTGCCGAGACCACATGTGAACAGATCCCCCATGTACTGTAAATCCCAGGAAGACCCAGAGGGCATCCAGCTCTCAGGCAGGAAGGTGGCCCTGTGATCTGGCGAGCTCCTGTCAGCCACCTGGGTGTGGGCTATGGCTGGCCTCTTCCTTACCATTGTAGGTGTTCACAAAAACTGCAGTTGTTTCTGTTGGCTGTATGAATGTCTTCTTTTGAGAAGTGTCTGTTCATATCCTTTGCCCACTTTTTGATAGGGTTGTTTGTTTTTTTCTTGTAAATTTGATTGAGTTCTTTATAGGTTCTGGATATTAGCCTTTTGTCAGATGAGTAGTTTGCAAAAATTTTCTCCCATTCTGTAGGTTGCCTATTCACTCTGATGGTAGTTTCTTTTGCTGTGCAGAAGCTCTTTAGTTTAATTAGATCCCATTTGAAAAAATGCTCATCATCACTTGCCATCAGAGAAATGCAAATCAAAACCACAATGAGATACCATCTCACAACAGTTAGAATGGCAATCATTAAAAAGTCAGGAAACAACAGGTGCTGGAGAGGATGTAGAGAAATGGGAACACTTTTACACTGTTGGTGGAACTGTAAACTAGTTCAACCATTGTAGAAAACAGTGTGGTGATTCCTCAAGGATCTAGAACTAGAAATACCATTTGACCCAGGCATCCCATTACTGGGGATATACCCAAAGGATTATAAGTCATGCTGCTATAAAGACACATGCACATGTATGTTTACTGCGACACTATTCACAATCGCAAAGACTTGGAATCAACCCAAATGTCCATCACTGACAGACTGCATTAAGAAAATGTGGCACATATACACCATGGAATACTATGCAGCCATAAAAAAGGATGAGTTTATGTCCTTTGTAGGGACATGGATGAGCTGGAAACCATCATTCTCAGCAAACTATCGCAAGAACAGAAAGCCAAATACCGCATGTTCTCACTCACAGGTGGGAACTGAACAATGAGATCACTTGGACACAGGAAGGGGAACATCACACACCGGGTCCTATTGTGGGGAGGAGGAGAGGGGAGGGATAACATTAGGAGATATACCTAATGTAAATGACGAGTTAATGGGTGCAGCACACCAACATGGCACATGTATACATATGTAACAAACCTGCACTTTGTGCACATGTGCCCTAGAACTTAAAGTATTTAAAAAAAACAAACAAACAAACAAACAAAAACGCAGTTGTTTTTTACTGTGACGTTTCTTTTCTTTTCCAGGATAGGCTATGCTTCTTATTTTTCCCTTCAGATACTCAATATCCCTTGTCCCCACTTTGCTCTTACTGCTCTTACATCTTTGTGTATTTTTCTTTGGTTTACAGTCTTTGCTTTAACTGCCCTCAAAATTCCTCAAGGGCTTCTGAAGGCTTTTTATGATTCTTCCGTCTTCTCAGGATGCAATGAAAGGCATATTTCATTCAGATGGATCTAACATTGTAGGTGGAAAGAAAATGATTCCTTCTGAGACTGTTTAACCAAAAGAAAAAAGAAAAGTAAAATTGCTGAACTATAAAAGCAATACACGTTCATTGTAGAAAAACTAGAAAATATAGGAAGCAAAATAAATATAAAAACCATAAGTCTCCCTCCCCAAGATTACTCTTTTAGTTGATAAGTTAATATTTTAAT
This sequence comes from Colobus angolensis palliatus, assembly GCF_000951035.1. NCBI lineage: Eukaryota > Metazoa > Chordata > Mammalia > Primates > Cercopithecidae > Colobus > Colobus angolensis. Next base: position 1,251,240 of record NW_012116289.1, on the reverse strand, counting down.
AGATGTCCTACCAGTCTCTTAAATACATGTTACCATAATCATGATTTTATAGTTTATGACATTTAGTAGCTTGCTTTTGCACTTAACATTAGAATGTAAACTTTTTTTTCAAATTTATAAAAAGTATCAGAACAGTACTTGTCAAAGCATACCATGGACCATTGGTCTCTAAGAATATCCCACAAAAAATATGGGGACCATGGTCAAACACGTTTGAGAGACAGTGCATGTGACATGGCCCCGGCTGGAGATTCACAATGCATCTTGGCTCATTTAACTATCTGAAAAACTGTGCAATAAAGAAATCTATTTCATTTTATTTACCCAGGGTTTCTCAAAAAATCTGAATTTGCATTCTATTTTTGGAGGAATAACTATTAACATCCCACAAAAATAGTGTTTCCTAGACCAGGGGGTCCAGACTAGCCTAATAAGAGTCTAGAGAATTTCTAATCAGATGCCCCTTAAGCTTCTCGCTTTAGTACACCCGTAATATTCAGTTGTTATTACAGATCTAGGCACCAAAGTTCTAAAAACAAGAAGCTTTTATTAATCCCTGCAGAAAAATAGAGTTGAAGTTAAAAGAAGAGATGAAAGGGCATATGGATTTCCAGATTCAATTCAGATTCTTAAAGAAGAAGAAATAAAAACTAACTCATTCACCCATTTCACGGTATAATTGATGGTCATGTGCTGCCAGGTGTGCTAGGTCTCTTTAAGTAAAAATAAACAAAATAAAGTTTCTCACATAATTCTCATCCCAGATCCTTTCAGCACATATTATTGCACCCATTTTACAGGTAGGAAAACAAAAGTTGAGAGAGTGTGAGGGTCTGATTCAAGGACATGGCTGATGAATGGCAGAGCAAAGATTTGAAACCAGCCCTTCTGTCTGAGACAACGTTGTTTCCATGGTATTACAGTGGGCTCTGGTCACTCTCTTCTCTCAGCAGCCAGCAACAGCACGATACCTTTCACTGTAGAGTTAAAATTAGTAGTCTAGAGCTAAAAGTTCTCATTTTAATACCATTAGCCATCTTCTCCAGTCATTTAATTACATCCCAGCAAAGGATTCCTTTTTCCATCCCTTATCATTTAGCAGAATCATGCTCTCAATGCATCTCATGCTCCTGCATATTTGGGATCCTAAGCTAAATCTCTCTTTCCATCTCATACATTAAAATTACTTCCCTTAATGTATTGAATTTCAGCCCTTTTATTGGGCTGAAATTTATTTTACATTAGAAGGCATTGGAAATGCAAAATCGAGAATCCATTTTAACAAGGAATATTGAACAGCAGATCACAGACCATCTTTCCATTAAAGGAGAGGAATTAGAAATGGGTTGACTTGCTCTGTGGGCTTCATTAGGAAAAGATGAAGAAAAGGAAACTAAAATTCATTGAACTATCTCCAGTCAAATGCTTTATCTATGTTGTCTTACTTAATCTTGAGAGCCATCTATAAGACAGTTACCATTATACTCCTTGTATAGATGGGGAAATTGAGAATCACCAAAGGAACTACTTGTCTAAGTCCATGAACTTAGAAAAGGGTCAATCTAAGAGCTGCACCATTATGAGAGTTTAAAGCCATTTGCTTACATGCTGGGTGTGGCAGCCGTCACATCCATCTATCAATTCCAAGAGAAATGGCCCCAGATGTAGCCCCTGGACAAGGGAAGTTTGGCTCTATGTTGGCTGCTAAAGACAAGGTCAGGGTAAGAATACAATTTTCTCCTGGAATAGTACTGGTGTATTCCTGTTATTCTGTCATAGCTATCAATAACACCCCCTTTTATTCATAAAATTGTCTTAACTTGGAATAATAAGTCACTAGAAGCCCCCAAGTTGAATGAATGGGTCTACCCCTCAGCAGTAAAAGTCAGTGACAAAAATCTCAGGGAGAGGACAGCTACCATTCCAGAGAAAACCATTATGAATTACAGTCCAAGGGCCATGGTTATATTAAGGTGTCCTCCCTTGCCCAAGACTAGAGTAAATACCAGCAACCCAGGTAAGATGAAAATGGTAAGTGCATGTGTTTTCAGGCACCGGAAAGCAAAGGAAAAGCTGGAAAAACAACTTTTCAGTGTATCCCAACTGGTGGGAGAAAGGCCCCACGGAACAGGGCAGGAGAGCAGTTGATGAGGAGTAGAGGGAGTCATGCTAAGGCCTGGAGAACATGGGAAGCCAACATGGGCCACAGAAGGAACCCTGGCAGAGCTGCAGAAAATCAGGGCAAGGCCCCAACCCTCTTCCTTAGAGAAACTGGAGTGATGGGCAGAGAAGCAAGGTGTGAATTCTGTGACAAGGCCCAGGACAAAGCTGTGGTCTGGATCCCAGGACTCAGGCAAGTGTCTGCGGAGGCCCATTGTCAGAGGAGGACTGGCAGCCCTGAGGTCTGGGTTTCGTATAGTCTGCGAGTGCAGCAAAGGGCTGGTGCAAACAAAGCCAGCAAACTGGAAACAGAAGGGCTAAAGGGATTTTCTGCATGTCAGAAATGCAGACAAATATTAAAGTTTCAAACCCATACCCTCAAGCCAGAGGATCTATGCAGCAATGGGGCCAAGGGGAACGGTCGAAAGGAAGTGATTCCTAGCTACCCATTAGCAAAACAATTGAGTCCTCCTGGATTTCAAGAAAGGATAGCACTCAGGTATTTATTTTATTGATTTTTGCTTGCTTTTGTAGTGACTCGTTGATGCTCTAATGAAGAACCTATCTTTTAGCTATTTCACATATTAAATTCCTATTTCATTTTGCTTAGACTTTTCCTCCTTTAGTATTTATTAACGAATCCAAAATCCAGACCAACCCATGTCAGTAATTGAGCTGCAATTCATCACTTCCCTCCCCTTTCATGTTAAAGTGTCCACATAGCAGAACCCACAAGTATTATAGCTGTTCTTAAGACCAGGGATTGGCCTGGTTAGGACAAGGTTTACTGTGGGAGAGTTGTTACTGGGTAAGTCTCAGATGCAGCTTATCCTGAACAATAAATTCCAGAATACAACTCCTAAGCCTTTCACCTTGCAGGCCAGTGAGAGACAAATGAATAGTAAGAAGAGTCACATTCATAAACTCTGAAAAGGGATGAATTCTCTCTTCCACAGAGGTATGTCCAGCACCCCCTTCAACCTCAATCAAGCGTGCTTACATCTTGTTGATGTAGCTGCAACGAACTACAAGGTCCCTGGCAGAACCTACATCCTATCAGGGTCAATTTCATGGGTGGGATAGCACTAAGTAGCTATTAATTCTGAGCATTCACAGGAATGTTGGTTAGAGGAGGGGGAGATGCAATGGGGAACCTAAGTTGGGAAAGGCAAAAAGATTTTAACCTAAAAACCAGCTCCAAAGGACTGGTAGCAGCAGTGTGATGCATGATGTTGAGAAGGATTCTGAGGCTACCAGGAAAGATTTGCTCCATTAGTCAAGTTCACCATGAGTGCCGTAAGTGGGAATGATGCCATGCCTAAGTGTCACAGGGCACTGCTCTGACCAATGCATGGCCCTCTGCTATCTGTAGATGTTTGGTATGCATTGGTGGTGGGACAAGTCCAGTGATGATTGATGATCTGCTCATGGAAGAGAAGGAGGAAGTTTGGAGGAAAGACAGATCCTGGATGCTTTGAAAATAACAGTCGATTTCTTCCCCCAAAAACAAGCAAACAGAAAAAACAGCCATCATAAGATAACAACAGCTGAAGCAATGTCCCAAGGGAGGACAATCCTGAGCTGATGGAGACAGCACGTGAAATATCAGGGAGAGACTGATCCCCAGGACAAGTGGGCTGTGGCTCAAAGCCAGGACTCTGAGGCTGGCCTCCAGTCTGGTTCTCACTGGGCTGCACTAGTCCTCAGAAGAGTGCACTGTAATGGAGAGATGAACCAAAGAAGCATTTCAACATGAAAAGCAGTGCTCTTTTATTCCAAAAGAGAGTCTTAGACTCCTGAAGAAAAAGAGGCTTTTATTACACTGTCAGCATGAGGCCAATTAGATTGGAAAAGAGAACGCAGGGTGTCTCCCAGAACCGAAAGAAAAGAAGCATTTATAGCAACAGTGCCGCATCCAGACCTGCCAAGGCATTTGCAGATGGTCACCACAGCAACGGGTAGCCCAAAGGCCACTCGGAGGAAGATCACAGTGCGTGGGTTACCCTAGGAAGTCTCTCCACTGAGCTGCAGATATGGATTTGAAGATGATTGGCCACAACCTACCAGTAGGAGCAAGCCACAGAATTAGCATCTGGACCACCACTGTTGATTTTGCTGTGCCCCAGGGCTGATGATCCCAAGACCCTCGCACCTCCGTCATCTCTGTCACCACAGCCCTGGTAGAACAGCTCCCTATGTTTTCTGATGATCTACTTGAGCTAGGCCACGCTCATCCTCAACCCAGACTTTTCCACTCTAACCCTTAGATTTCTTGAAGGGCCTCTCATGGTTTTGCATTTCTTCCTTTCCCAAAAGCCCCAGCCTGAGGGGCCTGGCCAAGGCAGCCAATGCATCCCTCTTAAACCATTGAGAAGAAGGAAAATACTTCACAGAACCGATTAGAAACAAAGCAAATGATTCTGTGGAAACATTTAATTCATTCTTGGCAAGCCATGCCATGGGCTTGGAAAAACAGAGCTGCGCTTCGGTCTTCTCCCCCGGAAGCCTATTCATTCGGGCTATGGAAAAAAAAAAAAAAAAAGAAAGGTAAAGCTGACACTCTTTAGCAATCTGCAAGTAATGACAACAAGGCCTGGGAGTACCTAGTGTTAGCAGAACTGGCGCAGCAGGGAGAGCTGGCTCCAGCCTGGTGGCCTGGATAAGTAATCAGACTCCATGTAAACCTTGCGTGCCCTACCTGGGGCTGTGGGACGTGCTGGCCTGGGCCTGTTTGGTGGAACTCTGAGCATTGCCCCTCTCGGATCCATCTCCAGGGTGCCTTTTTTCTGCAGATGAAGATGATCTTAGCTCCACGTGGAAGGCTGATTATTATCAGAGCTCCTTGCCTCTCTACCCACCACTAAGGGAAAGTGGAATTGATGGATTCACCACTCACAACGTGTCATTTCATCAAGGACAGAATTACGTGATGTTTGAAATATCTGCCGATGCCACTATAGGTGGACCTGGCAGCTGGAATCCACAGTCAGCATTTGCTTCACAGTCTTAGGACCCCACCTCTCATTTCTAACAGCAGACCCTACTAGGGGATTAGAGGTCTCTTTCCTGTCAAGAACTGACCTACAGAATCAACCCAACTTTCCAGTTGGCCACAATCAATCGAAAGTTACTAGCTCATGACGTAAAACATATTTGCCCTCCCAGCCTTGGCCCCTCCATGAGCTTTGTATTGTCACTGCTGCTACAACTGGATGGCTTCATTTGGCAAGGAGTGAGTGACCAGCCCGAGGTCAGGTAGCCTGAGAATGTCAGAATCAGAGACATTGCCCCAGGTACTTGGCAAGTCCAAGCTAGCCTGGGCTGAGAACACCAGCCCTTGACAGCACGCTCTCCACTTTCTGGGCTCAGATGGCTCAGACTGTTGGCTTCTGCTCCTGGTCCTGTTGGACTCCTGCCTCAGCCTGACCCACTGCTTCTGGGAACACACACACAGCAGTGGTTGCCCTGGTTCTGACAGTTCCCAACACGGTGAGCATAAAGGGTGGAGATAGGGAGCCCCCGTGCAGACACCCTGGGGCCCAAACTGCTAAAGAGTGACATGGATTAGGTAAAACATTGGCATACACCATTTTAAGGAAAAGATGAGTCCTTCCCTCATTCATTTCTTTATTCTTTCACTGGACTCTGTGTTGAGTCCCTGCTGTGTAGGTCAAAATATGTGAAGGCAATGAGGATACAGAAAGGGAAAGACCAGGCCTGTGTTCTATAGGCATCGGTCAGGCAGAACAGACACAATGCCTGGCCCTAGATTGACTAAGTTCTCTCCTTCCTTTTGTGCCACAGCCCCCAAACCCCCAGACATCCCCAGCCTCCTTCTTCCTGCCTCACAGGAGCCACTGGTCAGTTGATCCCTGAAGGTTCTGTCCAGAGCTGGGCACGCATGCAACAGGCAGTCCCACCTATGCTGCAGGGTTTGGTGGGTTTACTGTGAATCACTGCAGGAAAACAGCTGAAAAAGAAGCAACATAAAAACAGAGGTGGGAGGGATATTTCCAGCTGTCGTGATCACTTCCTGGTGTTTACTAACTCCTCCTGTGGCACCTGGAAATCCCCTGGATGTCTTGCTGACAAGTAGCTTTGATTACTAAACCTTATAACCTCTCCCCCCGCCCACCCTCTGAAGGCTACTCATCCTTTCCCGAGTTGTGGGCAGGAAAACCTCTGCTCTGAACCTAGATTGCCAGAACCCCAGCTCAGGTCAGACCCTCCCCAAAGACTCTTATTTATAAATAAAGAACATGGAAGAGGATTAGGTCAAGGCAGAAGAGGTAGCAGAAAACAATGAGGGGAGAGAAAGAGAGAGATTGAGACAGAGAGAGAAGGAAAGGGTGGGGGAGATGCAGAGGAAGAGAGAGATAGATATAGGTATGAGGCAACAACAGGATCCCAAAAGAAAAGTGAGGGGCTCCCAAAGAAGACATTGTTTTTGGCAATCTTGCCTGGAAGCAATTCTGGCAACCTCATTGCTTCCATTTCTTTTCCTGTAAAAGGTGTGGAAAGCACTGTCTTCTCTCTTTGATTTCCTGTGAGACTGAGTTAATGAGAGCACAGAAGTAATAGGGGAGGGGGAAGGAGAAAGCAGTGAGAACAGAGTCTCTTCGTGATGAAGCCTAGAGATAGAACACTTGCCATAAATTAGTTTCCATCAAAACAGCTTCATCTGTGAAAGATAATGTTGTTTCCTCATTAGTGGTTTTTGTCTGTGATAATTAAGCCTCCACATTTGATCTCAGATAACCCTTCCTAACTTGACATCATTCAATCTGCTCAGATTGGAGGACGGATGGAAGCGGCATTGACTCACAAACACTGGATTATTTTCATGGATGCTCTAATGGCAATATGAGAACTTACTGAGGGCGCAGATGTGCAGGGGCACATTATATGCCTCCAAATTCGCCTGCTCTCCAAGGGGGTGTTAATCTCCAAATAAAAAGGCTGAAACCCCAACCGCCAAGGGAACTTCAGCAACCATGCCATCCCATAATATATATGTAATCAAGCCATAAATATTTCAGAGAATTTCCCAGAGGCCTTTTGCTCACTCAGGCCTGCTTGCAGTGATTTAGAGCTCTAGCAACCTCCCCCCACACCTAGTCAGTGTCTCTACTCCTGTCTCTCTCTCTCAATTAGTCACAGAAATCTATGATGGAAAAAAAATCTATGATGGAAAAAAGAACCAGGCACACCGCCATGGGCACCTCCTCAAGAAGAGCCTCAGGAAGGTCCTTCAGTAGGTGTCCAGAAAAGGGTGTCATTATCACAGGAGATGACAGTTTCATGTGTGTAATCGCCCCTTACAATTTTTTCCAGTGGGACAAGAGGTGGGGGTGGAAGACAGTGATACTGAGGCTCCTCACCCTCTGTAGGCCTAGGCCAATGTGTGTGTTTCTGTCTTCATTTTTAACAAAAAATTTCTAAAAGTTAAAAATGACAAACAAATAATTTTGAAAGTAGGAAAATGCTTATAGAATAGTGACAGAAATAAAGAAAATATTTTTGTACAGCTGTACAATGTGCTCGTGTTTTAAGCTAAGAATTATTACAAAAGAGTCAAACAGTTTTAAAAAATGTAAAAGTTTCTGTAATGAAAAAATTATGGTAAACTAAAGTTAACTTATTATTGAAGAAAGAGAAATTTTTAAAATAAACTTAATGTAGCCTAAATGTACAGTGTTTATACTCTGCAGTAGTATACAGTCATGTCCTAGGCCTTCACAGTCACTCACCACTCACTGACTCACCCAGAGCAACTTCCAGTCCTTTAAGCGCCATTCATGGCAAGTACCCTACACAGGTGTACCCTTGTAAAAAATATTTTATACTACATTTTCACTGGAACTTTTCTATGCATAGACATGTATAGATATACAAATACCATTGTGCTGCAGTTGTCTACAGTATTCAGTACAGTAACTGCGAGCAACAGGCTATTGCGCATAGTCTAAGCATGTAGCAGGCTCTGCGATCTAGGGTTGTGTACGTACATTCTATGATGTTCGTGAAACGACAAAATCAGCTAATGATGCATTTCTTAAAACAGATCTCCGTCGTTCTTAGAACATTCTTACAACACTTCCCCATCATTCATTGACACATGACTGCATGTTCTTTTCTTTTGGTGCTTTAATTTGAATATTTTCTAATGACCTACTCTAGCTCACTAATCTTGTTTCCTACCATGCCTATCTGCTTCTGTCTATTTGTAATTTCACTACTGAATTCTTTACGTTCCAGAATAGTTTAATTTTTAATTATCTCTGTTTTCAATTTTTTTATAATTTTCAGTTCTTTGCTAAAATTATCAAAACTTTTCTTCTATTTTTTAAACATAGAACTCCAAAAAAAGTTTATTATTCCCTTTTCTAGGAAGAGAAAGGAAGAGGCTGATCCCTGTAAGGCACTGAGATGAATATCAGCTATTTTGCAAGTTTTGTAAAGCTCAGTCTACTTTCGGTTCCCTGTCGTTTCTACCATATAGCCCTTTAAGTCTATTAACTGAGGGCCTGGTGTGTTCCACTAGCAGGCCTTAAACTCTACTCTATTTTCTCAGCACAAGACTGCAGAAAATTCTATTCAAATGTTTTCTTCTCAGACTTTTAGCCTGCCACCTCACGGAGCTTCAGAATTTAGCAAACTTCTTGAGAGGGAAGCTGGATGATGTTTGAGGTTCCCAAGTCTCCAATTTTTCATTCCAAACCTTTAAGACCACACAAAGCCCTGTTCATTTTTCTGTCACCTAAAGATGTCTCTTTACTCGAGCCAGGTGGATTCTCAGCCTCTTGTTCTTGCCCATAATTAGTCAAATGGCCACAGGAAAAAAGCAGCGTATTTTCAGCTCACCTCCCTGCAGTTCTGCTCTCTCCAAAGCCTCAGACCTTCAGGTCCTCATGGCTTCAGCAGATCTCCATGGCCTTTAAGCCAATTATTCTTACATTCCATCTTGATTTATTACTTGTTTTAGAAGAAGCACTGGTCTGTTCCCAACATTCTATCCTTCATGGGGCAAAATTCCAGTCATTTATTTTTTAATATCACTTAATTTTTCTTTTTGATGTATCCATGTCACCTGAGATTTTTTCAAATTATTTAACATACCAAGGATGTTTGCCTAGTTATTATCTAAATAATATGAGAATGCAGGCTACATGCCTGAAGAAATCTAAGCTTGTTTTTGAAGATTGTAGATGTTTTTTTCCCCAAATAACTTTACAAAATTTTGAAATTATAGTTTTTCTTAAAAGTTTTTAAAAGTTAACATCAAAGTCATAGGCAATGACCTGGCTCACTGTAGCAAAGCCTACTCTTCCTTATACATCCACAGCTCTCTGCCCAGCCCCGGCCATTTCCGTAAGTTGAAATATTTGATAAAGTACAAGAATAGTCCAGCACTGCAAAGGAAAAGAGGAGGACTGGCTTTGAAGAGTGCATCTTCTCTTTCTGAAGAAAACCTCAAAGATCATAGCATGTTTCCATATACCCATTTCACAGATGAGAAAAGTAAGATTCAGAGAGGTCAAGTAACTTGTCCAAGATTATGTAGCTAGTAAATAGTGTCACTAATATACTAGTCTGTCTAATATGTTCTTTTTCCCAGAAAATACAGGCAAATCCAGATAAAGGAACATATTAGCTGAGTGCAAAAGTAATTACCGTTTTTGCATTGTTAGAGTTTGTGGTTTGATATTGGAGTACAGTCTTAAATAAATATGGTTAGCATATAGTTCTTCTATACATCATTTTAATGAACATTTCTCACATTCTTTTTATTTTTTTTTTTTGCTAATGACATTACTCACTGTTTATTTTCTGTTTACTTTAGACTATGGAAATGATGTTAGACAAGAAGTAAATTTGGGCAATTTTTCTTATTTGAGTTCAAAATGAGTCACAAACAGTGGAGACAACTCTCAACATCAGCAACACATTTGGCCCAGAAACTGCTAATGAATGTACAGTGCAGTAGTTGTTCAAGAAGTTTTGTAAAGGAGAAAAGAGCCTTGAAGAAGATGAGGAGCATAGTGGTCGGCCATTGGAAGTTGACAACAACCAATTGAGAGCAATCATCAAAGTTGATCCTCTTACAACTAAAAGAGATGTAGCAGAAGAACTCAACGTCAACCATGCTACAGTCTTTCAGCATTTGAAGAAAATTGGAAAGGTGAAAAAGCTCAATAGGTCAGTGCCTCAGGAGCTGAGCAAAAATTTAAAAAAAGGTCATTTTATAGTGTCATCTTCTCTTATTCTATGCAACAAGAAGAAACCATTTCTTGATTTGATTGTGACATGCAATGAAAAATGGATTTTATATGACAACCGGCAATGATCAGCTTAGTGGTTGGACTGAGAAGAAGCTCCAAAGCACTTCCCAAAGCCAAACTTGCATCAAAAAAAGGTTGTGGTCACTGTTTGCTGGTCTGCTGCAGGTCTGATCCACTACAACTTTCTGAATCCCAGTGAAACCATTCCATCTGGGAGGTATGCTCAACAAATCAATGAGATACACCAAAAACTGCAATGCCTGCAGCTGGCATTGATCAACAGAAAGGGCCCAATTCTGCACAACACTCGACCACACATGGCACAACCAATGCTTCAAAAGTGGAACGAATTGGGCTATGAAGTTTTGCCTCATCTGCCATATTCACCTGACCTCTCACCAGCTGACTATCACTTCTTCCAGCATCTCGACAGCTCTTGCAGGGAAAACACTTCCACAACCAGCAGGATGTAGAAAATGCTTTCCAAGAGTTTGTCGAATCCCAAAGCACAGATTTTTACGCAACAGAAATAAACAAACTTATTTCTTGTTGGCAAAAATGTGTTGATTGTAATAATTCCTATTTTGGTTAATAAGGATATGTTTGAGCCTAATTATAATGATTTAAGATTCCTGGCCCAAAATCGCAGTTACTTTTGTACCAACCTTATAGAATTATCTCTGGACTGGTTTCTTAGTGTGATGTTATAGGAGACAGGCGAGATTGACAGGCTTATTCAGTTCTGGTTATCTGGTTTATTCAGTTCTGGAGTTATCTGGTTTCTGATTTCTCCTAAAACTTAAAATATCCTATAGAAGTCCTGTAGCATTCCAAATGTGGATTTTACAATTATCTTTTTTTCTCTTAAATATAACCTAGTTTATAAATCATCTGAAGGCCCCTTGAGACAATGAACACTCAAGCAACAGACACAGAGATGCCTTTTGAAGCTGCAACATCTTGTAGGTACAGAGGAGTCATGAGTCACATCAAAGGGAAATTATGTTTATTGGGAAAGCCTTTTGGTGAAGTGGCATAACCGAGCTCTGCAGTAACTGAGAGATACTCCTATGAGACACCCAGAGAAAGAAGATGAAGTCTGCCCTAGTGGTGGCAGGAGGAATGTCTCTGATAGGAGAGACCTCCAACAATCACCTTCTGGCCTAGGGGATGGAGGGCTATGAAGTTTCCAGCAGCTTTCCTTGGAGGAGGAAACTCACTTGTCATTGGTGGACACTGGGCAGGATCTGTTGCTGTCATTTTAACATTTATATATTTAGACTATCTGACTTAAGTAGATGGTTGATGGTTTATAATTATAAAACATTAATATTTACCAATTGTTGAGGAATACCATGTGCTGGCCACTATGCCAAGTGTTTCACATACAATGTAAATCACTAATTCCAGTGAGATTAGATAACATTATTCCCATTACATGAGAAAAACAGGCTCAAAGTTAAGCTACTTGCCCAAACACACATAGCTGTAATTGAGGTCTGTGACTCCACACTACAAGCTCTTTTAAATTCTTACATTCTGTCTTTCCACTTAGTCTTTTCACAATTCTCTTTATGTAATGATGACAGGGTGAGGCTTACAAAATGTGGCTTGCTGTATTGGTCTGTTTTCACACTGCTATAAAGAACAGCTTAAGACTGGGTAATTTATAAAGGAAAGAGGTTTAATTGACTCACAGTTCTGCATGACTGGGGAGGCCTTAGGAAACTTACAATCATGGTGGAAGGCAAAGGGGAAGCAAGGACCTTCTTCACATGGTGTCAGGCCAGAGAGACCGAGAGAAACGGGAACAGCCATATACTTTGAAATCATCAGATCTCATGAGAACTCATTCACTCTCATGAGAACAGCATGGGGGAAATTGCCCCCATGATTTCGTCACCTCCCATCAGGGCCTTCCCTCAACACCTGGAGATTACAATTTGAGATGAGATTTGGATGGGGCCACAGAGCAAAACCATGTAACTTGCCTGTCTTTGAAATTGTCCAAGCACTATTTAGTGTTTGCCACGTTACTTAATGAAACCTATACAACTTCTGTCTTTAGTGCCTTAGGAAAATCATTTATTCTTTCTTCTTTTATTAAAAAATTTGAAAAGTTAATTTTATTTGGTTAAATTTTGAAATGACTTAACCACTGTGATGTCACAATTGGAAGCTTTCTTGCCTGGGATGTTCAAAACCACTCTATTTGAGCATCCTTGACGTATAAGATTGTAGAGAGACTCTGGGGACTCAATTCCTGAATAGATGAACTCTCTCATTCATTAAACATATCTGCTAGACTCCACTTGGTGCCTTGGTGTTACAGAAATGAGCAAAGCACAATACCAGGCCTCATGGAGCTTCTGATATAATATAAGGTTATTAATTAGACTGGAGAATGACACAGGCCATATTGGAGATATTAATTGATGCTGTTGGGGAGTGGAAGAGATTGGCATCCAAGTCAGAGAATGAGGGAGGGCTTTCCAGATAAAAGATGCTTGAAGTTTATTTTTCATCCCATCCTCAGGACTCAGAATACTTGGTGCCAAACCTTCTCCACTAATTCACAGGTAAAAGAGTGACTCAGTTCATTTGGGCTGCTATAGCAAAATGCCATAAACTAGGTGGCAGAGAGAAACAGAAATGTATTTCTCACAAGTCTAGAGGTTTAGAATTCTGAGATTAAGGCATAGGCAGATTTGGTGTCTGGTAACTATTCAAGTCCTGGTTCATAGAATGGCAACTTCTTGGCATGTGTCCTCATATGGTAAAAAGGACAAGCCAGCTTTGTCTTTGGAGTCCCTTTCATAAGGGCACTAATTCCACTCATGAGGCCTCCACCCTCATGAACTAATCACCTCCCCAAAACCCTACTTGCTAAATATCATCACATTGATGCTTAGATTTCAACATACGAATTAGGGTGGGGGGTGGGAAGGGGTATGGGACACAAACACTCAGACCATAGCATTTTATCCCTGGTCCCCAAAAATCCATGTCCTTCTCACATGTGAAATACATTCATTCTATCCCAGTCACTAAAGTTTTGGCTTGTTCCAGCATCAACTCAAAAGTCTAAAATCCAGAGTCTTAGCTAAATTTCATCTATATTAGATATGGGTGAGACTCAAGGTGTGATTCATCCTGAGGCAAATTTCTCTCCCCAGCTGTGAACCTGTGAAATCAAATATTGTGTGCTTCTAAAATAGAGTGAGGCTCTAACCATAGGATAGACATTCCCATTTCAAAAGAAATACACAGAAAAGAAAGGGAGTAACAGGTTCTGAGTAAGTCTATAACTTGGAGCTCAAGAATAGCCCTCTTTGACTAGATGCTTCATTGCCCTCCAGGTCCATTACGGCGGAGGTCCCACCAATTCTCTGTGGCAGCGGTCCTGCCCCATGGCTTTCAGAGGCCCCACCCCCATGGTGGCTGTCTGCAGCAGTCCCACCTCCTTGGTGGCTCTGTGCCTGAGACACGTGCCTGTGGCCCTCCCACCCCCAGTGGGAATCATGCACCAGTGGCTCTAAGGGTCTGAGGTCATAGTGGATGGCTCTACTCCTATGGCTGCACTAGGAATTGCCCTGGTGGAGTCTCTCTACAGTGGTCTTGCCCCCCAAGCAAATCTCTGCTTGGGCTCCACAGCTCAGCAGGGCATCCTTTGAAATCTGGGTGAAGGCAGCCATGACTCCATATCTTTGCTGGGTGCAATACACACCATACCAGGGTCTGCTGGAGCTGCACCGGGGGCAACCAAGAAGCTTGGCAATGAACTGTGGAGAACAGAGCCTTGAGGCAGTGCCTAGCAGCAAGCACTAAGATCCTGCAAGTGCCCATGCCTCCTCCTTTGAAATTGTTTTATCTCCCAGGCCCTAGAACTCTGGGCCTATGATGGGAAGAGCAGCAACATGATGTCTGAAATGCCTTCTAGGTTACTCTTTTATTGTCTTGTACAATAAGTCCTGGCTCCACTCAGATGGCTCATCTATACTAATCTTATCAAGTGGTCACTTTTTCATACCCTCGGTTTTCTCTCTCAGACATGCTTTCTCATTCCTTTCAATATGAATAAGAATTTCCCAAATATTTATATTCTGCTTCCCTTTTGATTAATAATTCTATCATTAAATCATTTCTCTCTTCTTGCATTTACTATAAGGAGTCAAAAGACACTAAGCTTCAACACTCTGCTTAGAAATAGCTTCAGCTAAATATCCAATTGCTCACACATTCTACTTTACACAGAATTCTAGGACAAACTCTATTCAACCAAGCCTGTTGCCACTTTATAACAAGGATCCCCTTTCCTCAAGTTTTCAATGACATGTTCCTCCGTTCCACCTGAGACATCAGCAGAATGGCCTTTACTGTCCATATGTCTACCAACATTCTGTTAACAACCACTTAGGCATTTGCTAGGAACATTTAGGCTCTCACTACAGTACTCTTCTGGGTCCTCAACGTAATCACCCTTTAAGGTTCCTTCACACCAACGTAGGTTTCTCTAGTATTCACTTAGAAACCCTCCTCCCTCTGCCTATTATCAGTTCCAAGCTGCTTCCACATTTTAGCAGCACTGTAACAAATACCTAAAATTTCCACTTAGGTATTTTGTAGAAGTGGTATTTCTTCCTCTTCTTGGTACCAATTGTCTTAGTCTGTTCAGGCTGCTATAACAAAATACCATAAACTAGATATTATAAATAATGGAAATTTATTTCTCACAGTTTTGAAGGCTAGGAATTCCAAGATTGAGGCAGCAGCACATTCTGTGTCTGGTGAGAGCTCACTTCCTGGTTCACAGAAGGCATCTTCTCACCATATTCTCACACGGTGGAAGGAATAACGCAGCTCGCTGGGGCCTCATTTATAAGGGCCCTAATCCCATTCATCAGGGCTCAGCCCTCATCCTAATCACCTCTCGAAAGTGTCACCTCATAATACCACCACATTGGTGGTTAAGTTTCAACACATGAATTTTGGAGGGCCACAAATATTCAAAGCCTAGCAAAGAGATGGCCTTCTCTTCACTTGTCTGACAAAAACCCCAAAATAGGCAGTCTACTTGCCACCTGGTGAGATATCAAAAGCCCCAGGAAACCACCTTTTCTGTTAAATTTAGAACAGTGCAGCACCATCTATTCACAATTAAGTGTTATTCCATGGTAACCTAAAAACACCCTGGAGGGAATAAGCATTGATAATTTTTTTCCAGAAGTAGACCATCAGTGTAAAAAAAATATGAGAAGTATTCTGATAAGTTAAATACTAACAGCAGGTTCACCTGGTCTTGCGTCCTAATTCTTCCATTTGATAGTTGTGTAATTCCAGGTAAGGTGCATCCCCAGTCACACTCTCCCTTTCCTCACTGTAGACAAAGATAGCACACCTGCACAGCTACTGTTCTTAATTCCTGAGCAGGATCAGAGGAGCAGAGATTGTATAAGGACTACACTGTGCATTCATCTCCAGGCAGAAAGGACAGACTGGGTTCCTGGGCTCAAATCAGGGATGTCACTGAAACCAAGTTTTTTTTTTTTTTTTTTTTTTTTTAAGACAGAGTCTTACTCTGTTGCCAGGCTGGTACAGTGACATGATCTTGGCTCACTGCAACCTCTGCCTGCCGGGTTCGAGCAATTCTCCTGCCTCAGCCTCCCAGGTAGGTGGGACTGCTAATTTTTGTATTTTTAGTAGAGACGGGGTTTCACCATGTTGGCCAGGATGGTCTCCATCTCTTGACCTCATGATCCTCCCGCCTCGGCCTCCAGAGTGCTGGGATTATGGGCGTGAGTCACCACACCCAGCCGAAAGCAAGGTTTTATGTAGAGGGGAATTTTACAGCCCCCTCATCATATTCTAGAGATGAGAGTAATGTGTTTTCTAGCACATATGCACTTCTAAGGCAATCTACCCTTCCCAAGACAACTGTGACTCCCATCTCATCCTCAGCCAATAACCACAGTTAATTAGAATAAGAAAGTGCCTTGACCCAGAAGTGGCATAAGCAATCAAAAATTTTTATTGAATAATTAGATTTCTCTCTTGGAAATCTAAAAGTGAAATCAAACAACAGAGATAAGTGAAAGAAACTGATCCCCTAATGTCAAGAGGTAGACTTGGGGGTCAAAGAAGGCTACCTCAATCAGGATCTCTGCAGCAGAACAGACGGCATGCTCAAATGTATTAGAGGACAGTTTTAAAAATAGGCTATTTGTAAAGGTGTGAGTGGGGGTGGGAAAACTACAAGGAATCATGTGATACCCCAGGTTTAGTCATGGCAGACACTCTCACCACCTAAAGGCCTGAAAGAGCAAGAGAGAAGTAGTCACTAGAATGCAGGTAGAGCAGCAAAGAGAGAGCCATGTGGCAGGAGCTGTGATCTGCAGGTGAGGTACAAAAAGGGAGATGAAAAATAAGACCTTGCTCTTTTTATTTCCTCCGTCTTTAGCCAGAACAGACAAAGCCAATCCGAAGCCAGAAGGAAAAGGAGCCCAGTGGTACAAACTTCTGGGGCAAGGTTAGGATAGAGAAGGATGGAAATGAATCTAGAAGGCAAATAGAGTAAGCAGCAGCCCAGCACAGAGGCTTTGATGGGCCATGCACAAGACTATCCATAAGCAAAAATAGCCAATTGGCTAAGAATAGCAGAAGAGACCAGAGATGCAGAGATGCCCTAAGAGATCATGCAGCCCATGAGAGAGAGTAGAGCCTCCACTCTGGAATTGCTGCCAGCTTAACAATTCCATTTTAGATGTTTCCCGTACCTGAAGATCCCTATGTCCTTTATAGGCACTGTTTTGAGTGAGTCTAATTATTTTAGTCAAGCACTGTTAACTAATATTTCACTCCTTGTGGAGGCAGTTTCAGACATAGTTTCCAATGATCCCTGCCCCTTGCATAACAGCTTCCCGGAGTGTGGACTAGACCTTAGTGACTTGCCTCTACCATACAAAATACAGCAAAAGCGATGGAATTCCACTGCCAAAATTAGGTTACAAAAGATTCTTCCCTACTTTTGCCTTCTCTTGCTGGCTCTGATGAAGCAAACTGCCACTGCTGTGAGCTATCCTATGGAGAGACTCACATGGTGAGGAACAGAAAGCAACTGTGTAACTGAGGTTCTCCTTGCAACAGTCCATGAGGAATTGAATGCAGCCAAACCGTGTGAATGTACTAGGGGACAGATCTCTCCCCACTGAGGCTTGAAATCTGCTGCACTCCCAGGATGATACCTTGATTGCAGTTTCTACGAGATGATAAGAATTGTTGTTTTAAGCCATTAAATTTTGGAGTACATTGTTTGTTACACAGCAGTAGAT
This sequence comes from Colobus angolensis palliatus, assembly GCF_000951035.1. Taxonomy (NCBI): domain Eukaryota; kingdom Metazoa; phylum Chordata; class Mammalia; order Primates; family Cercopithecidae; genus Colobus; species Colobus angolensis. Next base: position 1,233,470 of record NW_012116289.1, on the reverse strand, counting down.
AACTAATACACTCCCAGAACATAATTGTTGCCTCTACATGGGAGGCCCTAGGCCTGAGATTCCTGTCAGGCTGCACTGGGAGATTCCAAGGATGCTGAGCACCCTCTGAGTAGCTCTGAGACCTGTGAGAGCCACCCAAATGGAAGATTGCTTTTCGGTCTAGCCATGGGTGATTTCCAGGCCAAGAGCCTGAGTCCTTGCCTGCTCTTCAAACAGAATGCCACGTCTTACAGCTCTTAAGATCCCTTCTTCTGCCTTTCTTTTCTCTTCAAATTCTATCTACGTTGTTGTGTCATTGTTAAATTTTCTTTGAAAATTATTTTAACTACTGTCATGGGTTGTGGGACATTCAGCCCCATTTCCCCCATTTCCAAATTGCTCCTGCTCCAGCGTGCATGGAAATGATGGTTTGCACTATTTCAGAAGTACTTTGATTCTTTTCTTCATTTAATTTCTCCTTTAGGCTCCATTCACTAAACTTCAGAAAGGTGATTCTCGAAGGGAAGTTGAGTGGGGGACTTCATATAGCAAGAAAGGGTCATATTTTTCTTCTCCTTTGAACCATAACCATTTAGGGCAATTATAATGCTGTGTAATAAAGGAAAAACATTTTAATGATATCCAGGTTATTATTTAAAATACCTCTTTGTTTTTATTTCCATGATGTGAGTTGTTCATGCTTGCTGTTTTTTTCCTCCCATGGGATGGAAGCTGGCAAGTTATTAAAAATATCTCACTGTAACAAATATATTACAAAGAAGAATGTTGAAAATATATCTCTCTAAAGCATTGCCATGTTTCTGGTGATAGATATACAATAACAGTGCTTTGTTTATTTAATTTTAGCATATTCTAAACAATCTTTAATCCTAGGAGAAAAAGTGTTTTGGCCTCTGTACACACAAGGAAAGAAAAATTGAGTGGAAGTCGGAACACTTAAATTATGACCCCAACTCAGTTGTTAATTAATATGTGTCCATAAGCAAGGCTATAAATGTTCTTATTAGTAAAATGAAAGTGTTATTGCATGGGGTTATTGAGAGGGCTAAATGAGATACTGCACGTACAGCACTGATACTCAGTGCTTAGACTCAGTATTCTCGTGTATAAAAATAGGGTTACTCTTTAAAATAAAAATAGGGTTACTCTTTAAACAGATCTACAAAATAATGTGCAATTGAAACCAACATGCCAAAGGGTTCAATTGAAATCAACATGCAAAAGGGTTTTTTTATGGTCCTTGATAAGTTGATTTGACATTTGTCAAAATAGTGGTTCAGCAGCACGATAAACTACAATAGCTTCCAAATGGATTAAACATTAAAAAATAGAACTGTGAAAGTACTAGAAGGGCTGGGTATCATATGTAAAACAAACAAACAAAAAACTCTAAAATGTGACCATAAGAAGGCAGACTGGCTAGGGTCCTTGGGATCCAAGGAATGACACAATGATTAGTTCCCTGGTTTTCTTTTTTCCTAGGCTGGGAGCTGGAGAAACTAGAGAAATTAGCAACACAAAAACACCACGGAGTATAGACAAAAAAGGCCCAAGAAATGCATTATTTCTGTAACCTAGACCAAGAAAGGAACACCAAGGCAAAAAATGTGTAGACAGTAACTGCCCTATTCTAGAAAGACACCATGAAAACGAAATGGGGCCCACCTCCATCCCATCTGCAAAGACCAACCAGGAGCCTAGACTTCTACACTCACCATGTGCTGTAACATATGCCCCAAGTCTCCTGTTAGGGTGGCATCAGAGAAGTTTGGGGATGGAACTAGGACTTTCCTCCCCATCAGTGGTAATAGGGAGCACCTCCCTGATAAGAGTCAGTGGAGGCCATGGGAGAAACAGTAACCATGTGTCCCCTTTCATCAGAGTGGTGTTAGCAGAGCCAGAGAGGGGAGCCTTAACTTCTACTCCTGCCCAGCATTAGAAATAAGATGTCCCCATAAGGGTGTCAGTGGAGGCTGGGTGGGAAACATGCACTTCTCCACCTCCAGTAACAAGGAGGCATTTCTACTTTCTTTGCCAATGCAGTGTTAGAAGACAGTTCTTTATGAGCTGAATTGTGGCTCTCTTAATTAATATGTTAAAGCCCTAATTCCCAGAAACTCAGAATGTGACTATGTTTGGCAATAGGGCTTTTTAAGAGGTAATTAGGTGACAGTGAGGCTGTTTGGGTGTGCCTCTATCCAATCTGACTCATATCCTCATAAGAAAAATGGATTATGGACACACATAGACACCAGGTGTGCACATATACAGAGGGACTACCATGTGAAAAGGCAGCAAGAAAGCAGTCACCTGAAAGCCAAGGAGAGACTCAATGAAAACCACCCCTGCCAGCACCATGATCTTGGACTTCTAGCCTCCAGAACTGTGAGAAAATAAAGTAAAATACCATACCACCCAGGCTGTGTTGTTTTGTTATGGGAGCACTAGCAAATTCATAGATCAGCTAAAACAGGAAGTTTAAATAAGAGTCTCACAAAATAATGCCCCAAATTTCCAGGATATGGCTGAAAATTACTCAGTCACTCACCATATCAAGAACCAGGGAAATCTTGAGTAAATGAGAAAAGGTAATCAGCAGATACCAACTGAGGTGGCACTAATGTTGGAATTATTCGACAAATATTTTTAAACATGCATTATAAAAATGCTTTAATGAGCAATTAAGAACATGTGTGAAACAAAAGAAAAACTACAAAACCTTAGCAAAGGAATAGAAGGTATAAAGAAAAGTTAAATGCAAATTTTAGAACTGAAAAATACAGTAACAGAATTTAAAAATAAACTCACAGATGGAATCAATAGCAGATGAAAAGAACGTAAGAAAAAATCAATAACCTTTAAGACAGAACAATGGAAATGACTCAATCTGAAAAACAGAAGAAATGGACTGGGGAAACATGAACATGGCTTTAGGGACCTGTGAAATTATAACGAAAGATTTAATTTTCACAGCATCATTGTCCCAGAAGGGGAAGAGAAAGAGTGGGGCCAAAAAAGGTGTAGAAAAATAATGACTAAAATTTCCCAAGGCAAATTATATAAACCCAGATTCAAGAACCTGGGTGATTCTCAAGCAGCATAGTCCAAGTAAATCTCCACAAAGACATATTCTAGCCAAGCTTCTGAAAATAAAAGACCAAGGAACATTCTAGAGAGCAGAAAGTAAGAAGTTACATGATCCCTACATGGGAAAACAATTTGAATGACAACATATTTCACATAAGAAACCATGGAGACCTGGAGGGAGTGGCACATTTTTCAAATGAAAAAACAAACAAATAAGCAAACACACACACACACACACACACACACACACACAACACACACACACACACACACACACAATCTATCAACCCAAATTCTGTTTCCAGGTGGAAGAAATCCTTCAGGAATTAAGAAGAAATAAAGACATTTTCAGATGACAAAAACAGTAAGAAATTTTGTCTTAGAAAGGCAGGAAAAAAGGAATCTTAGAACATCCAGAAGGAAGAAAAAACAATGGAAAGACTAAATGTAACTAAATATCATAGAATTTCCTTCACCTGCAGAAGGAAATTGTGCTTGATAGCTGAAATGAAAATTATAATATTGTCTAATGTGTTTCTCCAAATGTGCTGAGAAAATATTCGAGACAATTATAAATGGGGGAAAGCAAAGGGACTTAAATGAAAGCCAGGTTTCTATACTTCACTTGAACAATTAAAATGTTAATCTGTTAAAATGAATAGTCTGTGTCATTTATATAATATTCTTAAATGGCAAAATTAGAGAAATGGAAAATATATCAGTGGTTTCCAGGGGTTAAGGATGTAGGGGGAAGGAAATTGATGTGACTCTAAATAAGTTATTTTACTCTGTTGTATTAGCTGTTCTCATGCTGCTACTAAAGACATACCCGAGACTGGAAAATTTATAAATAAAAAGAAGATGTAATGGACTCACAGTTCCACATGGCTGGGGAGGTCTCACAATCAAGGTGGAAGGCAAAGGAGAAGCAAAGGCATGTTTTACATGGTGACAGAGAAGAGAGCCTGTGCAGGGGAACTCCCCTTTATAAAACCATCAGATCTGCTGAGACTTACTTTCACAAGAACAGCACGGGAAAAACCCACCCCAATGATTCAATTACCTGCCACTGGATCCCTCCCATGACACATGGGGATTATGGGATTATTATAGCTGCATATATTTGAGCAGTACGCTCCACCTCTCTAACCCTCAATTTGCTTGCTGGTAAGGGGTGAGGGACCCCCAAATGGGTGATGTACTTAGTATGACCCAAAGAACAACCATGCCCTATCAGAGGTTTCAGGTCACAGCCCTATGGCCACAGTCTTTGAGGTAAAAATGATATTTGGCAAACAAAAAATGATGCATTTCTATATCTGGAATTTTAAATTTACTCCCGTAGGAACTTTTGGTTTTCCTGTGATTCTCCTGGCACAGGTCTCTGTCCAAAAATGGGAGAGAAAACCCAGGACATCTAGGGATTCCAGACTATATGCTCTTTGATTAAATAGTCTTTCACCCGACTGTCCATGAGGATTTTGTCCTTCTATGATCTGTGTCTGCTTTTAAATACATTTCTGTTTTAAACATTCTTAGACCTGTGGGAGCTTGTTTGAAAAGAAGTGAGTGACAAACTCCCCCATCGTGCATATAT
>NW_012116289.1:1108031-1228726 GCF_000951035.1 Colobus angolensis palliatus | reverse complement strand
TTTTAAAAATCAGGCACTTAGCCTGCCAAGTTTCGTCTCTTGGAAATGACAAGAGAGGCTGCCTCAGACTTTAAAACATCTAATTTGTAAGTGGTCCATCTATTTTTATAAAGGGCAGAGAAAGGAGTGGTGGAGGAAAATATCCAATCTCATTAAAAATTCTCACAACGATTTAATGAGGATGAATTGTCTTCATTTTACAGTCAATGAAACAGGGGTTCAAAAAGATTAAGCAACTTGTTCAAGGTCACACTCAATGTTAACAGACAGCCTGGAGTATAAAGGCAGCTTTCCCTGACTGTAAATCCCGTGTTCTTGGCCCTGGCTGCAGGAACCTCACTGATACCACCAAGAGTAGGCAGAGATGCTTTGAGCAAGAAAAGCAGAACAAAAAAATAAAATAAAATGAAGAATCCTTCAAGTCTTAGATATAGAAAAAGGATGGGCGTAGCTGAACAATAACAACAAACACATCTTCAGAGACCAGTCCCTGAGGACACTCGCAACAGGAAGACAAATGGGCTTCAGATGCCCCCTGCAACCCCTAATCCACTTATTTTTATTTTCCTCCCTGTCACCTCTATGATTTGGAATCATTTAAAAGCTCCCTCTTTCTTTAACTTTATTTTTTTCTGATTTTATTATCTTTTTTATGCTTTTTAAAAATTGACACATAATGATTGTACACATTCATGGGGTGCAAAATGGTGTTTTTGATACATATAATATATAGTGATCATATTACGGTAATTAGCTATCATCTCAAACATTTGTCATTTATTTCTGTTGGGAATATTCAATATCCTCCTTCTAGCCATTTGAAACTACATTATATGTTGATATTAACTAGAGTCATCCTACAGTGGTATGGAACACCAGAACTTCGGTCTAGCTGTAACTTTGTTTTCTTTAACAAATATCTCCCTAGCCTTCCTTTTCAGTATGGGAGGTATGGTGAGGGCTGTTCTAGACTCTACTTGAATTTCCCAAGTCAGGGAAGGGTCACCTGTGGAGCCATTGCCTCTGCCCTGATGCCCAAGTTCAGCTGTGTGCACATGGCAGAGGTCTAGTCTGGGCTTTAGCTTCAGTGGTCACTGGGAGAGAATTTCAGGGTTTCAGGATTTTCCCAGTTGTTATTCCATTTTATTGTCACAATAACTCTGTGCAATTGACAGAGTACACAGTAAATTCCCAAGTCATGTCCATTTATTTTGTCTGTTACTGTTGTTTAACCAGTTTGTATTGAGTCTTTTCTTCAGGCTAGAAACTTTTAAATGAGCATGCATTTATGTAAGTTAACCCAAATTATGCACCATATTAAAGGTTAAAAAGCTGAGGCTCACTGAGGGTAGACCAGTTGCTCATACTGATGGTAGACCAGTAGTAAGTGCCAGATTACATAGCAGAACCAGAATCCAGATCAAACAATTTCCTAGTACATGACTTTTTCCACTAGGCCAGCAGTCAGTAAACTCTCTTTCTGTAAAGGTCCAGTCAGTAAACTCTCTTTCTGTAAAGGTCCAGACATACTATGTCCATAACAACTGCTTAACTCTGTCCTTCAGTACCAAAACAGCCCTAGACAATTTGTAAGAAATGAGTGTGGCTGTGTTCCTATAAAATATAATTTTTTTTTCTTTAGAAAAAAAAAAAGAAAGGCAGTCAGCCAGATTTGGTGCATAGACCATATTTTCCCATCCCTGGAGCAGACCACTACCTTGGTTCAGAAAGTGTTAGTGTCCTTAGGCAGGTCCCCACATTGCTCTGTAATTACTTCCCCAGCCCAATGCCAATACACCTACTTCCCTTTCCTCCTTCCCTTCCTGAAAGTGTGGCTCTGTACGGGAATCCGGCATCTAAAATTAGTACTGGATTATATTCCTGTTCTCTATTAGATTGAAATGTACTCCAGTTACAGAAAAGCACATGTGCTGTCTCCCCAGGAGAAATTGCTATTTGTGCCAAGAGAAGCCTAGCCATTTGAGCTCTCCAAAATGCTTTCATAGACACCATGGCTCTATTAGCCAGAGTCTTGGAGTAAAGAGAAAGAGGCACATCTTCTCAGGTCCCCCTATATGGTGTTGGGGCTTTAGCTGGGGATACCTGGACTTGAGGTGGCCATGACTGCCATATTCTTCTTGGCCATGCTGCCATTCTGGCCCCTGCCCTGCAAAATGTGAAGAATGAAGGACAAGATCAAGAGCACAGCATCCTTCAGGATACACGCCAAGCTCTGGGACCATCTGCTCTTCCACTGACATCTTCTCTGTGTATTCACAAAGCAGTATCTGATTAGATTGATGTGTGACCCTGCCCTCTGGCAGATTCTTATCGAGTAGAGTCTTGCCCTATATGCCAAGCACTATTCTAGGCACTGGAGATATGTCAGTAAACAAAATCCCCACTGTCGTGAACTAACATTTAGATGAGAGAAAAGAGGACAAAGGCAAATGGATAAATCTATAATATTTTAGATAGGAAGAAAAATAAGGGAAAGGAAATGGATTGATGAATGAAAATGTACTATTTTAGATAAGATGATCAGAAAAGAACTTCTTGATGAGGTGAGATCTGTGCAGAGACTTGAATGAGGTGAGGGGATGAACCATATGACTATCTGAAGGAATCACATTCTGGGAAGAGGGAACAGCAAATGCAAAGATCTTGCAATATGCCTCACAATCTGAAGACAGCAAAGAGGCCAGAGTTGCTGGAGAAGAGACAGAGAGAGAGGAAAAGAAGCATACGATGAGGTCCAAAAGTCCCCTTGTGTTACTATGACAAAAGAGCTGAGCCTGGGTAATTTATAAATAACAAATATTTACTTCTCACAGCTCTGGAGGCTGGTAAGTCCAAGATCAAGGCATCAGCAGTTCAATGTTTGCTGAGGAATCTCCCAGATGTTCCCTTGGCAGGTGACTTCTTGGCCCTGAAGAGAAGCTGAAGAGGAATCAATGAATGGTGGAAAGAGCAAACAGCAGTCTATCCTGTCTTGTGATGCCAGCTTTTCCACACCATTCTCATTTGTTTCTATCCAGTCTCTGCTTCCAGGATGGCACCTTGAACACTGCATCCTCTGGAGGCATGAATGCTATGTCCTCACATGGGAGAAGAGACAGAAGGGGCAAACTCACCCCCTCAATGCCCTTTCATGGGGCACAAATACATTCACGAGGTTGGAGTCCTTATGGCTGAATCACCTCCTAAAGGTCATACCACTTAATACTAGTTGCCTTGGGGATTAAGTTTCAACATGAATCTTGGAGGGAGCAAAGATGTTGAAACTATAGTAAAAAGGGAGCAAAGGTCCAAAACATGCAACTTTTGTAGATCCTAGACAGGATTTTAGATTTTATTCTGAGTGAGATGAGTGGCCACTGGGGTTTGAGAGGAGAAAAACACATGAGTTTTTAAAGGTTTAGTCTAGCTGCTGCACGTGCATATGCATTGATGTGTAGTAGGGGAAAGGAAAGGAAAACAAGTATGAAATGGGAGACCTATCAGCAGAGTCAGTAGACATTACTGATGAGTGGTAAAGAGAAAGTGCAGAGTCAAGGATGACTCCCAGGTATTGTACCTTCTCACATCCTCACCACCCACCTTTTTTTTTCCAGCAGTTGCTGTGGCAACAGCCTGCAGTGGGTGAAACCTGGCAGCACCATGGCCTCAGCTGCACCTTGCATTTCTTGCCTTTTGCTCCAGAGTTTCTTAGCCTTTCCGTGGGACTCTCCCAGAAGCTCACTCTGCCATTCAGGTCCCTGTGTAAGCCTGGAAGACCAAGGCAGTTAACATCTCAGGGGCAATATTTGATCAATGAGGGTTTAGAGCAGGTGGATAATTCTGAGGCTCAACCTGTATATCTTTTTAAAGACCACCTATTGGAACTAAGCCCCCAGGCATCTACAGTAGTAACCAGCTCTACCATAATTCCTTGGATTGGATTTTCCTTTTTCCATTGTACTCTTCCTAGTCCCTCACTATTGTTTCCTGGGTCCCCTTTCAAAAATAAACTTAAAACCCAAACAGTATCAAGAGTTTATCTTAGAGTATATGAAAGTTTGGATTACTCATTCCATCGCCAAGTGGAGATGACAAGAAAGCAGTTGGAAGTATTTCAATCTGGAATGCAGAGCACCATATGCAAAAGAGACCAGGCTACTTGTCTTCCAAGGTCACTGTGTCAGGGTGTAGCAGGCACCCCCACCTCCACAGCTCCACCAATACAATGCGTCTCCATCTGCTACTGTGTAGCAGAGGGGCTGAAGAGGAATTATGAACAGTGGAAAGAGCAAACAGTAGTCTATCCTATCTTATGATGACAGCTTTTCCACACTATTCTCATTTGTTTCTAGCTCCAGTAGATGTGACGTTCTCACCGCAGATGAGCAGCCACATTAGAATGAAGGCTTGTCGAAAGTCAGCATGGCCACCCCTGCAGAGAGGCATTGTCTGCTGGGAGCCTTTTCCCCTTGTTAAGATCCCCCCTAAGGTTCTAGAGGAGGAGAAAAGAAAAGTGAAATGGGAGAGAATTGGGGGAGGCAAGGAGGCCAAGTGCCATGTCCCAGGAGGCCTCTTAGCTCTCTGACAGCCTCCAACCTCTGCCTCCAGCCTGAGCCTAGATTTCTGAGACACTGCAGAGATAGGACATGGCTTTTGTTTTCATCACCATTTAATTTTCTCAAATGAAAACTGCAATTACTGAGCAGTTATATCCTCATGTGCTTCAGGGATGCTGTCCCTGGCACATTTGCTATCCCCATTTGGAAAATTCGCCCATAAAAGCATCAGACTCGCCTGCATTGTATGTGGAAATCTGCAATGTCATCCTTTGTGCAAGGGATAAAAATTCACCCCGGGGTACCAATTTTAATAAGGCTTAATTAGACCAATTTGTTGTAAGCTGAGGTCTCCAGTCTGCAATTTGACAAGCAGCTTGAGCTGGTTCACTACATTTTTACAGTCGGGAATTTCTGTATCTAAACAAAAGGTCAAATGGAACATAAGATTTTATCCAAAAGACTCCTAAAGGGATAGTTAATTTCTGCTCGCTTTTGTATGTATGTCTTTTGTTGTTGTTGTTTTTTTTTAAGAGTGTCTTTATGAATGCTAACAGCGTGATCTTGGGGGCAGAATAAGTCAGAGCCTCTTAGATTGTCTGTGCATCCAGCAACATGTAGGAGGGCACATAGAACAGCTCATCTCTTGTTCAGGCCTTGCCAGTAGCTCACAGCCCTCTTTCTACAGAGTTGGAGATGACCTCACAGTCCCAGACACAGAACACAAACAATACCTGAAAATCCACTGGAGTCAGCATGAGAGATAAGTCGTCTTGCCAAGGAATGAAAATTTTTTTTTGTATTATCCTTGGATTGGAAAACTGTTTGCTTAAACTATACTATCTTTAAGATACACAACAAAGTTGAGTCACAGAGTTGTACTTTGAGGCCATATCCCTGGAATTTCATCCAGGACCATTCTAAGAAAAAGCTTTACAAAATTCACTGATTTTGCTGTAGGGAAAGAGTTGAGGCTTCTCTTCCAGGGGGGCGGGGGGGCGGGATATGAGTCAGAAAAAAAGAGGAAGTTGAACAATATCTCTTTCATCGATGAATTTTTTATATCAAAACTTCTAGACATTCTACCGAAAAATGGAAAGAATGTTCTACAATTAAAGAGGTTTCCATGCCAGGTGTGGCAGCTCACGTCTGTAATCCCAGCACTTTGGGAGGCCAAGGTGGGTGGATCACCTGAGATCAGGAGTTCAAGCCCAGCCTGGCCAACACGGTGAAACACTGTCTCTAATAAAAATACAAAAATTAGCCAGGCATTGTGGTGGGTGCCTGTAATCCCAGCTACTCAGGAGGCTGAGGCAGGAGAATCACTTGAATCTGGGAGGCAGAGGTTACGATTGTGCCACTGCACTCCAGCCTAGATGACAGAGCAGGACTCCGTCTAAAAAAAAAAGAAAAGAAAACGAGGTTTCCAGAAAGATTTCAAATGGCCTGTGGCAAACAGAGCCAGCCCTCGGTGCCAGTCTACTAGGTAGTGTCTACACTGTGCCTACATTGCTGGGGGCATCAAAAGGCCCACCTTTTCTCTAAATGTTACCCCTTCTGATCTAATATGGTGCCTAAAATGCCCACATTGAAATGAGACCATTGGTTAAATGCCAGAAGACCCAAGATAAAAATATGAAAATATTCACTGATATTGTTGGCAAATTGACTCTTGAGGGAGTAGAAACTAGGTTAGCTATATTTCTTTAAGTGCCAGGAAAGAACCAGAGCATAAAATGCTGCCAGGAGGATGAGCCGGTTTGGAACTGGGGTTTGGGAGATGGCAGAGAGACACAGGGTACAACTCCATTTGGGGCAAGGAGGAGAGAGGCAAAAGAGATAAAGCTGAAGGTTGGAGGAAGAGGGCAGTTACAGAGGAGAGGGTGACACAATCAATAGCTGAGAGCTGACATGACAATTTTTTCCTATTCCTGGTGAGAAAGCTCAGGGAGCTACACTGGGCCCCGTTTCTCCTAGTGGGAGAATTGCCCTTGGCCCTGAATGCTCTATTCCAACTGCCAGACTCTGGCTGGAAATGCTAAGACCCTATGGTCTGTGAGGGAAGCCTTTTCCCCATCTACCAGAGAAGGAGCATGAGCAGGCAGAGTGAGGCCGGTCCTACAGGATCACTGGACATTCAGCAGGGACTCCTCGCCAGGCATGTGCACACCCACACCCAGGGGCTGTGGAGGCCTGCCTGGAGCACCTGCTCACTGCCCATGGTTCAGGCATCAGTTGGAGTCCAGCCCTCACCATCCCCAACAGCCAGCCAGCCCGTGCAGTTAGAAGGCTGGGCCATCTGGAAATCTGCCTCCACCACGACAGGCTAGACATTTGGATGACAGATCACAGATCTGATGAAGCTCAGTGACTGCTTTTAACAAGGGCACCCTGTTGCCATGTGTCACAAAAGGCACATTCCTGAGAACAATGTGGGTTAGACCAGGCAGTTCATAGGATGAGAGTCTTGGAACTGGATATTATTTCCTTCCAGTTGTTCGGAGGTGACATAGATAAAGCCACATCTGCACGACTCTTGCGTGAAGCAGCTCCTCTCAGACTGTGATGCAAAAATATCTCTGTGGTTGTAGCTGATGCATCTTTGCTGTTTGCGTCACAGTCTTTCCCTGTCTCCCACCGGGCCTCTCATTTCACAGTAAAAAGAGTTGTGTGCTTAGGCTCAAAGGAGCAGAAACAAATGAAGTTGCAAGCATTACTGCTATAAAGGTAATACATGTTAAGTGATGTGGGATTGATAACATTCATATACATTATTTAGGCAAACATTTCAATACACTTGCTCTCACAAAACAGTCAAATTCGACTAATGATATGAACAATAAATCATGGAACCGATTTCAATAAAAACTAGTTTTGCTTTGGATAATTGCATTCAGAATATATGCACTGGAAACCTACTTATAAAAAAGCAGCTTGTAAGAATAATTTACAATTATTAAGTGAAATTAGGTAGAATTTGAATCCAATAAAACAAAATTTCCAAAATTTTTGAAAACAATTTCTATTTTACCCAAGATTTTTGTGATAAATATTAAAATGTGCACCATATTTTTCTTTGCCATTTTTACAGCTTTTTCCCCAACTTAAAACCAAAGGAAATAAGTAACAGATTTGGAAATAATTTAATTTGTATGGAAAATACCTTCTCTTCTTTGCTGACCATTCCCAAAGAAGAGGGAGAAACTGATGAATCACTCTGACCCTCCGGAGCAGTCCAGGCACGGCAAGCACCTCCCAGCTCGGCTGGACGTTCTGGTTCCACTGGGAGGCTTTTCTAGCTGCCATCTTTATTTTCTTTAACCAAAGCAACCCAACCATTCTATGTCCTGAGCCTCCATGACAAAGCAAAGAAAGGGTGAGGCAATCCTACGCTGAGTGACTGTGCCCTCAACAGGCAAGTCAACCCTGGTTTGGGGTCTAAATTCTCCTGCCAGGACCTGGTGGAGTGGGGTGGTTTTGCATGTTCACAGATCATCAGAAAAATTATTTCAAATACATCTCAGAAAATCACAGGATCAGGACAGTGTGTGGACCATCATGGAAATGACATCGCTTAGGCTGCGCTGCTCCGACTACAAAAGCAGATATTCCTCAAACATCATCCCATAAAACAGAATGGAGAATGCTTTTCAGTGCCATCAAACCAGTTGTCCTGTGTCTTCCCCGAGGTTCCTGGGGTGTGTCTGGAATGGTAGATGCTGTGGATAAACCTGAACTTTAATCTTCCCTTCTCCTTCCAGCTTTAATTTTCTTCTCACTGCCAGTTTGTTCTCAGAAATAGTGAAGTGAGCAGGTAAGTTTAGAAAGACAGAATCCCCCTGGCCTGACTGTCTTCAAGAGCAAAATGGGAATTCATACCGAGAGGAGGGGACCCTTTGAATTGCCTTCTTCACAGAAGTGCCTGCAAGGGGTCAGACTGGAACACATCACAGGCTCACTTAGTCACAAGGCAGACTGCTGGTGTGCAGGGAACCCGGCTAGCCTGCTGCCTCCTTCTCATTCCAATGTCCCCCTAACCCCCAGAGCCAGAAGGAACTGTTCAGGATCTGATTCTTTAACTTACATACAGGAACGTGGTTAAAATCACAATACAACAAAGGATATTTATGCTCTTGGAGCCAAAGTCAATCCTTTTCATCACCACAAACATTTCCTTAAGCCCCAAATTTCACAGCTGAAGAAACTTCTCAGGGGAATTACTTTAGTTAGCCAAGTTCCAGTTGGAAGAAGCAGAGAAGTAGCTTATGTAAGTTTTTAGGGCCTAAGCTAGGTTATGACACAAAGTGGCTAGAACATGACAGAATTGTTCCAACAGAACTCTGAGTGAGCTGTGTTTCCTGGCCTTTTACTCACAGGTGTGACCAGAGCTGGTGACGCTAGCAGGACCAGCTGTTTAGACTCTAAGTCTCCTCCATCCATTAGCCCACAGTCAAGCAAGTCAACAAAAGCAGTGGTGAAATGTATTCAACTTGGACCAGTTCTGTTAAAACAACCAATGCCTCTCTCCATGCAGTGGAAGACTGAAGGTCAGAAAGAACACTCTTGTTAGAAGCCTCTTCTGTCCCTTCCCTCTCTAGTTGCTCAAAAGACAGATGAAGGAAACACAAACACAGCCTGGTACAAGAGGCAAGGTGTCTTATAACAAAATGCCTCAAGCCCTACTTGTGCGGATCCCACTAGAAATCAAGGGGAGCCTGCAAAAGCCTCCCAGGGTGTGTGAGTTGCATTGTCACAGCTCAAAAAAGTTCTGTGAATCTATTACACTTCAGCAGTACCCAAAGCCTGTTGTTCCCTGCACACCCACACTACCTGTTTGTCTCTCTCCTTATCTGCTTAGTTACCTGTTCTTTAAATGCCCAGACTACTCTACTCCTGACAACACACACACACGCACACACACACATACACACACACATCTTTGCATAGGTAAAGGCTACTTAGTCCTCCACCAAGACTCATCTCAGTAGTCACTTTCTCTGGCACCCTTGACACTCTCCCAAACAGAAAACCTCAAATGGGACTTCCTGAGGCTCCCATGGCCAGTGGTGTGGCCCTCTGGTTCACCACAAGCCATTCATCCTGCACCATGATTGTCTGAGGAAGGACCATGTCTTAAACCTAGTGTTCAGAATGTCTGTTGAATTAAAGCAGATATAGCTTAGCAGAAAACACTTTGATTGACAGTAGAAATTCTTGTAGATATATTCCCTTGTCAGTGCTCCTTCTGTGGGAATTTGGCACCATCATCACCACCCAGTTAACTCAAGCCAGAGATTGGCCTATCCACCATCCAATCTGTCACAAACTTCTCCCCTTTCTACTTCCTACCTCGTGGTGTTGGGGCTTATCATCTCTCACCTGGACTATCTCAGGGGACTCCCACCTGGTCTTTTGACTGGAAATCCACCTTCACTGCACTGTCACTGATCTCACTGAAACAAAGGCCTGGCTGGTCACATCACTCTATTGCCTAACACCACCCATAGCTCGAGCAGATCTACCCATCTGGTGCTTCAGCCCACCAGGGAGCCATGTGGAGAGTGTGTGATGGAGATTTTGGCACCTCCTCCACTCTCAAGGCAGTTGGACAGGACCTAAGATTTCCCCAGATGTGACACCTAGCACCTAGATGCGACCTAGTCAGGTGACATGACAAGGAGCTAAGACCCCAACCCCCTAGGACTCTACTCCCACCTCCCAGCCACATCTCACACCCACAAGCTTCACCCTTGCCCTTCAGCCTGTACCTTTTATGGTGCAGCCCCAGGCATGCAGCTGTTTGTTACCAGGGGATTTATTCTCCCCCTGCCTGAAACAACCTCCTACTTTTCTAGTTTCTCTAAATATAAATTTCTCATCCTTTTCCACCACATTGACCTTTTCCAAGCTAGCTTGCTCAAATTATCTGAAAGGGAACCACAATAAAAATGGATCTGATCCATGTTCGTGTCATTCAACTGGTTTAAATAAACCCAGTGTAGCAACATGACTCTAAAGTCAGAAACAGCCTCTTAACGAAATGAATGTCCAGGTTCTTAACTTAGCGTCAGAATAATCATCAGCATTTGCTCCTTTTCCCTAAAGTTTCCTTCTGGCCCACTTGAAACTTGTCATTTTTCAGAATTAAAATCTCAAGTTTTGCAAAGGCTTGTACTCTAGGATGTAGAATCAGAGATTATTTTTGCTTGCTCCTGAGAGTTATGTTTGGAGGAGATCGCTAATTAAAATATCTTGGCGCCTATCCCTGAAGGCAGTCTCCTCCTCCCACTCCAAGAGCTTTCCAGCTCATGTCCTTGTTACTTGTCAGATCCAAATGAATGTGAATGACAAAAGAGTGGCAAAGTGAAGAGAAATGCAATCAGGTTCAAACTGAACAAATCCAGAAACAGCTGTTGTAACCATGAGACTTAGCATTTATCAGGTTTTATTTATTGATTCAAGCAAAATTTATTGACTACTTACCAGGTTATGTTTCTTAATTAGGGTAATGGATTCATGAGTATGTGCAACATTATTCTCTATGCCTTTTTGTATGTCTGAACTATTTCATAACAAGGAAGAGTTTTCCAATCAAAATGGTTTATCCATGTTTCAGTGAAAGCTGGGAGAAGAGTCAGCCTCCTGGGTCTTTCTTGTTCTTATCGAAAGATGCCCTCTTACAGGATGGTCTGATGGTCAGGAAGCAGTCAAAGAGTTAAGATGAGTAAGGCCTCTAACCTGAAGATTTAGTGATTCTTAGTGTACCACAGTTTTAACGAAAATTGCTCTTATCAATGCCAAAGAGACAGTTTTTCTTCCCAGCTAAAAACTTCTAGGTCAGGACCCTCAAATATTCCTATTTACAGAAGAAGAGAAGAAAGAACTTACTTTTACTGAATACCAACTATGGGCAATTAGAATCATAATTATGCTTGTTCTTCATCGAGGGTACTTGTTTCTCATCAAATTCAATATTCATAGAACATTTTTATTTCAAGTCATCTCACTCTGCAAGAGCTTAGTTTAAGAACGCATTGAAAACATCCCATGTGAATAAAACAGGACTGCTCTCATTGAAGCACTTGGTAAATCCTCATTGTGCCCCATCATTAGACTAAGCCATTGCTCAGCTGTAGCCTGTGGCCTAAAAAAGAAAATACAGGCCAACCATTCAGCTGATTTCCTCACCCTCTCCCATCAGAGAGATGCCTCTTTGTATTAGTAGACCCAAATAATTTTCTGTCCTCTCTGCTCTCCCTTTCTTCTTCAATTAGAAATGAGAAAAATGTACAGAGATTAAGCTAATCCCCAGATAAAGGAATGCCACACAAACTTGTAACCAGCCCACCCAAAATGATGAAACTGGCTCATGCAGAAGAGCTTTCATCATTCACCCATCCTGGTTGCCATGATTAAGTGTTGGGAAAGAGGCCGGTTAGCCTTAAGGGGAGAGTAACTCAGTCCTTGGCTGAATCATGAACTGTAAATAACCATCCACAATTCTCCCTTCTACATTATTTCCCTTATGCTGCCCTCTTTCACAGAGGAGAACCTACAGTGAACTGAAAGATTCTTAAGGAATCTGTTCACTTTACAGAAGGTAGGAACCACCAGGCAACATCAGCTGATTTTCCCTATCCCTCCTGTCAGGGCAGAGCAGGGAATCAATGAGATTACAAGTAGGAAAGTGTTTGCAAGCCCTTAGTGCCTCCCATTACTGCCCAAAGTCTACTAGCCTATTACTGACAGGGGTCTAGTTTTCCTGATTCTCAACACTGCTCACCATACTACATGGCCTCTTTGTGTTACAGATAAGCAAAAGTGAGGCCCCCAAACACTTAAATAATGTGGACAAAGTCACAAACCACACTTAGATCCCAAAGCACCTAAGTCAAAGTCTTCTTTCCAAAGGCAGCACTGAAACAATAACCTGACTACCTCAGGCTGCAGATAGCATCCAAATACAGCAATGAAAAAAACCAAAGGCCCAGTGCCCCCAGCCAGTCACAATTACGCCCTGCACTTTATCCAGTTTACTCAAACAACTAGGGATATTCCAGACGAAATTTAAAAAAATTCCAAGTTAATACTTTAGCTGTCATGAATGTAAAAGAAACATAAATGTCTTTGACAAGCAGTGGCAACATGCTGGCTTGTCAAAAAAGTGGGTTTGCTTTTGTCTATTAATAATAGTCTTTATATATAGTGTTGTAAGATACAAAAATTATAACTAAAACTGTTAAAATTTGATAAACCTGAAGTTGATACAACTAATTTATAAAGTATAACACAGGACATCTGGAGAGAGAAAATGCATTGTTTTACATCTTAAGCCCTTTATTGACTACAATGCAGAACATTTTATTTTAAGATACAGTGGGTTTTGTTTTTGTTGATGTTTTCACCAATTCAACTGAAGACGAAAGTCAAGACAATCAAATGGTAACTAGTAGCAGCTTATCAGTAAATGAGAGCAAGTATAGAGACTGTTCTTTGGACTGAGGTTAAATCAATTCGTCAATAAAGGCTTTTCCACTGCCTAACAATTATAACATATTAACAGTCGCCAAATAGTGTTGGATGTGACTCCTCTAGAAATAACTAAAGCCTTTCATTTTATACATGAAATAGCCACAAAATCGAGACGGGCGGATCACGAGGTCAGGAGATCGAGACCATCCTGGCTAATACGGTGAAACCCCGTCTCTACTAAAAAATACAAAAAAAAAAACTAGCCGGGCGAGGTGGCGGGCGCCTGTAGTCCCAGCTACTCGGGAGGCTGAGGCAGGAGAATGGCGTAAACCCGGGAGGCGGAGCTTGCAGTGAGCTGAGATCCGGCTACTGCACTCCAGCCTAGGTGACAGAGCGAGACTCCGTCTCAAAAAAAAAAAAAAAAAAAAAGTAGATGGATTACATCAACTCATTGGATTTGCCCATCTTAAATTACTCTGAGATTCAGAGAAATCAAAATTTCATCATATGTTGTGCAACAGTTTCTTCAAATACCTTCTCATGCTCAATAAAATTAACATGTCATCCAGACACTCTTTAATCTCAACACATGAGACATATAAATGGTCACATCCATCATACACACATAGATGATTAGACGACTTGAGGACTATGTAAGGATGGCAAGAAATCACTTGATTCTTTGGTTATGCCCTAGTGACAAATATATATATTTCTTGGCAACCAGCCAATCAATTTTGGAAATAATATTAGCCCACAACCTAATACATTCTAACAGTCTATCCCTCACTTTTCATGCACCATTAGGGCCAGTCACCAATCTCCTGCTGTCTTTCCCAGGCATACATTCCTTTCTTTGGAAACCTGAAATGCCCCTAGATAAATGTGCCCTTCTCCAGAGTAACACATTTCCCACTCAATTACAAATCCTGACTCAAAACTGAAATTAATACAGGCAGGCAATTGAGGGTTCTTAGAAAACTTCCTTAAAAATGACAAATGTATGTGATGTTAACACTATCCAACGTATCTGCATGCCACCTTATTAAATTAAAAACACCAGGTATATTTATACAACATGTTCAATGGCTTACAGGTTAGGATCCTAGAAACAATACATGTCTTATAGCAAAAAATATACATATAATAATCCCCCTATAGTTTATATAAATGATGAAATGTTTTTGAATATATCTATATATATACACATATATACTCTGTGTGTGTGTGTGTTTACAGAATCTGGCACACAAATATTTCAGTCCTTCATTGGCTCTTCCGCTTCAGTGTCAAAGTCACCAGGTTTCAAAGTCTTAAGGATCAAAACAAAGGTCACCGCTGGGGACAAAGGACTGGCTTGATGCACCTTCCCTTATGAAGGACCAAGTTTGCTGGACAGTGGCACCCAGCAATACATGGCTTGTTGCATGGACCAATTTCATTCCAGTTGTCACAGGTCTTGATACATCCCGGACCACAGGTATCATACACAGCACCATGCTTACACTGGGTGGCTGAAAAACAGAAGGAGACAAAGCCATGACATGGAGAAAGGCCCCATTAATTCACCCTCAGCCAGATGCCATTTCTGCAGGCTCATGTCACTGCATAGACCTTTCCATAGCTCAGGCTCAGATTTGCATTTTAACAAGAGAATGATAAACACCCAACATTCCTCAAACACTCTGGGAATCAGACACATCTATAAAAACAAACAGGTAGATCTGAATAAGAATTTATCTTATTCTTAGATAAGATAAACTATAAATGTGTAAGGCTATAGGAAAATCTTTAAGGTTATTTAGTTATTGTACAAATAATTAAATAGTATAAAACATCTGCTGCAAATAGTCCTTTCAGCTATTGAGCTGTGATGAATAGGAATATTTTGTGCCACTACATCAATATTCAAATATATGAAATTACCTACAGAGAAAAAACCTACCAAGGATATTGGGAATGTGTGACATATTTTAATCAATGTTATCATGTGTTAAATTAGTAAATTTGAGGCGTGTTGAAGCAAGATTGGGTTAAGCCAAAGAGAGAAATGTCAGATGTGTGACTGCAGGGAGGACAACGGCTGGCTGGGTCAGACAATATAAAAACGATGACTTTGCCATGTCACAGCCAATTTACTATCTTTATTGACTTAGAGGCAAAGTGATTTTGACAAAATTCTGAGAGATCCTGAAAATTCATGACTAGACTTGTCAGAAAAAAAATAATGCAAACATTCTGGAAGTTCTGTGACACACAGCCTTTTCCATGTGAGTTACATCCAGTGACAATCGAAGGGGCCACCCCTCATTTCTCAAGAATAGGAATGTTGACACAAGTAGAAATTTGGAGCAGGGACCCTCCAAGAGCACCAAGAGCAATTCAATCTTCATTTAAAGTTGCTTTAAACAAAAGTGAAAACAATGGAAGACATTCTCAGCTTCAACGCCTCTATCGTTTATGCTGTCTGCAGAATAATACCTGGTGAGGAATCGTGTAATTGTAAAATTTAAGGATAGAACTGGTTTGCCAGCAAACGGGCCTCACTTTGAGTCTCTCAAGTTATGCATTTAGAGTTGCCACCCAATGTTGATCTTTGATGATATTTAAGTAAAAGAAAGTTAATAAGCACCATAAAATAAATTCTACGAAGGCTTCTCAAATATCCATTGCACTGGTTAAAAACAAATGAGAGAGCACATTCTTTCCAGGGAGTAATCAACAGCCTCCCATCGGCTCTTACTATTCAAAAACCGAGTTGTATGAAACAACACATCTAAATAAAACCAACTGTAAACTACGTGGCTCGATAATGAACATTTTTCTGTATAGATACATATTAAGCACTGGTATATTATTTATTTATCCCTGCTTCAACTGTTAACTAAACCACTGACTCTTAGTAAACACCTGCTCTGAACAAAGTCCCTATATGAGATACTTTGGGGATAGACGTAAATGACATGGCTGCTGTCTGATACACCAGCAGAGGGATGAGTTAGTAGCAGCTAATTCCTAGTCACTGATATTGAAACATCCCATGTAATCTATGCCTTATTGATTCCTACACCTAGCTTACTCTCAGCTTTCTGAGGTGCCTTCTCAAAGGTAACTTCCTATTCAAAATAACATTTTCATATTCACTACCTCTTTTCCCCATTTATTTCTTCTTTACACATACTACTACCTGACATCATTTCATATTTACTCTGTCTTCCAACACTACAGTGTAAGCTCCCTGAGGGTGGAGTTTTTGTCTGGTCCCTCACTACATCTCTAGCTTACACATTTTCTGGCACTTGGCGAGCATTAGATATGGAAGTCAGCAATAAATACTCGCTAAATAAAGCTGTTATGAAACAGACATAACCACAACAGAGAGGGGATTGGAATTTTCCATTTGTGCCTAAGGATCTGTACTCTTCCCCCTCTTTACACTGTTCTGTGGTCTGTGCCCTTGCACAGATGTCTCTACCGATGACATCAATGGGCTCCCTCATGCATGGTGGACTCCAGTGCCTTGATCTGGTGCCATTATCTGGCTTGGTGAATGTCACCACCATTCACCTCATCTTCCACTCTTCTGAACTGAGTTCCCAACGTTTTCAACTGAATACCCACCTCTTCTGTGTGGATGGGATGGATGTTCCTTGACTGATAAGAAGAGCACCTGCTGCTTATCCCATCACTGCATTTACAACATGAAATTGTAGTCATCAGTTTCATCCTCTCATACTCGTTCTCTCTCTTTCTCTCTACATACACACACCAACTCAAATGTAGGCTACTATAGGGGAACGCTGTTCTGTTTCTTTACCTTCTGCAGGGGTATGGTGTTTAACATTTAGTAGATACTCAGAGGACTATTGAGAAATTGAGTGGATGGATACATGGATGAGTGAGTGGGTGGATTGACATAACCCTTCCTTTGAGTCTCTCAATTTAGGCTTCTCTGATAATCTTTTGACTTTTCACTGATCCCTTCAAAGTCCTCTTTTTTTCTCTTCTCAGTGACTAACAGAAAACCCTATACATTACGTTTGCTTAATGATTTGGAAACATCCAAGCTGAATATCATATTTACACACAGTAATTGTATTCATGTGTTGTTATGCTTCGGTAGACTAATGGTGGTCACAACTGGAAGTTAGGATCACCTGGTGAACTTCCTGATGCCCAGACTTCACCCCAGATCAATTACATTAGAACCCCTCAAGGTGGGATCAGGATATCAGTAATTTAAGAAAAAAAAAACAAAACACTCATCCTTTCCTTCGACCCTGCCCCACACTGGTGATGCTAATGAGCAGCCAAGACTGAGATTTGATCCTGCAAACAAACTCTACATTCATGCTTCAGTCACTCAGAGACTCATTCCTTTTTAGCAACTGAGAAGAAAACTATTTCCAAAGAGAATCAGGTCCTATTATTTCACATCCTCTTGTACCTCAAGCCCTACTGGAGCACTTCCCCATCCCAAAGCATTCATCCTCTTTCAGTGTTGGATGTAGGTCATCTGCAGGAGCACTCTTAATTTACCCCTCACTGTCTCTTCTCATTTGCACCCATCCTGGATTTGCCATTCTTCTTCTCTGCCCCATTGCTTTCAGAACTTACCCTACTCTTTGCCGTAGCACATTAATCTTCTCCCTATGTATTTAGCAACAACAACAACAACAACAAATATTTCCTAAACTATCAGATCTATTTTCTCCTTCCTTTCACCTCCAGACTTTGTGGAAGAATTTACGGTCATTTTAGCCTAGTCTTCTGCAATTCATTAACATTGACAGCTCATCTCCTCACCCACCCCTTGACCAAAGCAGTTCCCTCCAAAGTTTTCATTAATGTCCATACCCACTAACATCTTGGCAACTCCCATTTTCCCAAGACCACGCTGAAAAATATTTGGTCTCTGTGTCCATTTTATCTTATGACAGTGAACTCTCCTTGTTCTTCTGCTGACTCCCGGAGAACACCTCTCTCTCTTGGGTTTCTTTTCCCACTTTCTGACATTAAATGTTCACATTACTTCCTGGAATCTTCCCCTGACATTGTTTTCTCTTCTGTCTCTCTCTTCTTCAATTACTACAGTTTTATCTCTGACTTCCAATTAGAGACCTCTGAAATCTATTACCATTAGTTCTGATTCTTTTCCCAGTCTAATCAGTTTTATCTTAATTCAGATGTCCCCCACTTCACTTCAAACAGGTTTCTGGATATCCCCCCAAGATGCTTTCTCTCCTCTGCAACCCACAGTACTTTTAACGTTATAGTTATTTTCTTATTTGCTTTAATCCCCCAATTACAGTACAGCTATAGTTCTTAATCAGAGATATTCATAAGAGTCCCCTGAGGTACTTTTAAAAAATATTTATTTCTCAGCCCACCCCTAAAGGTTTTTGCTCTGAATCTGCAGTGGTGCCTGTGCAGCTATTGATTTTAAAAGTTCTGGGGGTCACTGCAACAAGCACCTGCAGTTGAAGAGAGTGTATCGCTGAGGCCTGGGCTCCTGAGGGCAGGATTCTTATCTTCTGTAACCAAAGGTTCTGGCACAGGGACAGGCACGGGGGAGCAGCTCAATGCATGCCTCCTGGACGAGGAGTTCATATTAATGACATTCAATCCATCATTCCTTTTCCCAGTGTGGATTTCATCTGGCCAGTTTCGAGTTCATTTTCCACTCCATTGCTTTCAGAATGCCTCTTTCAACTCACCTTGCCCTCTAGAGGCTTTGTTCCCCTTTAAGTCTTGCAAGGATTCCTTGTAGTATAAAAACTTCTCAGCAACATTTCTTCTTTCCCACCACATTCTTTGTGTTTCCCTGACTATCCTATAGCTATGAACTCTCTCATGTCATTTCCTCTCTCTGACGTCTCAATTCTTTCTTCTAGCTCTACCTTTCAACTTCTTCTGAGGCATCTTACCTTTCTACTATTAAGGACTGGTATGTCCCTCACAGTCAACAAGTCAAAAGTAGACTGCAGGAAATGAAAACTACTAGAGGAAAAAAAAAGATCTCTTTCTCTCTCATATTATCCTTCATCCTGTAACTACCATCTCCCATTCAATTCAAATTAAATCAGTAAACATCCCCTGAGTATCTATGTGCCAGGCATTCTCTTAAGCCTGGGGAATAAAATGTGATCAGATATCATCTCTGTCCTCCAGTTATAGGAGGTTGGGCTTACAAACAAATAGGTAAAGCTGATGTGTAAACAGATTCTTAGCAAAATATAAGATGTATCATATCAGACAATGAGAACAAAGTACAGGGGAAGAGTAAGAGAGAAAGACATCAGCTCAGCACTGAGAGTTGGGTAGAGATCAAGGAAGGCTGGAGAGAATGGATCCTGTGTAAGTATCAAGTGAGCAAACTTGTCAGACAGACAATGACAAGAAGAGCCTCCCAGACACATAGAACATCAGGAACAAAGGGAGGGGTGCAGGCAACAGCAAGGTACTGTGGCTTAATCAGGGAAGGGTGGATCCTTGGTTTGGTGGGTTGGAGACATGAAACTTGAGGAGGGCAGGTGGTAGGAGACAGAGGCAGAGTAGTAAGCCAGGGTCAGAGACCACAAATGACCCCATCAGCCTTGGCAAATGGAAGCTTTGGAAGGGTTTTAAGCTGTGGAGTGACATCATCAGATTTGCCTTCAATTCAGCACAGCTTTTAGATGATCCTAGAACACGAACACTGACCTGAGCCCTAATTTACCCTCTGGAAATTCAGTTGTTTTTTCAAACTTGTAAAAGGCGTAAGATCATTTCTTAAAACATAGGTGTGATTTGATTGGCACATATGTATTTTAAAAGGATCTATTTTGTTAAATAGTTAAAAAACTACACGGCCGGGCGTGGTGGCTCATGCCTGTAATCCCAGCACTTCGGGAGGCTGAGGCGGGTGGATCACCTGAGGTCTGGAGTTCGAGACCAGCCTGACCAACATGGAGAAACCCCGTCTCTACTAAAAATACAAAATTAGCCAGGCGTGGTGGCACATGCCTGTAATCCCAGTTACCAGGGAGGCTGAGGCAGGAGAATCACTTTAACCTGGGAAGCAGAGGTTGTGGTGAGCCGAGATCACGCCATTGCATTCCAGCCTGGGCAAAAAGAGTGAAACTCCGTCTCAAAACAAAAAACAACAACAAAAACAAACAAACAACAACAAAAACAAAAATGGGGATCTGCCAAAGTGGTTAGGGTTAGAGTGCATTTATTCTCAAAGCAGCATTCAAACAGCTATAGGTGAAACATAAAAACATTATGTGCCGGCTTTATCAATACATTCAGTCAGCATGGCTCTGTGACTTCCAGAACTCAACCATCTTCACATCCCCCTATGGGGTGCTGAAGGTCACAGTATCCGACTTTATCTCTTGAACTTTTACAGGAGGCATCCAGTCAGTCAAGAAATAACTCAGTGTATATAATTAGGGCAGAGTTGCTGCACAGAAGGAGCTAGAACTATCTAGGGTTTGTAGAGCCAGACAAAGAGGGAGAAAACTGTTCACATAGCCCAGCAGACTATCATTTATGCTACAGAAAGACATAAACACCTACATTTCTAGCACCTTTTCCATGTATAAAATGTATTACTGAGCGTGCAGTGACAATTAATATCAGTTATAGGCAGGTGGCAGACATTCTGCTGAGGATGACAATGTAAGATACAGCAGATAAGATCACAACAAATTTAGAGTCAGAGGGTACCAAGTAACAAACACCAGTGATAGGGAACAAAGAAATAGAAATTGGAAAATCACTAAGGTGACTAAGATTTAGATACATATTTGGATGAATTAGTTGACACTAATACAAGCACATAAATATGCATTTTTTTTTCCACAATGCTCATAGGTCTCTGTGTTCTCATAATGATTAAGGACGGGGCAATGATGCAAGTTAACCAGGGTTCAACTCCCAGCTTCCTTGCTTCCCAGCTCTGAGACTTTCAGCTAATTACTTAACTATTTTAAGTCTCAATGACCCTATGAGTAAAATGTGAGTAATATAATGTTACCATATAAATAAAGTATTACGGGTATTATCAAGATAAAATATAACATAAACTACTAATATAGTCCTTGGGGGAAAGGAAGTGCTTAAAATGGGTGAATAGCAATATAAATGATTATTATTAAACTTTTATATACTTTCACTATAGCCCTTAACATATTCGATTTTATTTAGCAATTCCCATGCTAAATTAGAGTTCCATTAGTCCCTCGTGCCACAGGTAGTGGGCACATATTGTGTCTGTAGTCATGACAGTGTTAAAATCCAGGCTGGACTTTAAAATGTCACTGGCTCATTCAGAGTTTCTCGCCTGGCTGACTTCTTCTATGTTCAACTTCCAAACTTTTTACTCTGGAAGATTTCTCTTTTTTGTCTTACGTGGCCTTAAGTGCTGTCATGAGTCAAAGGACCTGGGAGCTAAAAACGAGTGAAGAGGACTCTTATAGTCTTCATTATTCTACATGAATCTGAACTGAATCTACTGAGAGATGCTACAGATCTGTGTAAATTTATTTCTTCATGTACCAACTGTCAGTCTGTGGAAGTTCATAATGTGTGTGTGTGCGTGTGTGTGTGTGTGTGTATGTGAGAGAGAGAGAATGTGTGTGTCTAAAATGTTCCCCTCCCACTGAACTTCATTTGATGGAGTTATACTTCACCCAGATGGTGCCACTAAGAAGAGGTAAACGGAATCTTTCAGGAGCCATATTCCTTCTCCATTAGAAAAGTAATTTTAGCTCCAGAGACTCAGTCCCTGAAATGAAGATCCTGACATGAAACGTGTAGTCCTCAAATGCAATGTGTGCACTGAAATGGTGCTAAGTATAGCTCTGGGCCAGGGAGAGAAGGATCATATATCCTATATCTAATATGATCCCAACAACAGCACTACCACAGCTAATCAGATTGATAGAATTCTGCTGAGCCCTGCATTATACCAGGATGGATGGCTGGATCAAGCTTGACTCCATTTATTTTATTCATTTTCTGGTAGATTCAAGGGAAAGGGGATTCAAAAGGAGCTAGGAGTATTCAAGATGGCTGGAAGGACCCAGTTCTTCAAAAACCTCACCCTCACATATTCTACCCAGTACTGATGCATTAGGTTAGAGGGCAGCCATTTGCCTCACCTTTTAGCAGCTTCAGTCACACCTTAAGTGAATTATTATTATTATTATTATTTGAGACGGAGTCTCGCTCTGTCTCCAGGGCTGGAGTGCAGTGGCCGGATCTCAGCTCACTGCAAGCTCCGCCTCCCGGGTTTACGCCATTCTCCTGCCTCAGCCTCCCGAGTAGCTGGGACTACAGGTGCCCGCCACCTCGCCGGGCTAGTTTTTTGTATTTTTTTAGTAGAGACGGGGTTTCACCGTGTCAGCCAAGATGGTCTCGATCTCCTGACCTTGTGATCCGCCCATCTCGGCCTCCCAAAGTGCTGGGATTACAGGCTTGAGCCACTGGGCCCGGCCAAGTGAATTATTTTTATCGAATCAATACTTATCTGAGAAGGGCAGCATTGATAGAGCAGCACACTTGTTGTGGAAGATTAACTCTGATATAAAGACTGGACTTGGGTTTGCAGAGGAGGGGGCACAACCAAAATGGAGGTCACAGGAAGGTGAAAGGGCTCTGGTGCTTTTCAAAAAACACAAACTAGCGACCGCACCAAGGGGCAGCTGAGGAAGCTTCAACAACTTCCAAAAATCCATCATCCTACCTCCCCACAGCTACCCAAGTAAACACAGGGGTTAACTCAGGGGTTTCAACACAGGCTGCAGGTCAGAATCACCTGGGGAGTTTTCAAAGGTACACGAGGCCAGTTGAAAGGCATCAGGGCATAGGGCACAGGCTTAGGTTCCTGGTTTATTTTTTAAGCTCCCAGGGTGATTCCAATGTCCAGACAGGTTATAACGCATGGGTCTAAGTGAACGCGATGTCTGCACACTGCAATCACAGCTTCAAGGCAATTCTTCTTGATGCTTCTTTTAACCAGGTGACCACTCTTATCTTCAACCAACGTAGACATTCTGGAGTCAGCAATGGCATGAGTGGCCTTCTTTTCTGAGATGTGAGCTAAGGCTATTAAGACTAGGGAAGTAGGCTGAAAATCCCAGTCTCTTTATTTCAGGTAAATCTGGCCCTTCAAAGACAAAAATTTGCCAATCCTTGAACTAGGTGACAACTATTCAGTTCATTTCTCCTTCAAATCAAAATAACAACAGCAGCTACCCTTGACTGAGCATCTTCTATGAGTTGGACACTGTTTGAGATGCTTCACACATATATCACTAATGTTTGTAACTAGATAGCAGGTATTATTCTAAAATTGCAAATTTCTAAAATCTAGACTCTTTCCCTTCCTCTCCACATGCACTGCCACCATCTTAATCCAAGCCACCATCAGTTTTTCACCACGACTATCACAATAGTCTCCTGCCTAGTATCCTGGTTTCAATCTTGTCCCCTTCCAATCTATTCTCTATCTAGTATCCAGGGTCATCTTTGGAAAGCAGAAAGAGGCTTGCTTAAAAGCTATCAGAGGCTTCCATTTCTCTTGGAATAAAAGCTAGACTCCTTTCAAAGCCCTGCCAAGTCCTGCGTGATTCAGCTCCTGCTCCTACTCCACCTTCCTCTTGCGCCCCTCTTCCCCTAGCCCACCCCAGGCTCAAACCACACTGGCTCCTCTCCACTTTGAGTGCATGCTAATAATTTTTCTCCTACCTTATGCCATCAAACATGTTTCCTCTGCATAGAATACTTGCCCTCACTCCCTTCACTCCTTCAGGGCGAGGCTAAAATATCATCTGTAGAGAAGCCTCTCTCTTCATCCCATCTCAGCCCTCTCCAGTGGTTTCCTATCACTCCGTCCTGTTCGTTTCCTTCCTCATACTTACTGTAATTTGCAAGTTTTAATTTTATTGTAGAGTTATGTTTTTGTTTGTTTCTCCCACTAGGCTGCCAGTGTGTCAATGGCTGGGGCTTCATCTCTTATACCCATGAAAGTACCCAGTGTCAGCACAGTGCCCAGTACCTTGCCACTTTGTAACAAATATTTCTTGGATGAATAAAGAAGTCCATTTTACAAATATCAAATAAGCTAATTAACTGGCCTGAGGCAACAACTATTATAGAAATCTCTCAGAGGGGAAAAAAATTCTACTAGGCTTTGTATAACAATCTCTAAAAAAAAAAAAAGTATCTTGTTTATCCTGAAGACCTTAAATGACTGTAATTGTCCTGAATCTCCTTTGCTTCACATATAACCTAAGCCATAGCAATGACCGTCCATGAGCTAAGTATATCCAGCTGATAGTTTGAGGTCAAGAGGATTTTGCAACAGTGGAAATCTTTAAATTGCTTAAATATGCTTATCACAAAGCATTTATCTTAAGTGCTGTCTACCTTGCCCAGTGGGAAGTCCCTTTATTTTATCAAGTAGCAATCCAGTTGGCCTACTGAAGGGATTTTCCTCTGACAAAGGGGCATGTGGCTATTCATGTCAGCATCCACAAGTCACGTCCATTGCCATCTTGGGCAGTGCAGTAAACTTCTGATGGGTAGATCCACCAGGACTTTCTTACCTGCACAGTTCTGCTGAGGCTCCCAGTGGACTTTGATACCCTCTCTCTGGCAGGCCCGGGTATATGCCAAAAATGACTCGCAGTAACAGTTTTTATGGACTGGACATTCACACATGTCTGTCACACAGGACCTATAGGACCCAATAGAGAGATACAAACATTTAAAAATATTAAACATAAACACCCTAAATATAACTTCAGAAAGGGTCGTAGATGGGGAAACCTGATTGGCCCATTAAAATGTCTATTTTAGATTGGAAACCTAAATTGGCAAAATTCTGCATGGAACTTAAGTGCTGGATACCTCTGAACAATGTGATATTAGATTTCCTTTCTTCTAGAGCAAGATTATCCAAAAGAACTTGCTGTAAGGATAGACATATTCTATTATCACCACTGTGCAAAGCCACTCTATATTTGGCTACTGAGCACCTGGAATGTGGCTGCCACAATGGAGGAACCAAGTTTCTAATTTGCTTTAATTTTAATTAACTTAGATGTAAATAGCTCCATGCGCCTAATGGCTACCCTACTGGAATACCATTGCCATCTTGTGACGAGCACTGATATAAAACTAATAAATTTTACTGCAATGTTTCCAAAAATGGTAACCAACTTGATAAAAATACAAAATCCCATGGCTTTCTGAAGACAGACAATTAGAATTCATTTCTGTAATATCTTAGAATCTTAGTCTTTTAAGGACCACTGAATCTTCAGTCTTTAGAATGTAAAGTGACAAATTCTAAACAAAGCAAATATTTCAGGCCTCTTATTAGACTGCAAGATGAACAGGATTAAACCAAGGTCTCTATAGCTGAAATATGGAAATGATGGATGAGAACATAAATTGAGTGGAAATTCAAACTAACAAATTTTTAAACATCCTGACCACAAAGATATAATAATGGCCTTACATTGGTATATAATATTACAGTTTACAAAATGCTTTCACACGCAGCCTGTCACTGGATGGTAAACAAGACATAATACAGTTGCTTGTTCCATAAATGAAGGGGTCATTTTACAAATAAATACATGGGCCCAAAGTCAGCACTTTTAAGTGGAAAAGAGCAAATTAAATTATATCTCCCAGCTTTGAAAGTGGTGTCCTTTTTATTATACCACACAACAACTGTCATCTTCTTCTTTCAGCAAATTTACTGCCTCACAGTTTCGAGTTAACATTTATGCAAGAGGCCTCCAAGATTAATAAAATTAAACTATCCTTATATTTTTCATAACCTTGTTCAGCAAACTCCCTTCCTCACAGAAGCTCTTCAAGGCTGAACATAGAAAAAATAATATTCAAGAGTACAAGCTGCACTTATAATCTTGAAAAGTGATCATGACACTGCCACTGGATGTTAATAATGTCATTTTCCTGTATTGTGGGACCTGTGCACAACCGATTGTCGAGAGCACTCAGCCAGCTCTGGGTGGAGGTCGACACACTATCTGCTCTAAACAGGAATTAAACAGCAAAAAACAGATTCAAGGAGCAACAGGCCCACGGTGAACGCACAAAGTTATTGCAGCCCAACACTCAAGGGCATAGTTTTGGGAAATAGGAACAAACAGGGACAAAAGAGGAACAGATGTAAAACCTAAACAGCCTCCTTCCATGTCAAGGACTGAGAGATTATTTGATGAGCGATACTTAAGACACGATAACCAGGACAGAAAAAGTGATCTTTTTTCTTTGTAGTAGTCATGGTTGTTGCTTTTTTTTTTTTTTTTTTTGAGATGGAGTTTCGCTCTTGTTGCGGGCTGGAGTGCAATGGTGCAATCTTGGCTCACTACAGCTCACTACAACCTCCACCTCTTAGATTCAAGCAATAATCATCAGCCTCCCAAGTAGCTGGTATTACAGGTGCCCACCACCATGCCCAGCTAATTTTTTGTATTTTTAGTATAGACAGAGTCTCACCATGTTGGCCAGGCTGGTCTTGAATTCCTGACCTCAGATGATCCACCCGCCTCAGCCTCCCAAAGTGCTGGGATTACAAGCGTGACCCACTGCATCTGGCTCAAGGTTGTATTTTTTTTTTTTTTTTTTTTTTTTTTGAGACGGAGTGTTGCTCTGTCGCCCGGCCTGGAGTGCAGTGGCCGGATCTCAGCTCACTGCAGGCTCCGCCTCCCGGGTTTATGCCATTCTCCTGCCTCAGCCTCCCAAGTAGCTGGGACTACAGGCGCCCGCCACCTCGCCCGGCTAGTTTTTTGTATTTTTTTTTTTTCTTTTAGTAGAGACGGAGTTTCACAGTGTTAGCCAGGATAGTCTCGATCTCCTGACCTCGTGATCCGCCCGTCTCGGCCTCCCAAAGTGCTGGGATTACAGGCTTGAGCCACCGCGCCCGGCCAAGGTTGTATTTCTTAATACTTCTCCCCACTTTTATTATAGAAATCTTGGGCAAATGCATTCAGGCATTAAACACACAGTACTGTCTCTACACGGGGGAGAGCCTCTGGAATTCCAAAAAGAAGCCAAATAAAGGTTGGCCCTAAAATGGCGTCTAAATATCGGCGTATGAATTCCCCTCAATGCCGTTTCCCTTTGTTGTTTCAATTTTCATTTCAGAATAACCCACACCCATCGTATTTATGCTCAGACTTCACAGCAACATTTTTGGCTGCCCCAGGTTCTAACCTCTAATCCCATTCCTACTTCACTTTCCCAGAAGAATTTGTTCCTCACCCTCTCTCCTGGCCCATGGGGGTAGGTCTCTTTCTGTATACACGGCTCTCACTGCCAAGACCTGGATGGAACGGCATCTCATGGGCCTGGTAAAATGATGGCACATATATGGGAAAAGGCTGGTCTCAGTGTGAGGAAATGTGTCCTCAGATTTGAACAAATGTCTACTGTAATTCTGTAAAATTCCATGGACAATAAACAAATAAAATGTAATTTGTTTGGGTAAGGGGATTGTTAGTGAATATTTTCCTTTTTTTCTCTTGATTTCTACTTGTCTTATGAAGCTATTTACACAATTGAAGATAAATTATAGACAGCTAAATCCAATTCATTGAGACTGTTGAGAGAAAATGTTTTAAGCACACATTTAATAACCACTGTGTACATATACTCCACCTCACCCACAGACAAGCCCTTCTGTCTCCACAGACATAATCAATGATGTGCCTTCACTGTAAAACTAAGGAAGATCTGAGCTTTTTATATGATCAACCACTCATGGGGAACAATATATGAGACAAAAATGTTTGTCCAAGCCAGACCTTTACTTGAAAATGTTTTATGTATTTTTAAAGGCTTGAAATATGTGTTTTGTCTCGGAAGCTAAAATTCAAAAATGTTGTTTTTCACTTATGAAGTTGATGATTTTTACATAAAACAATGAATACAGTTGGTGAGAGAATGGAGAAGCAGCCATCCCCCTGCCCCACTGGCAGTGGTGTGAAACTGCCAGCTCTTACATGGAGTGTTTTTCAGTGACTGTCTCCTCCACTCCACTTGGCAATGGGATAAGAGGCAAAGATTTTCACTGCTCCATTTAATAGACAGGGAAGCTGAAGCTTGAAGAAGTTAAGTAACTTATTCAATGTCACAGGGTTGCTCATAGATCCAGAGCTGCAAACCTAGGATGACACCTTGTTTTTTTCTGATCTCAGAACCCATATTCACAGTAACTACGTTAGATCTTTCTAGAAAGAAATTGAATAATATTTATACACAGCCCAGACAAAGGTTCTTACTCTCTGATGAAAATTTTAGTTCTAAGGAAATAGTAATGCCCGTGAATATAGGCTTCAAACCTAGGCATTTTCATCACAATGTTATTTAAATTGAAAAAGAAAAGGGAAATAACCTAAATTGTCCATAATAAGGGCCCAGCTAAATAAATTCAGGTGACTTCTGTGATGAAATACCCTACAGCCATTACAATGATGTTTTGGAAATATATTTTTTAAATATGAGGAAATGTTTGGGAAGGATTAACTTTAAAAAAAAAAAAGAGAGAGAAGGATAACAAAATTGTGTTTCAACATCATGTAATCACACAACGAAAATAAGAATGACTGAAAACAGATATGACCAAATCCAAAGGACAGCTCAGGGTGGTGGATTGTGGTTCTCCTTAATTTTCTTACCTGTATTTTCTACCTAGGCCTGATTCCTTTGTTATTTTGCCAGGTCCGTTACAATAGAAACCCAAAGAGTCAGGCAGGCGCCATGAATACATATCACTTTTCTAAAAAGGTAAACATCACAGTTTACTTTTAAAACTACACAAAAGAATATCATGAAAGATATTAGTATTTAAATCAGAATTTCAGAATGATAGTGGGAAAATAAAGAATGGGAGAAAAGGAGGGTGTCTCTTTGTAGGTCTTAGTTATTCAACATTCCTCCAGCTAAAATCTTCCCAATCTGGGCTGTGGCAGCCTTTCGATACAGACTTCGGCTGGATTCGCTTTGTGTTGTCTTCACACCTGCATTTCATTGGTCTATTGATGTTGTGGTGGAATGGATAATGGAATAATTTTGCATGCTTCTCCTGGTTACACAGGAATTTATTAAGGGAAAAAATAAAAGCATCTTCAAACGCACTTCAAATTTTCGGGAGGGACAAAACTATTGTTATTCAACTATTCAATTCGTGTTTATCACACTTCATAATTCAGTGTGAGGAAAATCTAATTTATGACACAGTGAGGTTGAGTTTTCTGTGTTTATGGAAGATTGTTGTCCTTTCCTTAATCAGTATGTACCCATGGTCTACATTTATATTCATTTTATAGAATAAATAGCAGAATTTTATCACTTCTGGGAGTGACTGAGATTTATGGCTTTGGTATCTCTGCTCTCATGATATTGTTCTGTCACATTTATGTTCTGTTTGATGGTGAATTGGTCAGGAAACACAGCTGCCACTGCTCCAGTGGGAAAACACAGGTTGCATTACTCTGAGCTTTTCCAGGAAAGTTCTGCAGGTGAACAGTGCCTGCCTGACCGGGTTTCTATTGTAATGGAATTGGCAAAATAACAAAGGAATCAGGCCTATGCATTCCCCTTAAAGCATACTGTCTGTCACAGGAGCTTCAAATTAATGTATCTAGAAATGGTTTCCTGATTCATCTACCCCACTCCTGGCATCTTGCCTGGCAGCCAAGAGGTGCAGGCAGGACTCTTGTTCTGTGTGGTTAACACAGCTGCTCGGTGCCACAATAGGGCAAGAGGAGGCCCAGGGCTGATGCAGGGGCCCAGGGAGCTGGCACCAGGATGGGCAGCACTTTGTTACACATCCACTACCTCCCTTCTCTCAATGTTTGATGTTTGTGTGTTGTGTTTCAATGACTCCTTGAAGGCATGTTGTAACCCTGTTCCTCATAGCACTCAGCACAGTAGTGGGATCAGAACTGACCTGTGGTCAGTTCCCTCCTTGAAATTCAATTAATCACAATTCATCTGCAGAGAAGCCTTCAGAACTATTTTCCCGCATCAAACTACAGCTACTGCCTCCTGGAAACTCCACACCAGAAACCATTAGACACATGTGGCTATTTAAATTGGAATTTAAGTTAATTTCCATTAAATAAAATTACAAGGTCAGTTCGTCATTCCCATTAGCCACATTTCAAATGTTCAATGCCAGCAGGTGCCAGTGGCCCCCATACTGGACAGAGTGGATTGAGAACATTTCCATCACTGAAGCAAGTGCTATTAGATGCTGCTGCCAAGAGTGCAGCTCCATTAGCACCAGGGAATCCGTTTCTGTCCTGCTAGAGGGATTTACAGGTATACTGAGATTAGAATCAAGCTCACCTCTGATTGGGCACCTACAAAAAAATGTCAAACTTCTTGGCATCACATTCAAGGTTCCTAGCAGCCTAGCCTACTTTTCTAACTCCATTTCTTTCTTCCCTACTCCTTCTTTTACCAAGTCATAGAATGTCCCATCAACCCATGGCCTTCCATCTACCTGGCTATTCCTGCCTTGAAGGTACTTCCATGTCTTTTCCACCGGAAAAATCTAATGTCTATCCTTTAAGTCTTAATTCAAATTCCTCAGTGGTGTTTGCCAAGTGGTCCCCAAAAAGTTAGCCACTCCCTATAGGGTCCCATGTCCTTCATACCTTTCTTATTGCACCGATCCTTTGAAATATCACCTTTTTCCTTGTTGGGGGACAAGGACTGTGTCTGGCTTATCTAGCCCCCCAGCACAGCGCCGTGAACACACAGCTCAGTAAATATTCAGTGAATCGTTCAAAGAGTGAATGAGAGTAACCTCATGACCTTTTCCCAGCTTCCACAGGATTGAACAGCTGGACACTGATATCTGAAGGGCATGAATTCCATCCTTACTCCCACTCTGTGGCCACTGCTTAATACGGCCAAGGCCACAGGGGCTGTTGGCCATAACAACCTCTGAACTAAGCTGCTTCCGCAAGAACCTTTCTGCTGTCATTTTCATTTTGAACTTCTTGCACTCCTCTCCCGTCTCCAGGGGAATTTTTTTTTTTTAATTTAATGACTGGTGGAAAAAAGGATTTGATGAGAGAATTCTGCTTTAACCACACATTTTCAATAAAGCACATATTTGATATAAGAAAAACCTATAGATTTTCATGTTATTAAAAAGGCAAACTTCCAATACTGCTAAAATCAAAACATCAAACACATCTATGCTTCCTAGCAACAGCATATCCAAGTGGTTTCCCCTCTGATTTCTCTGGCATAAGGGCCATGCCTGTCAGACAGAGGCAAGTGTCTCTGCTTCCCAGGCACAGTTTTGAACGGCAGATGTATTACCCATTGGGAACCCTCCACACTGGTTCTTGGAGAACAGAAGGGCAAGCCAGGAGTGGCAGGGGCCAGCTCCATCTCGGAGCCAGACATCCAGCATTCTGGCTGTCTTCTCTGCCACCACAAAGGGTCTTCAGCTGGACTATGTTTGTCAATCTGAAGGTCAACTATCCTGGGAGCAATGGCAGGATCGAGGCAGAACTCAACAGTGCAAGGAAGATAACAAGAAAACCATCACTTGATCATATGGCTTTCCTTGTTCCACATATCTAGGAAGGCGATAGAAGTGAGTGAAGGCATCTTAGGCTGATTGGTGCCTGAGAATCAATGGAAAAGAGGGGAGGGAGAAGGTAAGGAAGACAGAGTCCCAGCTGAGTGAGCAGAAGTGCGGTTAGCTACCACAAGTCTATTAAAAAACTCACATTTTAATCCTTGAAATCCTGCCCTAATTTCTCTAATCTGAGTTGCATGGAAATAACTAAAGGTAGTAGCCAAGGTATGAAGGCACATTCATGTCACATTATGCCTATGAAAACAATGTCATCCAATATCATGCTCTTTTCCTCAGCCCTATACAGGCATGTTCACACACTCATTCTTATCCTTCCATCGAAGGGGTACAAAAAACACCACTGTCGCACGAAAAACACGGCCAGAAGGTTCAATCCTGGGAACTGTGAGGCTGTTTTATTGAGCTGTCAATGAAAGGGCAGGGCTAGCCTGCTAAGCCAGCCAGCAGGGAGTGCCTGCTGCTCTGTCCACAGCGTTCCTGGGCCAGCCCCAGTTTGGCATCCCTGTGGTGACTGTCCACATTGGCTTAAATATTGCTGAGAATATTCCAGGTTCTATGGCTGCCTGGGGTTGCCAGGACAGAACAGCAAGTCCAGGCATTTTCATTAGCTTGTGGATTTCGTAACCTTGATCTGGGGAGACAAGGCAGGAGGATACCTGGAACGGGAGTCCAGCCTGTTTCTCTGGTTGTAGATACAAAAGTTATCCCAAATTCTCTTTCAGCTTTCCCAAATTCAGCTTTCCCAAATTCTCCCCTCATCCCCCTACACTCAAGTTAAATTGTTAGCCCACTCCTCAGTGAAAAGATGGCATTCATGGAGCTCTGTTTGTTCCAGGCACTAAACAAGGTACAGAGGCTAACAGAGATGGGCTCTTCCAAGAAAACAGGATTGTGCAGATACTAAAACTCAAACTCCAAATGACATAACAACTATTATGGATGAGAAAAGGGAAATTCCAGGCTAAGGGAGGTGCCTCAGTAGAGGCACAGAATTTCCAAATCACCAGATCTTAGATTTGACAGTCACGTGGTCAACCTCCCAATATCAGAAACAATAGAAAGCAAAAAAAAGTCCCTGACAGAGAATCACACAGCCTCTTCCTGAGACCTCGCAGGACAGGGGGCTGGTTTCCTTGCAGGGTAGCTCCGCAGATCTGCTGGTTATAACATTTCTTTCTTCTAGGGATCCAAATCCTCATAATCTCCAGTTAACTCTCAGGTTTGACATCGAGAGCCACACAGAATCAGTCAACGTGTCCCTGCTCATAAGGACTCTTCAGTTACCTTCCTGCGCTCCCCTGCTCAGCCTTGTATTTTCATCTTCCTGCCTTCTGCGTTCCTCCCTCCCTGTCAACTGCTTGCTTCCTGGCTTGTCAAGAACAAAAATCCAACAACCAAATTAACAGGAGAAAAACCTACCAAACCGTTTTTGTTCATGATTCACAGTGAATCTCTTACTTGATTGCCTGCCCACTGTCCCTACCTTATATACATTGCCTAGTTATACATTCCAACACTTTTTACCTAATTTAGATGCTCTCCAATTACTAAAAATATTTATTTTTAAATCCTCCTAACTTTCCCCAGGAGGTGAATGGCATTACGCACACAGCAGCACACAGGAGCTCCAGAAATGATCATTCACCTCTGACCCTCTTCTGAAGCTATGAATTGTTTTTGTGAAATAATGTAGGCATCTGTGGACACAGAGACCTCCTTTAAGACAGTAGCAATTCTTAGGATTTTCCATGGATGCCAGCTTTAGAAGCAGCTCCACATACTTGCTTTTAGTAGAGGTACGCTTTTAGCAGTGACCAAACATGTCTGGAATCTAAAATATTTTCTCCCTTGATAAGGCCATATATCAGACCACATGTGAAGAGTATAATCCACAGTTAAATTCTCGCCCATCTAATAACGGGGAAGGGATGCGCACCATTTTGCTATTTTCTCTATACCCAGGAACCACAGCTTTTAAGGAGCCCAAAGCCAGAGACTATATACCAGTAACTTTAGAAATACTCCTGTTGGGAAGTTAAGCTATCTTTGCTCAAGTAGGAAACACTGGCTTCACAGAGGGAGAAACTGACCATGATTAACAGATATTTGCTGAGTTGTCACTCTTCTAGAAATAACTCTTCATTTCAATTTGGGCGCCATTCTAGCAGAGCCCGGCAAATCTTGCAAGATGGTCTCAGGAGCTGGACAGGGAGAGGGAAGCTTGGTTATGACCCCCCTCTAGTGGCCATGAGTTAGAGCATGAAGTAACCGTAATTCTTACTTCAGCATTTGCTTCTAAATCAAACAACTCACCTTTTTGGAGGCTGGCTGATAAAAAAGAACATAAAAATGGTGCTTGGCAGAAAATCAATCACTTTTCTCTTAAACTTGTGCTCAATTCATCACTGTCATGCTTACTGTAAAACAATGGTAAGGCTGGTGAACTAAACCCCTGTGCAATCCTAAGCACCTACCCCTGATGCCTGCCAAGAAGGGTGAGTGCGTCTGAGGCAGGTTCCTGGAGAGGGCAGGGCGAGGTGGGACACCACCAGGAAGAAGTCTCTGCTCCGTCCACCTTTTTTATCTTTTTCGTGAAATCTCATTTTACCTATGTACATCAAGCCTCACATATTTTTTGTCTCTAAAAAGAACTTCAAGTACAACAGAGTCGGAACCCTTCACCTAAGCAGAAGAGAAACATTCTTTACCACTAAAGGAAAAGCTAAACTGTTCTTCCTGCTTCCACACCCTCATTCAACACAGAACGCTTTGGTCACCCAAACGTGTAGGGACTTTTCCCCACTAACCACTAGCTCTCCAGTGGACACCAACTGGGTGTCCTGAAATTTAACTCAGTTCTGACACTGCCTACTGGAGTTAGCGTCAGATCCCACAGGCAAAGGTCTGCTCCCTACTTTAGATATCAATTGTGGTCCCAGGTTGTGGCCTGTGCTTCTGACCAACGTGTTTATAAATCAAAGTTTCCACAACCCCCTTCTTGGATCCGGTTAATTTGCCGGAGTGACTCACAGGACTCAGGGAGACACTTAAGTTACCCAGTTGATTATAAAGACTGTTACCAAGGATACGGATGCACAGCCAGATGGAAGAGATGCAAGGGCGAGGGTGTGGGAAGGGACGCAGAGCTTCCGCGCCCTCCCTAGGCATATCACCTTCCAGAACCCCTGTGTGTTTAGCTATCCAGAAGCTCCCCCAAATCCTGACCTTTTGGGGTTTTGTGGAGGTGCCATTACATAGGCCTGATTAATTACATCACTGGTCATTGGTGATCAACTCAACTTTCAACCCCTTTCCCCTCTTCAGAGGCTGGGGGGAGAGGCTGAAAGTCCAACCCTCTAATTACACAGTTGGTTCCTCTAGTAATGCAGCTCCTCTCCATCCTAAGGCTGGTCCAGGAGCCCCCCAGAGGTAGTTTCATCAGAACAAAAGATGCTGCTATCACCAAGTAAATTACAAGGGCTTTAGGAGCTCTGCATCTGTCACTCCTACCATTCAGGAAATTAATTGCAAAGGTCTTAGGAGCTCTGTATCAGGAACTCGGGTCAGAGACCAAATTAAGAAAAAAAAAAAAAAGATTTCCCTAGTGCTCTTGCCTACAAAGTTTTAGGAGCTCTATGTCAGAGAGCAAGATACACATTTCAATACACACATTTCACATCTACCAAGTCTGAGGTGGTAATACCATCAGGGGCCAAAGGTATCAGTGTGTTGCCAATATTCAGCCATGTTTTGGGGTAAGCCTTACTCTTAGTTTGTAAAATGATGGGGTCCCCACACTACTAATATTCTATTATTAATGACTCTGTCAAGATATGAATTTGCCCAGGGTTCAGCCAGCCCCAAAACTAGGTAGTATATGTATTTTAAAAGCCCTCTGCCCAAAAATGAGAGAGGGATCTTTACCCCAAATAAACTCACTGTCTTCTTTTTGGTGAGCCCATCTCATCATAATTTTACTCCCAACATAGATACACACTATCTTTGAAATTGTTCTAGTCCCCTCGACAAACACCAAGGGAATGTCAGCTGCGTGCAAACTACTGACTGGGCAGTTTGTGGGAAATGCAGACAGAAAGAAGAACCTGGTTTCGATCCTGGGTCCTTTGGGGTGTGGTGGGGAGAGCAGGGCAGAACTGGGCCAGGCAACACTCAAGAAGGAGTCTTGAGGGCAACATATTAAGGGGGCACTGGCTCTCAGGCTTCAGTAAGTACAGGACTGGCACTTGAGAGCAAATGCCTTCTTAAATGTTGCTTCTCATGTCTGGGCCCTAGAGGAGAAGAAAACATGCCTACACAGGTATCCCACAGCATAATCTATTGGAAGAGGCAGCAAGGTAAGGGATCACCACACCAAGGTTGAACTTCAATTGTATTATCTTGGGCACATTATTACCCCTTTCTATATCCTCCTTTCCTTGCCTAATCTCTCTCCCTTAGGTTCTCATGGAAGGTAAATGAAAATCTGTATTCTCCCCTTCCCCAATGAATCCCTAAAGAGAAGAACAAAATTCATCCATGCACAGAAATGGAAATGGTTAGAGGACTAAGCAAAACAGAAATTGCAGCCCCCCCATCTTCGCCCCCACTGAAGTTCAGAGTTTGAAGGATGTGCAGGAATTGAACTTTGTTCTTTCTTTCCTATCAATCGAGAGTGCCATTCCCCCGGGACGCCAGCCCTAGCAGTGTCTCTAGTCTTCCCTCGGCAGCAGAACAATACCAGCCTGGGTTTGCCTGTGTCAGCCACGGCCACCTCCTGAGAGGGCAGTAATTGGGAGTGTGGAGTCACAAGTGGCAGTGAGGAAAATTTATGAAAGTGAAGGCATCTAGCATCTGGAGGCCACACCCCAGCCACACGCAGCAGCCACCACCAGCCCCGTGCTTCAAAGGGGCCGATCCTTCCGTAAGCCTTTTTCGCATTAGGCAGTGGATGGCTGCCAAGTCCCACAAACAGGCAAAGGCACAAATCCTCCACTACGTGCATTAATCAAAGGGCAGCAGAGGCGGCTGCCCCTGGAGGATGCGGTATAGTGGTGAACTTTTTCAGATGCCGGGGGCCTTACATCAAGCATCTGCTGTGCCTTTTGGCTCCATAATAAACCAGCATTCACATCCCATCACTGCACAAGAAAGGGTCTTTTCACACTCAATGCCCTTTGCAGCCTTGGCTGCCCAGGGATAGCTCAGTCCACTGGATCTAAACAGGGTGCTACTCGTCCCGAGAGGCCCACCCCCACCCATCAGTGGGGCTGGCAGGTCACCATCCTCAAATCCCAGAAAAAGGACTCCATGACCAGACATTCCCCAAAGCCAAATCATAAACACAACACGCCTGCCCCTCCATGCCAGCTTCCCCACACACTCTGCTAGAATGACAGCACCCTCAGATGAGCCCCCGAAAGTTGGAATGTGAGGCCTGTGTCCTATAAGCAACTGCAGAGATAATTGCCTAAAAGGCCCCAGAACACTGGCCCAAAGGCATCGCATGATTTTCTCTTTTGACCATCACACTATTAATAAGTGGCAAAGACAGCATTCAAAGCTGAGCGCTTGCCCTCTCCCCTATGACAGGTCGCCTTCTAAAGCACATGCTGTTCCTTCTACCTGGGGCGTTCTTCCTCCCCCTTCTCCTAGTTAAAATCCACTCCTCCTTCAATATGCAGCTGAGCAGCTTTCTCAGGGAAGGTTTCTGAGATCCCCAAACTGGATAAGGTTGCTCTTAAACATTCTCCTGGCATTCTCGCATGGCCCTGATCACACCCTGCAACTGCATCCCCATGGGAGCGATCCCTCACTCCATCTACTCCACCATGCCCCAGGGCTGGCAGGTGTTGCTCACCAATTCTCCCCAGCCCCAGTGCTGTGCCTGGTCTAGAGTACATGCTCAAAA
Source organism: Colobus angolensis palliatus (assembly GCF_000951035.1). NCBI lineage: Eukaryota > Metazoa > Chordata > Mammalia > Primates > Cercopithecidae > Colobus > Colobus angolensis. The sequence continues at coordinate 1,191,135 of NW_012116289.1, read as the reverse complement.
CCTGTTTTCTGAATGCGTTACTTACAGATGTTTATATAGTCAAGTACAGATAAAGTGACTACTAAGATGACAATGAGATTTAGAGGGTTAAATGGCCTCAAAGTGAAGGAGGAATAGGCATTCCATGGATTTAACTACTACTAACAGACCGAGGGAAGTAAGTTCTGAAAACTGGAGTAGACAGTTAGGATGTCAGTGGTGGTCTTAGCAGGAATACTTTTACGGGAGTGGTGGGACCAGCAATCATCCTGAAGTGTATTGCAGGTAGAAAATATGGGAGGCAATGAGGAAAGGCCATTCTTTCAGTAGGTTATCAGAGCAGAGCAGAGAAATTAGGAGATAATTTGAAGGGAACCCAGAAGACAGAGAGAGAGAGCGAGACAGAATCCAGAAGACTTGAACACATTTTGCATCAAAGGGGGGAAGGAAGTCCAAGATAAGATGCTGAAGCTAAAGAGATGCAGGGTTTGGGTAGCTGGTGACATAATATCAGGAAGAAAACAGGAGAGGATGGGGTCAAGAACGCAGGGGAAAGATTATCCTCCTATTCACTTATCATTGCTAGCAGTCAAATTCCTGAAAAGGAAAAAAAAAAGAAAAAGAAAAATGTAGAAGTCCTTATATTCATAGATGACAACACTGGGAGAGGTGACCTCTAGATCAGCAGTTGGAGGGAGGAAGACCAGGGTCCCAATCCAAATATCTAGCAAAGAAGCGGGCAGAACGGCATGCAGTTTGTCAACAGTGTTTCCAGGAGAGGAAAGACTCCAGACAAGGCACAAGATGAAAGCCACTAGAGAATGAGGTTTCACTCCCCAGCTCAGTCCATGCCCTTGGGGACTCATGGCAAAGGAACTGAAATAAAACTAAGCCAGCATTTTAATCAGGCAGAAATTTAGTGCTGGAGAAAATTATAATATGGCAGATTTTCTTTCTTTTTCTTTTCTTTTTTTTTTTTTTCAGACAGAGTCTTGCTCTGTCGCCTAAGCTGGAGTCAGTGGCACGATCTCAGCTCACTGCAACCTCCGGAATCAGTGGCTCGATCTCGGCTCACTGCAACCTCTGCCTCCTGGGTTCTAAGCGATTCTCCTGCCTCAGCCTCCGGAGTAGCTGGGATTACAGGTACGTGCCAGCACACCCAGCTAATTTTTTTGTATTTTTAGTAGAGACAGGATTTCACCATATTGGCCAGGTTGGTTTCGAACTGCTGACCTCATGATCCACCTGCTTCAGCCTCCCAAAGTGTTGGGATTACAGGCGTGAGCCACTGCACCCGGCCCTAATATGGCAGGTTTTCTAGATTTTAAAGAACATTTTTCCCCAAAGCAGGGGACCTGAAATTGAGAAGCCATTTTTTTGGGGGGAAGGGGTGACCTTTATAGATGTTTTCTTCCTAAATATTTTTATGTTCCCACTACACAATAAAAGTCTTAATAGCAACAATCATGGCAACCCACTGTGGTTTAGGACTGTGAGGGCTCAAAAACCCAATAGGCCAGATGACTCACAAAAAGTCAGAGAATTATAGAATCATAGAGTCTTAAAAGACCTTAGGGAATATCTACCCCCTGCAGGAATTCCTTTTATAATACTCCTGCCAGATGGTCGTACATCTGCATCATGTCTGTGATAGGAACTCAGTAGCTTTTTAGGAATCTCATTTCTGTGATAGACAATTACAGCTTCTGTCTCTCAGGAAGTTTTCTTATGTATTAAACGAAAATGTGTTCTATAACTTCCAGCCCTTTATTCAGATCCTGCCTTCTGTTACATTGTAGAATTATTCTATTCTATTTCAGCTTCCATGTGACATCCTCTTCAAACACATTACATAACATAAAAATGTTCCACTTAAAAGTTAAACTTTTGGGGGGCTTCCAGAAGTATTCCCATCATGTCATTTTTTACTTCCTTTGCTTTTATTTATTTTACTTCCAGCAGCTAAAGGGTGTTCTACCTAAGTGTAAACATTATTTTCCTTTTTTTATTATTTTTTATTTTTTGAGGCAGAGTCTCGCTCTGTCGCCCAGGCTGGAGTGCAGTGGCCGGATCTTGGCTCACTGCAAACTCCGCCTCCCGGGTTCACGCCATTCTCCTGCCTTAGCCTCCGGAGTAGCTGGGACTACAGGCTCCCGCCACCTCATCCGGCTAGTTTTTTGTATTTTTTAGTAGAGACGGGGTTTCACTGTGTTAGCCAGGATGGTCTCGATCTCCTGACCTCGTGATCTGCCCGTCTCGGCCTTCCAAAGTGCTGGGATTACAGGCTTGAGCCGCCGCGCCCGGCCTATTTTCCTTTTTTTTAAATTCTTTTAATAGATCTCTACTGAGCAAGCCATTGCGCCATTTGTCTGAGCAAGCAACAAAGATGAGTAAGGCGGGGTACTTACTCCAAACTACACAATGTGCCAAAATAGGTTGCAATAAAGGAGGGAAATAATGGGTGTTACAAAAAGCAGTCTAGCATTATCAAGGGAGTTCAAGAAAACAGATTACTCTGGCATGGAGGATGGGAAGTGAGAAGTTAGGAAAGATTTTGAGGAGGTGGCATCATTTGAGTTACATCTAAAAGAAAAACATGAGTTTTACCCAGGCAAAGAGAAAAAAAAGGCTTTTTAGAAAAATATATACTTCAGACATACATTTGTTTGAATCGGCATACGTTCCATTTGGGGACCCATAGACATCAAGAAGGGGAACAGACATCACGAGAAATCAACGGGAAAGGTAAGTATTGCTTATTTAATGGACTTCCTTGTATGCCAAACTATAAAGCACGAACACTATTTAAGTAATCAGAAGGAGTCATTGACAGTTGGAGCAGAAAAGTGATAGAATTCAAAATATGCATCAGAAAAGTGAGCTAATAAGAATATTTTGGATGGAATGGAAGAGGTGGAGAAAGGAAGTTACGTAGGGATGAAGCAGCTATTTCAGAAGATCCAACTAAGGTTTTATAAGAAGGAAAAGACACCACTGGGAAAGACACCACTTACCTGGAGGAACATCAGTAGAAATTGAGAGGCAGCATCAAGCATAGAGATAGGAGAATGTATACAGCCTGAGAAAGGGTCTCACACTGGGGCAAAAGGAAAAAAGAAGAGTCAGGGGTGCATCTGGAGATTTAAGCTTGGATTTAAAGTCTGCCAAGAAATTAAAGGGATGCAGAAGAATCTGGTAGTGGAAAGGAGCTGGGTGAGGCGGGGGAGAGATGATGAGTTTGTATTTAAACACACTGCGTTTCTGATGGAACATCTAGGCAGTGGTGTGGTGGTAAATGTTCAACAACTCGCTCTTGGTGGGATCAAGGAGAAGAGGGGACCCCTGATTGGTAGTGCATGCTGACTTATGTGGTGTAAATACCCAGTGTGGCTGCTTCTAAGCTACAGTACCAACATGGCATCACTGATCACTAAACACACAGCTGGGGAGAGATTCTAACAATTGGTGGTAGGGGGACAATACAAGCCAGCTCCATCACACCACTGTATCTACATTGGAGAGGGGAGGCAGGGTTGAACCACAGTGTTCCTATTGTACAGTAAATAAAATGTGATTCTTTGCAAAACAGAGACCATGACTACTGACAGACTTGGGCACCCCTACTGACATGCATCCAACTTCAGCCAAAAGCCCACCAACAGGTTCTCTCACTCTCTCTTACCAAAATTCATATACAAGCCATAAAAACAAGGGCTGATAGCACCAATGAGTTCATGCTGGTTTTATTTTTCATAATGTCTTAGGATGATTCCTCCTTTCAGATTTATTATTGTTTTGCTTGCCATGAAATAGTAACTAAGCGTTTTGCTAAATCAATTTAAAGATTGCTTTGTTTCCTTGTTATCACTGTAAGTACCTCTGGGCTGTCTGCTGTTTTCTAATGACTCTTAATAATGCTGTTTAGTCACTCATAGGATAAAATTTGAACTTTAAAAAAAAAAAAGAGAGAGAGAAACTCTAAACTACTTTTTACCTCTTTCCAGGTGTATAAAAATCTGGCATGATGTCTACATAATACTGGGGCAGTTAATGATACTATTAGGTTGGTCAGGAGTATTACGTGGTACAAGAAATTTAAAAGGTGAGTGAAGTAAATTGCCCATATAAAGATAATGGTTGAAAGCCATGCACTGGGGAAGAAAGTAGGAGGAAAGAGGAAAAAGCAGAATGGTTGAAAAAGATTTTACTAAGACTCAATAGGAAAAGTTGTAATTTCTCACCTATATGTTTCCAACTACAGCACAAGCATCATCATATGCCCTCTTGGGGACACAGCAGCCAGTTAAATATTTTTGTCTAACCATTTCTTATAATCATGTGTAGGGGAACAGACTCTTCATCCCTACATAGCAGCCAAATGTTCTTTCAAATGTATTAAACAGATCATAAAACTCTTTTAATCAAAAGTTTCCAAAAATATCTCATCACATTTAAAGTACAATCTAACCAAGCCCTAGTCATGCTCCACAAGCCCCTAGATGAGCTAAGCTCTTCCTGCTTTACACCTTCATCTCCATTTAGAAGCTCTAGCTCACTACCTTCAACCAGGCTGGCCTTCCTGCTTTTCCTTAAAAATGCCAAGCTCATCACCTGGAACAATCTTCCAGGCTAACTACAGAAGGGGTGTCTCTCTCCTTTTCAAATTTCAGGTCAATATTATCTGCTCAGACACTCCTTCCCTGACCTCTAGTATCTAAAATGACCCCATTCTCCCATTTCATCACCTTCTCTCAAGTCAGAAATTATTCCGTTTAGTTGATTATTTTTGGTGGCACTCCCCAGCTAGAACGTGAGTGCTGCCATGAAGGACTGTGTTTGTTTAATTTCCTGCCAAATCTCCAGCATCCAGCACAGTTACTAGCACACTGCAGGTGTTCATCTGCAGAATGGTAAATGCTCCCACTCCCATTAATTGGATACATTTCAGAGGAAAAGAAAATCTTATTGAAGAATGATCCATGTCTTCACAATCCTGTCCTCTATTGTCTAAATATAATGCTCTGCCTCCATAATGCCACATTAAGCAACACAACAATATGGAATGAATATTGAATAAATAATTCAATGCAAGCCTTGGGGCCTTGCATAGGAGCATAGTCAGGCCATTTGAAAGAAACATGACTAAGAAAGAATGTGCTTATTTCTCTCTGTCATGCTGGGAGCAATTTAGAGTATCCTTAGGAAGCCCTGCAGTAAGGTAAAGTAAAGGTATGTATGAGTTTCCTTTAGTCACTCATGCATTCAACTATCATTTCATAAGCATGAAGCTGAGAACTAGTGATATAAAGATAAAACATCAAAATCTCCACTTTCAAAGACTTAAAATAGAATGAAACAAATAGAAAATTAATTTTATTACCATATGATCAATATTACAATGGAGATATAAAAACAATACTGAGAGACAGCAGGAAAGGGAATGATCAACTGAGTTGGAAATGGGGAGGGCATATTTCAGGAAACTTCATTGAGCAGGGGACCAGTGACCAACAATGGCCAGAGTTTTGCATGAGTGTGAAAGGGAAAAAGGAAAAGCAAAACACCAGGGAGGATAGCACATAGAAAGCCATTAAGCCCTGAAATGACATTGCCCACTAGAGAAATGTAATAAATTTTATATGGCATAAATAGTTGAACATGTGTGGAAAGAGACCGCAGGCTTACCAAAATGTAACAAGGAGAGCATAGACAAGAGAACTATAGACTATCTATTTACAAATATAAGGGCAAAAATATCATATAAAATATAATTAAACAGAATTCAACAGTATATTAGAAGAATAATATATCATAACCAATTACTGGTTTTTTTTCAGGAATGCAAGTTTGGTTTGATCTCAAGATATTTACTGATCTAATTTTCCACATTAATTGATGAAAGAACTGCTACGTATTCATACTTACAGATGCAACATAATATACAATAAATTTAACATTAATCCTGGTTTTAAAATTTCACAAACATGGTAAAACTAAAGCAAAAGAATGTTTCTTTAACACTGTGAAGAGTCTATCTCAATTTAGAGAGCCAAAATTGTTCTTAACCATGAAATATTAGAGGCGTGTCTGTAAATTCAAAAACAAAGGATGCTTTTCATTACCACTCTTAACTAACATTATTCTTAAAGTTATAGTCTCTAAAATTACATAAGAAAACAAATAAGATGCATAAGTTTTAGAAAGTAAAGGACAAAATTTTATTTGCTTGCAAATTACATGATAGCCTATAATTGAGAAACTTAAAAAAATTCAGCTATAAAAAGTTTTCCTATACACCAATAATAACTGTTTAAGACATAAACTATACAAAAAGACCCAATTCACAATGCTAATCCATTACTGTCACAAAGAAAAATAGACTTTACAATGCAAAATCTATGAAAAGCAAATAATAAAATGTACTGTGTAAATGGAGAAATATTTTCTGGGCTAATATAACAGATTTTATTTTTATATTTTAAAAAAGGTCTAAATTATGTATTAATAATATAATAAAATACAACACAATACATGAAAGAAAATTAATTTTAAAAATCACTTTGGCTGCACAGAGGAAGCTGGGATGCGGAGGTAGAGGCTACATTAGTTCATCACGGGAGAAATGTACCTGAAAGAGGAGAGTGAGCAACTGGAAAACAGAAAAGATAACAATGAGCTACACCAAGACAATGATGGTTGCTAATGCAACCCAGGAAATAGATTTAAATACGTTTGAGAGCCTATGTCAACAAGATTCAGGAACTAATTGAATATTTGAGCACCAGAGTTAAAGGAGAAGGGAAAATGTACATTCAACAAAGATTTGCTGAGTACTCTCTATGTGCCAGGCATTAAATTATATGCTGTGTACCAAGGATAATTAAATGAAAAGATACATTAATTCAGCATCCTCCTGGGAAAGGAGATAGATTAAAAGATATAGTCTCAACCCAAAAGAAGTCTACATGCATTCCTTTAAGTATAAACAAAAATCTAACGTGGATTCTAATTAGCTGGAAATTATGAAAAAATGATGCTTTCAAATTAAAGAATAGCCCTATTCTTAGAATGTAAACATATTTAGGAGAATCTAAATGTGTTTGATTAACAGAGAAGGATAATATAGAAGTTAAGGGAAAGAAACACACCAAATCATTCATGAATTTGGCTCAGACTGAGCAAAATCCTAAGTTAGAGCTACAAACCAGGAGATGAGAGTGGAGTTCAGATGTGAAAGAAGACCAGGCCTCTCCACTGCTGGTTCTCAGTCCTGATTGAACTTTAGAATCATCAGGGAGATTTAAATAGCACTGATGCCCAGGCCACAGCTTAGAAGATTCTGATTTAACTGTCCTGCGTGTGGCCAGGGCATCAGAAAACTCCCAGGTGACACCAGCGTGCAGTTCTGCCCAAGAAATACATATACCCCAGGAGTTGACCTCATCTCTAGGAGTCCTTGGTTCATGATCTAGATATTTACTCCAACTGAACACGCCTAACAAGGACCTAATCTTAGTGCTCAAAGATTGCACTGGCCTCTAATTCTCTTCAGGAACTCCATTATAGCCAGTAAACTCTTGTTTTTGTAAGAAAAAACTAAGATACATAATTTTAGTTCTTCTACAAGCTAAATAGCTTTTCCAACCTTAAAAGTGCACATTAAACACTAGTGATTACACACATTAGACTGTAGCACATTACAGTCTAATGATTTTCTTCTACCTCTGTTTCAGAAATAAAACTGTGGGGATAATATATAAGCCTCCTCCCTCTAAATTTGCAATAAAATCATTTTAGTTCACTTTAGAAATGCTGGCTGATATAGAGCTCTTAAAATTGTATCCCTTTACACCATATTCTACAAAGAAATATTATATTAATGAATATAATGTGAAATAAGAACTAATCTGAAGAGCTTCTATGGAGTCTGAGAAGAGCATTATATCTTCCCACTGACCTTTGCACAAGAATCAGGTAAATACTGGTTAAAAAAAAATGTTATTTCAGAACTTGGATGAAAATCATCCATACATACCTATCATAAACTCAGAGAAAAATGAACAACTTTGGTTGTTATTAAAAGCAGGCAGAAAAAAGAACTGTAATATTCCCTCCAAAAGCCTTTGACTCACAATTGTCCTTTAACTCAAGACCAATGTAAAACCAAAACTCTCAAGGAGCGAAGGGCAAATAACAAGGCTGCAAGAGGTTCCCTGTTAACAATGACTTCTCTCCAACAAAAGCAGTCTCTATTTCTTCTGGCTTTTGCTCTGCAGGACTGGTGTCTGCGTGCAGGCAAATTCACTAAGGACTCTAGATCCAGGTGACAACTGATCACTATAACCCCTGGTCCCTCTATTCAAACTCCAGCCATGACTTGACCTCACCTGAGACTTGTTAGAAATGCAGACCCTCAGCCCTACCTAAAACCTATTGAGTCGCATTCTGTTTTAACAAGATCTTAGATGATTTAAATGTGCTTGGAAGTTTGAGAAGCTCTGGTCTAAAACTGAGCTACTAAAAGCGTGATTTGCGGAATACCAGCATCAGCATCACCAGGAGCTAGGTGAAAAGGCAAATCGTCGGGCTGCACTCCAGACCCATTCAAGCGGAATCTGTTGGGGTGGGTCCTGGAGCTCAGATATCTACAGTCTACACATCTGTTCAGGAGAGTCTTGTGTACAAGCTTTGAGAGGCAGTAGTCTAGCACAGGTTTCTGCCCCAGCTCACCCCACCCAACCATTGCCAAAGCTGGAGAGCAGTGGCATAATCACGGCTCACTGCAGCATCCAACCCTTGGGCTGAAGCGATCCTCCTGCTTTAGCGTCCCAAGTAGCTGGGACCATAGGCATGTACCACAATGCCCAGTTAATTGAAAAAAGAAAACTTGTAGAGATTGGGTCTCAATACATTGCCCAGGCTGGTCTTAAACTCCTGGTTCAAGCGATACTCCTGCCTTGGCCTCCCAAAGTGCTGGGATTACAGGCATGAGCCACTATACCTGGCCTTTGCTCTGTGTTTCTTTGGTCCTTCACAATACACTGGATTTGAGGCACTATACTGGGCACATCAGAGATACTAAAGAAACATTATTGTTCTGTGATTGAAAAGTAAGAGGAGAAGGCTTTTTCTTTGTGAAGTTCTGGATAATGCCACAGGCTAGCAATTAATGGTAACTCAGAGTCAAGTCAATAATAACAGTAGATTTATATTTCATACTCATATGCAAGCTTCTCCCAATGAAAACTGTCTCTGTAATCCTTTCTTGTTTAATAATCATGACCAAAACTCCCAAGAGGTCAAGGAGAAAAGTGAGTAAGAATGCAAACAGAATAAACTTCAAGAGTAGAAGACTAAAACTCAAGTCACTTTTTAAATTAAATAAACCCAGGAAAATGGAAGGAATTCACTTTGAAATTATAAACATTAAGTACTTTTAAACAATAAAAAATAAGGAAACCAAAATATTGAAACTAAAATATCAACTACCAGCTATGTATCCCTGGCAAGTAACTTAAGATTTTGTTCATAATGAAGTATTTCAAACAAAAAGAACAGACAGTAATACAACAAATACCTATGTAGCCAGCACTCAGAATTAACAAATGTTAGTTAACATTTTGCTATATTTATTTTAGATTTTGAAGAGGATAGTAGAAATCTCTTTGGCCTCTTCCATCCCTAATTCCATTCTTTTCCCTTCTTCCCCAAAGTCAAATAACTATTCTTTGTTTAATTATTGTTTTATTAATATAATATAGTAAATAATATATAAGTATATATATTACCTTAATTTATGTAATTAAATAATATATTAAATAATTATATATTACCTACAAATAACTAATTGTCAATATAACATTAAATAACATAATTTTTCCACATATAATTATATCCATGAATTATATGTGATATTCCTTTATATTTTGAATTTTACATAAATTGTATTACACTATATATTGCTCTTGAACTTGATTTTTTCATGCATTATTATGTTTCCAAAATTTATGCACATTCATATCAGTATAACTAGTTCATTCGCTTTAATCAGTGTATAATATTCTTTTTTAAAAACTCATTTACCTAATCACAGACAGTAAGATATATCCAACTGGGGTCTACTATTAAAACTACTCCAAATGGCCGGGCACAGTGGCTCACACCTGTAATCCTAGCATTTTGGGAAGCTGAGGTGGGCAGATCACCTGAGGTCGGGAGTTCAAGACCAGCCTGACCAATATGGAGAAACCTCGTCTCCACTAAAAATACAGAATTAACCAGGCATGATGTCACGTGCCTGTAATTCCAGCTACTCGGGAGGCTGAGACAAAGGAATCAGTTAAACCCAGGAGGCGGAGGTTATGGTGAGCCAAGATTGTGCTATTGCACTCCAGCCTGGGCAACAAGAGCAAAATTCAAAAAACAACAACAACAAAAAAAAAACCCACTACTCTAAATAATCATCATTGTATTTTTTTTGCTTTTTTTAGTTGAAATTTAATTGTATTGTATGTTACATCAATCTTTGGAATATGTTGAGACTTTTGGAGTCTGAGTGGCCAAGTTTTTACAATTTTCCATGTAGTCATTGATAAATGTGTATTCTTCTCTTGAATGTAGGGTTTTAAATATGTCTCTTAAGTCCCACAATTTCAATTGTTCAAATATTTTATACTTTTACGTCTTCTCAGCTTGAGGTATCCATTTCTGAGAGTAGTGTGTTAAAATCTGCCCGTGTGATTAAAGAGTTGTCAAATTCTCCTTGTAAGGTGGACAATTTTTTATGTAAATGTGAAGTCAATGTAATTGGGAATGGGTATGTCCATGATTATAATATTTTCCTAGTGTATTGTTTGTAATATCACTTTTTTCACTTTTTCACCTTTAATTTTATTTCATCTGATATTCTTGCTATAACAACTTTCATTGGTTAGTTTTAGGTTATATTTTTTCACACCTTTACTTTCAATTTTCTGTGTCATTCTGTTAGGTATTCCCTTTGCAAGCCACATTTAACCATATATAACTGTTTTTCCTAGATACTCAATTTGAGGGTCTCCAGTTTTTAAGAGGGAGCTTTCTTCATTTATAATTTTTCTGATCACTGATCTATTTGAATTTTTGTCTTTCATCTTTTGAAGTTTTCTATTTATAATAGTTCTTCTTGATTTTTCTACTTCCTGCCTTCTATTTCCTTTAGGAAAACAAAATGTTGTTACTGTCTGGTCCAGTAATCTCATTACTGATTGTTTATCCTTCAGAACCAAGAGATCAGAAAGCACATGTGCATGGAGATGTTCCATGTAGCATTACTTATAATGTCAAATTGGAAACATAGGTCCAACAGTAGAGAACATGATGAAATGTTTTACAACCACTAGAAGTATTTTTGAAACTTATGTAGCATAATAAGAAAATGTTTAATGATGTGCTACAGGGAGAAAAAGCAGAATACAAAATTTCATGTATACCATGTGTACCATGATTTCAACTATGTAAAAAAAATGTTGGTGTTTGGTTGAAAGATGTTCAGCCCATCTGGTTCCTTTGAGCAGCATTGCCCTCCTCTGCTGTGGGTACTACGTGGGTACCCTGGCACATGCAATCTTAACATTTAACTCAGCTTGTATCACACATCCTTCGTTGCTTTTCACTCTCAGTAGTCCTAGCCAGTGATGGATGTATTCATCCAGAAAGTTCTCCTGAAATTACTGCATTATTCAGTTCTTCAGAGTGTTCTCCAGTGAAACAGAACCAATAGTGTGCATGTATATGTGTCACTGTATTGAGTGTGTGTGTGTGTGTGAGAGAGAGAGAGAGAAAGAGACAGATTTTAAGGAATTCATTGACAAGATTATGGGGGCTAGTAAATCCAAAATCTGTAGAATAGCCTGGCAGGCTAGAGACCCAGGAAAGAGGTGATGCTGCATTTCATGATGGTAATCTGCTGGCAGAATTCCCTCTTGTTTGAGAGAGGTTAGCCTTTTTCTATGAAGGCCTTCAACCAATTGGATGAGGCCCATCCATGTTACAGAAAGGAATCTGCTTTACTCAAAGTCTACTAATTTAAATATTAATTTCATCTAAGTGATACCTGCACAGAGGAATCTAGAATAATATTTGACTATTTGTATATGATTGCTTAGCCAAATTGACACACAAAGCTAAATATCACACTCTTCATGTTCATGCTATTTATTCATCCACCCATCCATCCAGAAAATTTTCATTGAATACCACATACATGCCAGGCAGGCACTGCTGTCTTTCCACTCATCCAAGGTAACGCTTCCCCCTCATGGCAATAAATCCCAGATCAAGTGACCACCCTCCTAACCACATGGAATCTGCTTTGGAAACGCTCCCCTTCTTTGAGCACGGAAGGCCTTGAATTAAAAATGAGAAGATGCAAAAATGAACAGTATCATGCATAGTGAGCTACTTTCTTTTAAATTATCTTTTGTGACCTTAGATTTTATTTTGTTTTGTTTTGTTTTGTTTTGAGACAAAGTTTTGCTCTTGTTGCCCAGGCTGGAGTGCAATGGTGTGATCTCTCCTGGGTTCAAACAATTCTCCTGCCTCAGCCTCCTGAGTAACTGGGACTACAGGCATGCACCACCACGCCTGGCTAATTTTTGTATTTTTAGTAGAGACAGGGTTTCACCATGTTGGCCAGGCTGGTCTCGAACCCCTGACCTCGTGATCCGCCCACCTCAGCCTCCCAGAGCACTGGGATTACAGGTGTGAGCCACTGCACCCGGCCGGTTTTGTTTTGATGAAATGTAATAAATAAATTCAAATCTCGGTTAAGTAAATGGAAATTAGAAAAAGCCATAACAAAGAAATGTGTTCAAGGTAGAAATTTAGTTCTCAGGGATTTTCAGAGGTGTATGCTTAAATCTTTAACACAAGAAATAAAAGTTCTGGAAAATGCTTTTCCATTCCCTTAGGATGGCCTGAGCTTATTACATTAACAGAGTGTCTTTTTAACTGGCCTAACAGCAACCTCTCTGATGCCAAATTGGCAGAACCTCTTCTATCCCAACCTTCTGTTTCTGGGTGAAAAATGATTTTTGAAGCAGGGTTGGCTTACTCTATGCAAAAACTTTTCAGAGACCCACAGTGTCCAAAGTATTAAATAACAGCTGACAAAAATGAAAAAATTGTAGTAGTAAACAGGGCAATCATAACAACACTTTAGGTACCTTTCTTCGAGTTATCATAAAGGTTTCAGGGTTGAGAGGATAATTGTTTTATTGTCTCTCCCTAGACAGACTGCATATCAAGAGTGATTATCAACGTAACAGCTTTCTTGTCTGTTTTCTATTAGTTATTACTTTTTTACCTAGAAGGGGCCTGGGACAAGATATGGCCTTCTGATATATCCTCCTGACAGCTGAGTTCGGTGCTTCTGACTCTTGGAACCCTTAAGACATCCTCATAGGAATGTAAGCCTAGTACTTTCGATCCTGGTGGTCTTATAAAAATGACTGTGATGAATGGAAATAACACAGCTTTATATTTGGAAACACTAAGTTTCTGAGGTAGCTTCCCATTGATGAATGAAGCAATTTGACTTTTGGCATAACTGATGCTCCAACATTTTGCCATATTATAAATAATTTCCAAAAACATAAGGGTAGATGAGGTTCTGATCGGGGTATATGGATTTACATTGATTTTTCTTAAGATTCTGCCCCTCTAGTCTTTAATAATTGTTATTGTCTGTGTACCAATAATAATACCCATTAAGGAATCCCAATCTGCTTTTTTCTTGTTTTTTTTTTTTTGGAGACAAGGTCTCCCTTTGTCACCCAGGCTGGAGTTGCAGTGGTGCAATCTCAGCTCACTGCACATCTGCCTCCCAGGTTCAAGCAATTCTCCTGCCTCAGCCTCCCAAGTAGCTGGGATTACAGGTGCGCACCACCACACCTGGCTAATTTTTGTATTTCTAGTAGAGATGGAATTTTGCCATGTTGGCCAGGCTGGTCTCAAACTCCTGACCTCAGGTGATCCACCCACCTCAGCCTCCCAAAGTGCTGGGATTACAGGCACGGCGCCCAGCCAGGATAGTCTATTATTGCTGTTGTTGTTTGGCTGTTTATTGCTTGATTTTGTTAAGAATCATGAAAACAAATAAACAATTCAAAGAAGACGACAATAGTTGTTTGGAAAGGTAAAAGAATGAAACATTTAATTTAAAAATCTAATCTCTAAGGGTGTCAAAATTCTTTATTAACTTCCACAATTCTGTAATTCTAAAAAATGAGTGATTCAGAGAGACAGAGACAGCTCTGAAACATCAACTTCTTTAAAGATCTCATTTCCTACAAGTTTCTTTCTTTGTAAATATGGGAATGAGTCAATTAACTGAATAAGGCAGAGGAAAGGCAGATGGGAAAAAAAACTCATTGTATTTCAGAAATCTTTTCTCTTCTACCTTTACTAGAAGGAAGAGATCAGTAGTCAATCAGCCAACTAGCCAGCCAGCCATTGTTTTGTTGTATACTACTATTGCCTATTACTAGGTGATAGGATTACCATCATAAATAAGACAGGGAGGTCCCTACCCTCATGTAGTTTACATTCAACCTCATTTTTTTATCTCATTATTTTATCAACTTAAAAGGGAATGAGTTATTTATTATGTTTAAATGTGAGAACCAATGCCATCACATTAAAAGATGCTGGACATCATTGGTCATCAAGAAAATGCAAACCAAGACTATAACAAAATGCCACTTCATATCCACTAGGATGGTTTTAATTAAAAAGTCAGAGTGTTGGCAAGGAAGTGGAGAAATCAGAACCCTCAGAATGTAAAACAGCAGCCACTTTGGAAAAGTGCCTGACAGTTCCTCAAGTAATTAAACATAGGATAACCATACAACCCAGCAATTTCACTTCTAGGTATAGACCCTAAAGAATTGAAAATAGATGTTCAAACAAATACGTGCACACGGCACTACTGTTCACAATAGTCTAAAGGTATTAGTAGACACAATTCAAATGTCCATCAAACAATGAATGGATAAATAAATGTGGTACATCCATACAATGGAATATTGTTTGACCATGAAAAGGACTGAGTTATTGACACATGCTACAATATGGATGAAACTTGAACACATGCTAAGTAAAAGAAGCCAGTCACAACCACATATTATATAATTTCATTCATATGAAATGTTCAGAATGGGAAAATCTATAGAGACAGAAAGTAGATTAGTGGTTACCAAGGACTAGGGATAAGGTGGAACAAAAGGAGAGGGATTGCTGAAGCATATAGGGTTACTTTTAGAGGTAGTAACTATGTTCTAGAACTGAAAATCAATTTTATATGCACATAGCTGTGAAAATAATAAAAGCCATTACATTACATATTTTCAATGGGTGAATTACATATGTATATGAACTATATCTCAATAACGCTAGTGTTTTTTAGTTTTTAAAGGACCAATGCCATGATTATTGTCTCAAGAGATTAGTTACCTCTCTCCTAAAATAATCATTGTGTTTCTAAATAGTTTTGCACTAGTCTATCTGTACTGTTCTTACTTGTATTAAAGTCATTTGTGTACACATTTAATGTCCTCTACTGGAATTTCAGCACCTGGAGGGAAGATACCTGCTTCATCTTTGCAATCCCTGAAGCACGCAGTTTAAAGCCATTTTTATATAGTGCGCACTTAATTTACTTTTGAGTAACTGAACCATTCATTGGTGAAAATTAAGAATTATTTTATTACTTGGTAACTGCTAATTGAATAATCTTTTTAAAAACACATAGTAAATGACAGCCTTTCCACTTCATACACTTTCTTGACTTTCTCTTACTGTTTTTTGGGTGGCCTGCAAAATCTGGCTTGGACCCACCTCTCCAACCTCAACTCATCCACCTGTCCTCTGCTCTCACCTTGCCTTCTTTGTTTCAGAACCATGTGTTGCCCCTTTCTACTACATGGCCTTTGCACTGGAGTTTTGCACTGCCCTCTCCTGATTTGTGTCCACTCTTCTTCAGGTGGCAGCTCAAGCTTCCCTTCCTCAGGATGCCTTCCTGTGGCCAAGGACCACATCACGTCTACATAATAGTAGCTCACAAATCTTCCCACTTTTCCTTATGACATTTTGCACTTACCACAGTTTGCAATGACATTTACTTGTGTGATTAATTGATATCTTTTTCCTCCCTAAATTGTAATCATGGTGAGAACAGAGAGCTATCTCTTTTATTTGCATATGCATCTCCAATGCCCAGCACAGATCCTGGGAACCAGAAGGCATTCAGTAAATACTTTTGGATGAACTTATGAATTGGGTTTTATTAACGGTCACTCAATAAAACAAACTGCAGAAGAACCTCAGTGCTAACATGAGCAAGATTCCATAAATTAACAATTCATGTGTCAAATCAGACTTGAAGAACAGACATAAAAAGGGATGATGAGAATCTATAAACAGCAACTGTTGAACACAGCCAGAGCCAAAATGTAGACTAGCATAGGTCCTTGGCTGGCTGAATTTGCAGCAGCACAATCTGAGGGTTAAATTCCTGGGGCCTTGGCCACGACGAGGATGGAGGTGAACTCCCAGAGATCCTGGAAAAACATGTGCAGATGTTGATGCTTGTGGTGCAAACTACAAGAGGAAGGGGGTGAAACACATGGCCACATGAAGACAGCGGCCTAAAAATGGAAACCCAAGCTTGTTATGCAGGAATCGTCTCCCTCCCTCTAGATTAAAAGCAGAAAGGCAATAACAATGCCAATTGTGTCAATAAATGCCGTCAGTAAGGAGAAGATTGCACCAATACTCTCAATCATAGGAAGAGTTGTACTTAAAACCACTGGAAGAAGAAACCAGCAGGAAAAAGACAAAAGACAGAAACATCACTCAGACTACCAAGGTGGTAGATAAGAAGGAACTTACAAATAAAACCAGTGTTGTGGTTGAGTAATTACGCCCCTCACCAAAGGACGTCCCAGGCCATTTTGGGAAGATAACTGGTCACCACGACACCACTTTGATAACTATGGGGCACTTTAAATCACACTAACAATTAGAAGCCCATGAAATATGTATACAAAGCCTGTGGCACCCTACCTGGCACATGACAAAGAACTTAATCTATGTTAATGTTTTAAACTTATTATTATTAAGCTGAAAGTTTTATATTTTATTATAAAACTTGTTCTAAAATTGCATGGACAACATTTACTCCTATGTACTGAAAGCATTCTAGATGGTTTAAAAAAATATGCTGACCAAAATAAATTCCAAATGGATTAAAGATTTAAAATAAAATAAAACAAATGAAACTATAAAAGTGACTTGAAGAACATTTATGTGTAATTTTTATTTAATCTAGGGGCAAGTTAGCCCCATATAAGCATAAATGGAAGGTGAAAACCTATAAACCACAAAAAAAGATATATTTGACTACCAAAAAAAGTAACACTTGCATATGATAATAACTACTATAATCAGAGAAACAAAGCAAATGGCAAAGGTGAAAAAATTGCAGCACACTCTAAAAGGCTAATATCTTTAACACCAAAAGAACTCTCAAAAATCAATAGGAAAAAGATGAATATCATTAAAAATGCGAAATCAATTTTTACCTATCATTTTGAAAATTTTTTTTGAGTTTTTTTATTGTTTATATTAATGAAAATGTGTTAGCAGGGTGCATGCAACGAGCTGCTTGTTCACATATTTTATACTATATTTATACATACATTTATATTTTGTATATTTTATATATATAGCACCTTAAAATGTGCATGCCATTTGACCTAGAAACTCTACTTCTAAAATTTTATCTTAAAGAAATGAGATTAAGCTCAACTATAACTGCAAATTATGTTCATTGTAAATATACTTAGAATTACCTTAAATGCTCAACATTAACAAAATGATTAGATAAACTACGTCACATCTATGTTCATATTAAATGAGTTAATATTTGTAAAGCAATGAAAACTTTGGTGCACAATAAGTTCTGGTGGGTATTTAATATACAAAGAGAAAAAGAAAAACTAAATATTATACAGGCATTTAAAATGATCCTATAAAAGAAAATTCACTGATGAGTAAGGATGTGAATAATTTATTCTCAGACTGAAAAAAAACATGCTACAACAGTATACACAATATGACCTGATTGTTGTAAAATAAGTGTACATGTGTATACATATACATGTATACCTCAAAATTAAAAAAACAGTTCTCTGGATGAAGTGATTTTTACTTTCTTCATTGTCTATGTTTTCTAATTTCCTGCAGCAAATTATAATACATGTGTAACACATTTTTGAGCACAGTAAGTTTGAATTTTAACTTGCTAAAAGGAAGAATTTCGTAAGTTTTGTAAACTCTCCTAAAATTTTAAACAAAACATAAAAGTTTCTATAAATGCTAGAAAACAATAGACACGTACATTCTTTTGTAACTATTTAGATAACACAAGATTTTTTCTTCCAGCACTTTGGGAGGCCGAGGCGGGCAGATCACCTGAGGTCGGGAGTTCGAGACCAGCCTGACCAACATGAAGAAACCCCGTCTTTACTAAAAATACAAAATTAGCCGGGCGTGCTGGTGCATGCCTATAATCCCAGCTACTCAGGAGGCTGAGGCAGGAGAATCGCATGAACCTAGGGGGCAGAGTTTGCAGTGGAGCCGAGATCGCACCATTGCACTCCAGCCTGGGCAATAAGAGTGAAACCCCATCTCAAAGAAAAAAAAAAAAAACATTTTTTTCTTTTAGATTCATTTCAGAATTGATAGAAATTCCCACACACCATAATTTTGCCTTAAATTGTTCTCTCTTTATAGGGTTGGAAAGAATCTTAGCCTGTGAGAGTCACACAGATTACCAAGGAATTATTTATCATATTCCAATGCCAGCTGAGGTTCAAACCAAAGTCTTGAATCCAGATTTACTCCACCTGATTATTCCCAAATCAGATTTATTTTCCACAGACCACCCAACTGCCTCCAAATGACTGTAACATTCAAGCCTCGGCCAATCAACAGTCTTGACAACCCAATTGGATCAACAGCAAAGTCCATCTGATTGATTGTGCAGACAAACCATATTCATGAAAAGATAACTGGGGAACCAGTTAAATCTGAACAAAAATGGTTGATGCAGGGCCACTGATGGGCAAAACCTTAGGTACAGCTCACCAGGACAAAGCTTCTACTAATAATCTAGAACCAAAAAGTTATGCTACTGAGTCCTTCATTTCCCATTCAAAATTCTACGAAACAGCAGGAGATTCCATAAACGCTTACAAAAAAATAATAAAAAGCTGTCTCTCCTCAATAATTTTTCCAACAAGTTGTTAACAGGACCATGTCACTGAAAACTAATTTAAGCATCAATCTTCCTTATGGAAATCCCAGCATTTACTTTCCTTGTTTTGCTTTCAAAGCAGGTTCAGTCACTGAACTTTAAAGAAAACTACTGAACCAGAAGGACTTTTTCTCCTGGAAACATTTTAAGGGCAAAAGCAATCTTTATCTTTCCACGCAAGTTCTTGAGTTCATGTAAATCTCTCCTGAGAGACTTTAACCCCAGAGACCTATAATAATCTCTCAATCCTAAAATTAATATCAATTGTTCCATATCTAATTGTTCACACTTTTATCTGATTATTCAGTTTGGATGCATTTATTACTCCAATTATAAATTATAAATTAAAAAACAATCTGATCCAGATTGGAAAAATAGTTTTGGAGTTTGAGGCCTGTACCTTTGGCTTCCACAGAAAACCCTTCCCAGATGCAGCTCATCCCGGATCTCCCTACGACACAACTAAACCTTTCCATCCTAAATTCCTTTGTACAGATTCTTCCAAATATCACAGGAACACACAGTATATAAAGTCTGAAAGCACATACAACAGCGATGAGGAAAGTGACAAACACACTGCTTCTGTGATTCCAGACCAGCAGGCCAGCTGTTGTTCTCATCACTACATCCTTTCCTGAACCCTCTGGAGGCTTCGCAATCTGGCACTCACCCTCAGTGCTACACTAATCAAACAGAACAGGAAGCAAATGCTAACCTGTGCATCCACTTTCCTACTCTCCCTCCTGTTCCGTACCCTCACCTTCAACAAATACAGACACTGAGCAGGTGGGAGAAGCAGAGTGGGAAAGGAGCAGACTGCAGGGAAGTTGTTGGAACATGGCGGTTTGGGATCCACAATTTAAGGTAATATGTCCTTTGTGCTTATAAAACCGGTGTCCTTTGCCCATGAGAAGACCAAAGATGATAAAAATGCAAATTACAGTGCAGAGCCAATGGATACACCCCCAGCAAAGTCCACTGCGCTCAAGAGCCAGCGGAAACCTTGACACACAGTTCAAATTCAGGTCACCATTTCAAAACCTCATCAGGAGCATGACTTCATGTGAAAACTTTCTAGGACAGCTGAGGGTTTTCCTTGGATGGCATTTCCCCCCTTGCTGTATAGTGACTGTCAGCAAGATTCTCTATAATACTAAAAACCAGGAGAAAAAAAGCAGCCCATTCTCAAGAGGAAAGAGATTTTGCAAGGATCAAAAAGAAGCTAGAGCAAGGAGAAGAGAAGTAACCCATTGGTACCGGTTAAACTCAAGAAAGTCAAATTTTCAAAGAAACCTTTCAAGTGCTGACATACTTAGAATAAGTTGGAGTAAAGAAAACGAATTTCTCAAACAAGGTTCGCAGCAGGCATCTGGCATGGAGGAAGTTTTAATCTTGAGGCATAAATTGTAACTAGTTCATCTTTGTTCTCCCTCGGAGCCTAACTGGTACCCACAGGCAGTGGGAACTCAGTAACTGTTCACTGAGCTAACATCTTTTTACTATTTTATTTATTATACTAGTCGAGAAACCTGAGAAAGTACAAATTAATAGGAGAGCTGTTGGATGACCCAGAGAATTAAACAAGGTAGAAGTTCATATCTCAATTGTGATGATTAATTTTTACATGTCAATTTGACTGGGTCATAGGTGCCCGATAGTTGGTTAAATATTATTCTGGGTATTTATCTGAGGTTGTGTTTGGATAATATGAACATTTAAACTGGTAGACTGAGTAAAGCAGTTTGCTCTTCCTAATGGCTGTGGGCCTCATACAGTCAATTAAAGACAAAAAAGTTGACCTTTCCCTGAGTAAGAGAGAATTCCTCCTGCCTGCCTATCTTCCAACTGAGACACTGGCTTTTTGCTGCCTTTGAACTTGAACTGAAACACCAGCTCTGCCTGGGTCTTGTGAGCCTGGTGGTCTTTGGACTGGGACTATGACATCAGCTCTCCTGGGTCTCAAGCCTTCAGACTCAGACTGAAATTATACCATCAGTCCTCCTGGGTCTCCAGCTCGCCAACTCATCCTGCTGATCTCAGAACTTGTCAGACTCCATAGTTGCATAAGCTAATTCCTTATAATAAATCTCTTTTATACATATATACACATATCATATTGGTCCCGTTTCTCTGAAGCCTCCATCTTAAAATCATCCTCCAGCCACTTCCATGACCACCCACTATCTTGCAAGAAATATTGTAGGCTTAGACTAAGAATAAAGCACATGGTAGCCTATGTTAGGGTGAAAATTAGACCTATGTGCTTTCTATTTCCTGGGTAAATACTTAAGAAAAACATACAGACAGAAAAATGTAGTCCAAAAAGTCTCATTTTCTCCATTCTCATCATCAAAATCCATGCTAAAGTTTACAGGGATACACTAAAGGGACTTGTAAGAACATGGAGCATCCACCCTTAAGTAAGAGAGCCAACAGCAACCACATGCTCTGTATGTCACTCCGTATGTCATAATCCTTTCCAGCATTGTGAAGAACACTGCCTAGTAAGATCGGTGACCAAGAGAAAACAGTGAAATAAAATTAACATGGAAACTGTGTGACCTCAGCCAGTGGGCTGTGGGCTCCAGGAATGAGTTGACTTCACAATAAGGGAACAATTCATGAGACTGGTTCCACATGCCTCCTTAGCTTATCTAAGGTTATGATGCAAGGCCATTTCTACTGAGCCAGGTTCATTTCACAACACTGAAAAAAACAGAAGTGTGCAACCCCCATGTAGGTCTAATCTGCAAGGGATCAGCATATTGAAAGACAAACAACCTCCACTAACCCATCAATAGCACTGTTAATAATTGGGCTTCTGGAATCAATGCAGGCGTCTCACTGGGTATTAATATTTTCAAATCTGTACCAAGTCTTGCAGATCCACATGGTAATCTGAAAAGGTATTTATTTGTTTTGTTTTGTGTTATTCCCTATACTCAACACTGGCAAATGAGTATACATGCATAGCATTTTTAAGAATTGCACTAAGTACTTTAAATATCTATCTCATATAAGGTTACAATTATGAGGTGGATATTAGGTTATATGCATTTTATAGATAAGGAGATTGACATCAAGAACATTTAGGTACATACAGTAATGATGAAGCCAGTATTTGAGCCCAAATGATTTGACAATAAGTCCTCATTTTAGCCATTACACCAGACCTCAACACACCAAAAAACCCAATAGATAGAGCACCAAACCTCATATGTCACACAGCCTCTACCAAATAAGGAACTGACATGACATGAAATAAAAAGCAGTCTCATTGGAGAAACAATCCTAAAACATAGACAGCTGCCTTAGATTTATTTTTTAAAGACCAGAACACAGAAGAGAGGAGAAAAACACCTGGGCCTGAGTTGGTGTCAGATTTCTATTTTACTTCCGAAAAAAAACCTAAATCGAAATCCAAATTACATAACGCTCCAAATGACTTGCTTAGCCAGTTGCCTTTGTTCCAATTTGGTCCCTGGAGGATGTCAGCCAGAGCTACTCTCTGAGGTTTGGCAGAAATTAAAAAATCTGAGAGAATTAGCATTCTAACGTCCAGAGGATACAGTGACAAATTAGTTTGCAAATGCTCTTCAGTTAATAAGCTCATCCAAATTGGCATCTCCCCATTGAGATTAAGACACTGTGTGCTGAGTTGCCACACCCATAGTTTCTGTATGCTATAAACAATTCTATAAAGAAAAGATTTATTCTAATTCTGATTAACTTCTCCTGCATTAAATCAACTACTGGAAGTGGGCAATGCCAGGAAACTCACACTAGGAGACGTGAAATACAAATGTGATCTAGTGCTCATCCTTGTGGCATTTACACCCTCTGGTTGAGGAGATGGGAAATAAGCCAAAGAAAGGACAGCAACAAGGGACCAAAATTCTGATTAAAGACCACACAAGAAGCTAGACAGTTTGGTTAACAAGCAAATCAGTGGAGTGGTCTATTCACAATTCACGTAGGAGCTCAGAAGAAAAGAAAAAGCATATGTGATTGATGAACAGGAGAGACCGCACAAACATCATGAAATTGAGCTAGATATGGAAAGGTAGGTAGGATTTGGAAAGATAAAAAAAAAATTCTAGAAAAAAATGGCGTGAGGCACAACAGAGGACGTTATACTCAAAGCCTGTCAGCCTGACTGGACCAGAGGTTTGAGAAAGGAAGAGTTTATTTGAACAGGTAGGCAGGGTAGAGGGTAGAGCAAATCTTAGATGTCAAGCTAAAGAATTTGGAATTTTGCCTTGCAAGTAAGGTGGGCCGCTTAAGGTTTCTGAGGAAAGGCCCAAAGAGCCTAAGGCAGCACGTGCGTGTGGCGCTCGCCAGGCAGGCGTTGGGAGCAGACAGAATCTGGCAAAGCAGACGGCTTAGGAGTCTATGGCTATAGAGCAGGCTTGGGGGAGTGAGGTCCTCAGACTCTATTGAGAAGTGAGAATGGCAAGGAGAGGAGGAGAGCAATGCTGGCTGAGCCCTGTCTACGTGCAGGGAACCATGCCTCCATGCTCCACATTCATTTTCTCACTGGGGTTGAACAAGCACCCAGAGTGTAGCTCTTATTCATCTCATTTTACAGACAAGGAAAGTCAGGGAAGTTATTCAAACGTATGACCTGCAAATGGAAGAAAAGCGATATGTGCACTCTGGATAAATCAATAGAGTCGGTAACTAGTCGAAGAGGGTATGAAAGGCAGGATGAAGTCAATCATGCCTAATTATGCCTATAAGGTTTCAAACAGTAAAAGACTGAAGGTTTTTCCTAATTAAAAATATGAATCCAACAAGAGCACATTGGATATGTAGAGTCCCCTTTCTAGGCTAGCTGTTTGCCCTGGAAGTGTCTGGAGTGTACCCCTAGTAGAGCTACACAGATCACATTCTGTTTACTCCCACTCAGGACTGAGTCAAGCTCCTAACTCGGCATAAGGCTTGCACGTCTAGTCTTGTGTGGCACAAGTGTTGTTTTGCTAAGGATCAACAATACCATCCGGAAGACAGGCTTTGGAGGCTGAGATATTTAAGGCCTGAGTATTAATCCAATCCTTATTTACCTAGAATAGACTGGGACACCTTGGGAAAATGGGAAAATCTGATTGTTCTATTCCAGTGGTCTAGTAAAGGGCATCAATGAGCACGGTTTCAATGCTCCTCCAACTCATGGGCCATGTTAGTTTGAATGAAGATGTGTCCCCAGTGCAAATGGAAAATAGTTAACTTACTTCAAGGCAAAATGGATATGTTAGAAAGAACACAGCTACCTTTCTTAATTGGAACTGTGAAGTAAATATACACTTGTACATTAAATTGTCTCATAGTCAAAAAGTCAAAAAGGGACTAACTTCATCCTCGCTAAGGAATCCACCTATCAAAAATTATTTCATCCTCCATTGGAAAAATAATAAGACTTGTGAGTCGAAGATCCAACTGTTCTCATCAATGTGGAGTCCAGATATCCCTCATTGGCCCTCTATGGTGAACTTGGTTTCCAAGAATCACCATGATTGACTTTGACAGCCCCTCAGGTGCTTTCAGTTTTCTTCCAACGTCATCTAGGGGGAAGAAGAACAAAACCCAAATTGAACCTGTCTTCTTAGACCTTTCTTAAGGAAGTCCAGAGCAGAACATGAAGGCGTGTATGATTCCACTGGCACGTTCAGAACCTGTTGCCAGCCTCTGCTGATGTGCAGGAATGTGTTTAGAATTCATGCAACACGATGGCCCTGACAGCTCCCATTGTGCATGCCATGCTTCAAATTGTGATTCACCAGTGAGATGAGATACAAAGGACAAGCAGTTAGCAGGTACATGACTCTACCTAACGCACTCACAAATAGCCCAGAGCATGCAGACATATTGGTTTACAGCATCACTTGCCTTCTCCTCCCCAGAGACCTACCCTCACACACACAACACATTCCTAGCCAATTGTTTCTATATTTAAGGCAATTTCTGTTTAAAATAAATCCAGAAGACAGATCATTGAAAATAAGCAAATAAAACTACATGTATGGAGTAAGGAACATCTCTGGGAATCCTTTAGCTCTGAAAATAGACAAGAGTCATTTCTTCACATTCCCCTTCCTCAACTGAAATGTGTTTCTGAACACATTTCACACCAATCTGTCAGGTTAGGAGATCCATGATGGTATCATCTCATGTCCTTTCTCTCACCCAAGCAATGGACAGAGGGGAGGCCAGTTTGTTACCAGAGGCCAGGTAGTTAAGCATGTCTAAGAACAGAATGTGTCTGAGCTCATTTGGGGGCTTCACCAGCCACCATGCCACACCCATGTTTCAACCCTAGAGTCAGACTTTTTGGTTGGATTGAATCACATTTTTCTTTTTCAGAGGTGATTCTAGAAATTTCTAGAAAAAAAATGAGAAAGTGGCCCTGAGCTCAGTAAAGCTGCAATCTAAGTGTCTTAAAAGGAGAGGTGTACAAAAATGCCAAAAACAAAAAACAAAAAACACAAAAACCATGAACATTGCTCGACAAGTCCCGAGGTTTAAACACCCTGCAATCATTGTCATGCAGCCAAAGTTAGAATTCATTTCAACACAACTCGCTGTGTCTTTGTTGAGCATCTCCTCTGACTTCCTCCAGTATATGCTGGGGTGTGTTGGGAGGGGGAGGAACATAAACATGAATGACAAATGGCCTCTTTCCTCAAGAGCTTATCTCTCTTGAGGGAAGCTGTCATAGAGAGGAATCATGGTAGTATATCTAAGGCCAAATGGAATTAGTGCATAAAACAGAATAACCGAAGCATTAGAGAGAAAGGGGGGACGACTCATCAATTTTAGCTGGAGAAAAGGCTTCTAGAAAGAAATAGTCCTTAGCCTGGGCTGGAACAGGGAGAAGCAAGGAACAGGAGTCCAAGCAAATGACAAAAGACATAAACAAAGGCATGTCCAGTGGAAAGCACCAAGTACATTTGGAGATTGCTAGCCTGGACGGAGTACAATGTGGGTAAAAATGGGCAAATCTCAAAACACAAGTTATTGCCAGATACCATGGGGCATTGAAGGCCATGCTCAGTAGTGTGAACTTGATCTAATAAAGAGAGTCACTAAGTGCTTCTGAACATGGAGAGGATACACTGGGCTTCACAGGTGGCTGCTGCACCTCTAGGGTGAGCTTGACCCTGAGGAAGACTTGTTCTCTGTTTTCCTTTTCAATTCATTCTCTCCAAGGTCACAAGAGGCCTCCCTTTCCAGCAGCCCTT
Source organism: Colobus angolensis palliatus (assembly GCF_000951035.1). Classification (NCBI taxonomy): domain Eukaryota; kingdom Metazoa; phylum Chordata; class Mammalia; order Primates; family Cercopithecidae; genus Colobus; species Colobus angolensis. The sequence goes on along the minus strand of NW_012116289.1, from coordinate 1,164,561 downwards.
CAAACCTGTAAACATGCCCCCCTGATGCTACCCTTGTATTTTAATCAGACTTAATTTTTCATGTCTTTCTCTTCTTCAAAGAGAAGCTATTTTAAAAATCTATGTGCTTCCAAGACTTTTTCCCAGGCAAAACTCAATAGCAATCCCCTTCCCCCTCTGCCTCAAGGAGGAATGGGAGAAATGGCTGAGCTTCAAGTTCATATGATGCTAGGGGAGTCACCTGGAGTCTAAATTAGGAGGAAAACAATCTTCGCTCGGACTTAGCTAGAAAGGAACTCAGACTGGGCATCAAGAGGCAGAAACTGGAAAACAGAGGGGTAATGTATCGCTCCCCCTGTAGAATACCAGGTTTCAAAACATACGGTTATGGGAAACATCTAGACCCTCCTGATAAATGTGATGCCTGCTGAAGTTTGACAGCCATGGGTCTAAACGGACCTGGGAGCAGAAGTGCCGGGTCCACTTAAAGCCTAGCACTAGCTTTTCGATAGTTGGACATTAACTGAAAATAAGAGCACAGCTCATTCTCTCTACACCCATGTTTGTTTCATCATATTTCAAATCCCTCTTCCCAGATGTGCTGCTTATGTCTCCTAGGAGTTTCTCTTCTTCCTTATGGTAAAATCCAGTGCCCTTCTCACAGCCTGTAAAGCCCTGTATCTGCCTTTCCACTCTCCTCCCAGATCCTTCAGTGCCAGATATAGTGGCCCTTTGTATTTTTCAAACTCTCCAAGTGCTTTGTGCTCTGCTCAGGAAGCACTTTTTTCCAAACTTGAGCATGGCACACTCCCTCACTTCCTCCAGATCTCAGCCCACAGCGCACCTTATCCGAGAGGGCCTTCCTGATCGTACTGTGCGAAACAGCCCCCAGAACCCAGCTTTGCTCTCCATCTCTTCCCCTGCTGTGTTTCTTTGTGGCAATCACCTCATCTATTACATATGTGTAATATACATATGTGTAATCACCTACATATATTACATTATTGCTATTCATCCATACCCCCACTCTAAGTTAGGAGGGTACAAACTCAGCCCTGAGCCTAGCAGAGTGCCTGGTGAAGAGAGGTCACTCCTCTCATATTGGTAGGAGTTGTGATTAAATAACAGTGTCACAAATACTCTGGAATAAGGAGAAAGGGAAATATCCATTCTCCCCTCTTCAAGTAAGAGTCTTTAGAATGGCCTTGGGAAGAACACCTCTTTTCCACTCTATGTGTGGTTAGGAGGGGCCTTGATTGGTCTAAATCAGTGGTTCTCAAAGTGTGGTCCACAGACCAGCAGCAGCGTCACCCACCTCCATCCCGCTAAATCAGAAACTCTGGGTGTGGGGCCAGTGATTTGCGTCTTCACAGACCCTCCTGATGAATGTGATGCCTGCGGAAGTTTGACCACCATAGGTCTAAATGGAGCAACTCATTTTATTTCCCCAACTAGGGTGATTGGTTTAGAAATGGTGACAGCCCCAATCAGAACCAACAAGGAGCAGGAGGTTTGCCGGGGTTTCTGGGAGAAAAGACTCGCTCAGTTGTCTAATTTCTCCAAAGCTATAACCATGAGGAACTGGGAGGAGGATCATGACCCCACCTGAAACTAGAGCCAATGCAGAGGAAGCTGTGGCAAAAAAAAAAAATGGAGAAAAGGCAAACCTGGGGAACCTCATGGAAACCTTGAATCAAGCCATGTGTGAAATTTGCCCTGGCGTTTCAGTTACGTGAGTCAATTAATTTTCATTTTTATAAATGACATGTGTTACAACTTTAACCACTTTAATGGGTTTTCTTCATAGGCAACTAGAAAAAGATCTAATTAATACAAGGTGGGTAAAAGTATATATTGCAGCCAAACAGGAAACAAGGGATGCCATCAAAGCGCAAAGGAAAGTGACATTGCCACGCTAATACGCAGGCACCTGTTGTACACTGCTCTGAGCTGTGACTCTCCACCACCTGAAGGGGTCCTGGGCCTGAGGCTGACATGGGAAGGGCCTCTTACCCAATCCTGAAGATAGCCTGCGGAAGAAAATGGGTGGCTACATGGACCAGCATGGCAGGAAGTTGGTCACGGTTCCCAAGAACTGAAGGACAGAGCCCATGAATCAGAGAACAGGGATGAACAGGTCCAGGAGGGAAATGAAAGGCCAAATTCTTGAGCCACCAATGCCGGGGCTGCCTTTCACTGGCCTCTTATGGCTCAAGGTCTGTGAAGGACCAAGGACAAAGCAGATACAAGTGACCTTACAACTCATAACTCTGAGCAATTTCACTGATTAGTGCACAATTTTCTTGCCTTATTTCTTCATTATCCATTGATCATTTAAAAATTCTGTTAAGAGATTTTCCATCTGATGTAACTAATGAAGAAGGATGCCAATGACACACAGTTGACAGTCCATGAACAGGTGAAATGCCTTTTGCAGAAATGAGGGGTGCTGTGGGCCTGAGACTGGTGTGCCTTTGCTTCCTGCAGGAACACACATCTGTTGAACATTAGAATCACATTCCATCTATTCCACAAAACAGTTACCTGGACTCCTTTCTCCTGCATGGGAAAAAATGTGATGCTTCTATTAAAATACAGATAACTGACAGTGTCAATGTGATCCCAAGCCTTAAATGGAAGCATTTGGACTAAACTATTCGACAACACAGACTAGGCCAGACTGGAAATGGAGAAGACCAACCCAGCACTGCTCAAACTTCAGTGTGCACAAAGATCATGTCCAGACCTTGTCAAATTTGCAGATTCTGATCAGGGTGCCTGGGGTGGGGCCTGGGAGTCTGCATTTCTAACAAGCTAATGATGTTGCAGGTCCGAGGGTGGTGATATGAATAGTAAGGGTCTAAACCTCACGCCAGTGTGATGACATTATGGAATGTGTGCTGGGGAGTGTGGATATGTCTGAGCATGTGTGTCTCTGTGTGTGTACCTGGGTAGCAAGTGTATCTTCCTCACCCCAGATGTATTCTGCCATGGCCCTGACTCTAAGCTTATCATAGCAAGTCAAATAAACTAGAACAGTTATTGGAACCTGAGGCCACTACACCAGATATAATGAATCCAGTAATATGGAATCCCTTTGAGAGCAAAGAGAAAATCCACTTTAAAACTCCACAAGAGGGATATGTCTTCAGGGGAAAAATGATTTGACCCATCCCATGAATGAATCATTGACAGGTGAGATTCTGTGAAATTGACCTTATATGCTGGAAGAATACAGCACAGGAAGCACACAGAGCTTTTGGCACGTGCACAGGCAGCAGAAGGGGCTGGCTGCGTCAGTACTTACGAGGTGCATGAATGCAGTACAACACTCCCTGGCCAGACCCCTTCCTCTTGCCTCTGAGCCAACTGCCTCCTACCCATCCTTTTTAGCTCAGCCCAGATGTCATTTTCTCATGGAGGGCCTTCCCTGATTCATCTGCTTTTCCCCTCCCCACACACATACACATAGTAGGTCTGACCCTCCTGTATACAATCTTCTTACACAACAATTTTTTTTCCTTCTTAGCATACATATCATAGCATAGATACATGTTTATTTCTGAGGATGTTGGTTGAATGTCTTCCTCATTCACTGGACTATAAACTCCATGAAGACAGGAACCATGCTGTTTATCTCACCCTGTAACCCTAACACAGAGCACAGTGCCTAGCATTTAATAGAGCTCAACAAATATTTACATAAGAGTTGAAGAGAGAGAGGGAAGGAGGAAGGAAACATAATTTCTTGACCTGGTGTCCACCGACCTGCACCCCAGGCAGAGAATCCCCTGTTGTATGCAAAGTTAGGAGTGCATTTTTCTGGGAAAAGGAGGCTCAGCTGTCTCAGAATCTCAAAAAAAAAAAATACTGAGAAAACAAAAAAACAAAACTGTGGCTTCTCAAAAGTTAAGAATCACCAAGTTGCTAATATCACATCAATTGAGAACATCTTAAGCAAGATGTGAAAAAAAAAAATCAGTTTCTTTCTTTAGAAACTGTTACTAAGCGGTCCTTGAAAGCCAAAGATGAAAAGGGAAGAAACAGTTTACAAGTACATGACATTGGAATTAAAAATTCTAATTCCATGATGAATTCAGTCTTCTATAGCAGGATCAGACATGAATGTGTATTATCTTTAGAATTAATACTGTGGACCAGAAAAGACAATGTGAGTAGAGAACGGCCACCATTTGGAAATCCATACATTTCTCCTTCGAAGACGGATGAAATTGGTTTATTTAAAATTCAATCAACATAAACCACAGCATATTATTTCCAAATAATTTTGACAATTTTGTCATAATAGAACTAAACAGAAAATTTTGTTGAAAAGACAAAAATCTTTTACAAGAAAAAAAATCCTTCAAAATAAAAATGCATTATAGCACAAGAAACATTTGCAAATTCCCAGTGTTTTAGCATAGTTTAGAAAACACAGAAAATTTGGGGGTGAGGATGGCTTGCCAGCAAGAACTATTATCACATTATGGTGGTAACGGTCAAAAGCACAAGTTCTGCCCGGGTCAAAATCCTGGCTCTGCCTCTTTCTTGCCTAGTTACCTTGGACAAAGTTGGTAACTCCCGTAGCTCAGTTTCCTCATCCACACAGGGAACAACACCTGCAGGGAAAGCACTTAGCTGCTGCCAGGCACATAGTGAGCACTCAAAAGTGTAAGCTCTTACTCCTGGCCTTATTATTGTACTCTCCATTATTATTGGCACTGAAATACACAGCAGGCTTCCCAGACTTCCAGGCACATTGAACAATCAATGTCAGTAACATGATTGTCATTACCTCCTGTTATCAAAGGCAATGGGCTCATTATAGCAATATAGCCCTCTATTTTCAGACATCTGATCTTTTTTTCTCTAGAAGTAAATACCAACCTCAGCTTTCCTGCAGTCCTTAGTTGCTACGTATGTCAATAAATCCTACTAGTGGCCACAAAACTACGGGTCAGTATCTGCTTAATATCCTTCCTCCCTGGCTTTGATCACAAAGACAAAATGAAGACTTCAATTTCCTGGTTTCCTCTTCATATGGAAAAGCTTTCAGGGGTTCTAAAAGGTCTTCTGGCCCAAGTTCTTTGAGCAGTTCAAATGCATCCACCTTCACGCTCGCAGATGGGCCATTTGCTGGGGATACAATGAAGAAACCAGCTCTCTCTCTCTCTCTCTCTCTCTCTCTCTCTCTCTCTCTCTCTCTCTCTCCCTCCTTTAAACTCCAAACACTAGGTAAGATGGTAAGGATCATAAAGAACAACTCTTTCATGTTAAAAGAATTATTAATTCCAGTATCGTCACCAGATTTCCCCATTTCCTTGCAAATCATATATTTCCCTACTCTCTGTGCCCATTGACCAGACTCTTCAAAAGCCTGAAGCCAGTAAAAAAGAAGCAGATTTTTACAGATACATCCTGTTGGCTGTTCCCGGCTCATGGGCCTGTATTCTTGGCTGCGGGCCTCTCCCTCCTGTGCATGGTGGGAGAGGATTTGGGCAGTTCTGCACAGGAATACTGGACTTCATTTCTGTCCAGCAACAAAGCTCATTGTATCCAGTGTTTTCTCCTCCCTCCCTTACTGGGTCCTGGGAAATTCATCTAGAAGTTACCAGGGTGGTTCCCCACACTGGCCTCTCTACAGAAAGCATCTCAGCGACCAGGAGAACTTTGATTCTGGATTCTAATTCTGGCTTCTCATATGACCCAGCCAAGCAAGTCCAGCACTTCCTCTGGGCATGACTCCATGATCGAGGAGGCGGTAAAACCAGTGCCCTTTTTCCTCCCCCCCCCCAAAAAAAAAAATCAGGAGTATATTTTAAACTACTACAGGCCAAGAAAATGCCACTGAGCTCAAATCACCACTTTGGTCTATCTAGGTGGGCGTAAGAATAGCTCCTAGCCCTTTTAACCAGGGACCCACTTTGGATTCTTGTTTCTAATGTTTAGGAATTGATTGTACAAAAGAAACCTAAGCCCCGTTCATTCAAAGACTCAAAAAAAGTCTTTGAGTGAACAGGGACTCAGAAAATTAAGTCCCCTTGGTGACCCAAAGGAATCTGGGGACCCGCATGATCCTGGACTGGTTCTTATAATTTCCTCACCTGGCACAATGGTTCTCAAGATGTGGTTCCTGAACCCCAGCATCAACCTGGGAACTTGTTAGAAATGCAAATTTCCAAGCCCCACCTAGACTCACTGAATCAGCTCTGTAGGTGATTCCATTTCATGCTAAAGCTTGAGAACTATGGACCTAACACATAGACTATGTAATAGGTATAACAAACTACTTCAGAAATAAATGAATGATGAGCAAATGAAGAGTCGTGACCTTTATTGAACCCCTGCTCAGTATAACCTGCCCATAGTTAATGGTGGAAAACACTGCAGCATGCCCCCTCCATGTTTGGTGAATGCTGGTGCATGAAGCTGTAATAATTTGGCCTCTGCCTTTGCTTTCTAATTCATTGTCCACACACCCTGATGTCTGTGTTGCCACCCCACAGAACAGTCTCTCAGCTGCCTGTGCCAGGCTCTCCCTGGCCTCCATGGCTGTGACTATGAAGTCTTCTGTGGCTGGAATCTTTTCTTTTGTTCTCTTCCCCAGCCTCCTACTCCTCTTTTTGTCCAGCTAACCCCTACATATGCTTTTGGTTTCAGCCTACAACTCACCTCCTCCAGGAAGCCAGCCCCCTGGCAGAGTACGTTTCTCATAGCATCCAGCATATCCTCTATCAGAAAACACAACCCTCTCTCTCCACATCCCTGTTAACTCGTTTTGCTCATTCATTAACCTGCCCTGCAAGCTCTGTGAGCTAGAGGACTCCTTTCTCATTCCCTGGACGACTCCTTTCCAATTCCAGCACCTTGAACAGTGCCTGGTGTCATTATTTAATCAATCAGTCATGACTGTAAAAGAATCTATGCTCTTTTTTGGTAATGGGTAATATGTGCCTATTTTAATTTATTATTGATTGATTTCATTGACTCCCAGACATGAATAATTGACCATTAATCTAGAAAAGATGCCTTTGGATACACTAATATAATTTTCTCAGCACTTTCTTCCTTGATAAAACTGCCATCCCCCAAGTTTTTTTTTTTTTTTCAGTGTGTACCCTCCTGAATATTTGGTCTCAGCTACACAACTGCTCTATCTCTGTGCACAAGTGGCATGGACAGTGCAGCAGCGCTGCTGCTCCTTTTACTTGCCAAGTCAGAAGAAAAATGAGACTCAGTCTCAGATTTCCACATAAACAGAGTACAGTGTGTTGGAGTGTCCAGGAATGCAAAAGCCTCCACTCCTATTTCATATTTGCAAATGCCCCTATCAATTTTAATTTTTGCCAACTTGATTGGGAAACGGACAGAGTCCTGGATGGCCGTCAAACCCAGTACAGCTCTGAGCCCGAGCCCAAAGCCCCGATACTGCTCCCCAAATAGCACAGAGGGCAGTGTGCCTTCTCTGAGAGGCCCCTGCTGCTGCCAGAACACCGGCTGATTTCACAAGATGCTGTGCCTGCCCATGTTGTTTCACGGAGTCGTGATGCTGGCCTCACAATGCATCAAAGCTCCAACCAATCTGTATGTGGCCTGATGGAAACCAGCCCACACAGGGCTGCCTCTGAGGCACCCACCCCAGGTCCTCTTGCTTGCAAGGAGTTCTGGCACCCAGGTGGATATCCTGATTTTTCAAAGGGCAACCTGAAACCACAGCACTCAGTCCTGTTCTCACAAGAGCCACTAGACCTTGCTGGTGATGTGACCAGGAGAAAGAAATACCTTAGTCATTCCATCTGGGATTTACAAGGGAAACCTCATTCAGCCTCATGAGAACCTATTGGGTAAAGATATTATCTCTATTTCATAATGAAAAAAAATGGAAATTCAGAAGTGTTAGATCCTTTGCCAATGACCACTGTCACTTACTCTCCAACTTGTTCCAGAAAGGATTTAAGTCAGCTTACAAAACTACATGAAGAATAAAATAAAATGAAATGTGAATGAGAGGAAAGAAACAGGAAAGATAAAATTAAAACCAGGCTAGAGGTTAATTTTTTAAAAAATCATGCCTGGAAATTCTGTATATTGGATAGAACTGGGTCATAAACTTGGCTCTGAGCTGTCTGATAACTCCTGTGAAAAGGGAAAAAATACAGCTCATGTCCTCAAGTTCTTTCACTTTTCTCATAGGAGAACTTTGAGTCTTCTTTCAGAATCTTTCACTACTTCGTTTGTATACAAAATGAACTAACATTATTTTCTCCACCCAATGAGGAGAAGGCAGTAAGGCAAAGGGAAGCTAAAATAAAAAGACATAAGCTTAAAGATAGAAATACCAAGGAGATCTCAGAAGTCCCTTCCCCTTTCAAGGGTTTCCTAGGAAAGGTGGTCCTAACTGCAACTGACACCCCAACATTAACATTGAATTATCACATACAATTAAATTATACTCATATTACTGTTTACAAAGGCAAGAAAGATGGACATCAAAAAAGTTAAAATTTGCCATGTATTTCTTCTTTTCCTACAGCCTGAATTCTACCCCTACAAACAACAAAACAAGACACCTGAGCTCCTTCTCAGCCTCCACCCTGTAAAGCACACTGAGGACGAGTTGATTATTTCTCAAGTTCAGAGTTGCATATTCATCTTATGGAATTAATTATCCTTTCTGCACCTTCCCCTTCAGTTCAGTCTTATCCATTGAAATAATTTATGAAAAGCACATTATGAAAATTTTAACTCAATCCAAAGTGTTTGTTTTCATTTGTTTGTTTCATTTTAGGAAACAGTATCAATTTCTGCACAGAACTGGAAGAAGTTATTCTGAATGAGTCTAGCAATGACCATGTAAAATAAAGAAGGAAACCTCTTCAAGTACTGGCACCAGATGACAAAGGATGTTCTGAAGGTAAACACCACACAGAACAGGCTTCTGTAACAAAATTATATTAATAATGAAATTGACCTTGACTGAGCATTTGCTCTGTACCAGGCCTGGATGAGCGCCTTATCTGGAACGACTGATGCAATCCTCACACAAACCCTCATAGCAATGGGGTAGGTCTTCTCAGCACCCCCTTTTACACATGGCGGAATTATCAGGAGGTTCAATGGGTGAACTCGCCTGCCCAACAGCAAGGGCTTGCAAGTTAAGGAGCTCAGAAGTTGACCGAGGCAGTCTGGTTGCAAAGCCTGCTTGACACCTGTGCCACACTCATTCATACCATTATACTGATTCTTTTCTAAAAGCAGCAGTCATGGTGGTCTTCAAACAGGCCTTGTCCTGTCCAGTGTGGGACCTGCTGCTCCCCTGTCTGCCTCCTCACTGGCTCTTCCCAGAGGGCACATTCCACTCAAGGGAGAGCTCCCCACACAGTCTTTTTCTGTCCACCTACCTCACCGGCCACCCCCAGGCCCACCCTGTCACACTCCCCTATTCCCTCCATTACGCTTCTTGCATCAGGAATGGCCTTATTTCTCATGCATAGCTGCCCGCACTAGGCAATGATTTTCTGAAGGAAGAGCTTTGTCTCTCTTGTTAAGTCCCAAATTGCCATGCTTACAACAGAACCTAGCATGTAGCAGGTGTTCAGCTGAAAGCTGTAAAAAGGAGTGAATAAAATAACTGATAAACTCCTCCTCTGAGAGCTCATGGCAGAGCAGGATATTTGGAAACCTGAGTGGACAGTGATAGAAGTGTGCACACTCTGACTGTTCTCTGATGGAGCCCCCAGACCAGGTGTGCCTGTCAGGCTAGCTGCTCAGCGGCACGGGTGGCTTGGAATGAGTCCCTTCCCCTCTCAGTGCCTCAATTAGCTCCACGGTAAAATGAGGCAAACACTACTCATGTCAGCTTCATTCTCATGCATGCAAAGGTCTTTATACCCGTAAGTAATGAAAATATGATTAAGTTACACTATTCTGCCTCCTGCTTACTAAGAAGTAATCAAGAAGTTCCCTAAGCAGCCAAGAGAGATGCTACAAAATAATTAGTGTTTTACCTGCTACAGTGACACTCATTCAAATCTGTGCTCAAAAGCCTCCTCTAATTGCATCTCAGATGTAATTTTCTGAGGAGCAACACTATAAAAATTCCAGGATGTTTATGTTTAAAATAAACTTAAAGCTAAATACATAAAATCAAATTAAAATGGCATTTAACCTTGAGCTAGGAAAGTTATGCAATAAAGAATTAACCTTGCTCAAAGAGAGCCTGATCTTGCCCTCTGCCTTTGGCCTCAAAGAGACAATCTTTAAGCCCCTGGAATGTCCTGCCTGACAGGAGTGTGTTTTTTGCCTGAGGCATCTGGTCACTAGAAAGTCTAACAATAGGACTGAGTATGAGGCTTTGGGCTATGCAATAACATTTCCAACATCTAGAGAAATTGAAGATCACAACCATTAGCACATTACACCTCCAAGAGGGGCTAGAAGATAAGGTCATCCATGCAGGTGGCATGTGATTGGGTTCCAATAAAAACTCTGAACGCCAAAGGCTTAGCATCACTGGTTGGCAATACCCAGTGGATATTGCAGACAAGAGGAGTTAATGCCAGCCCATGATGCCATGAGGTGAGGACAGCAGAAGCTCCATGTTTACACATCTCTTGATTCTGCCTTATGTATCTTTTGTGATTTTGATCTATATCCTTTTCCTATAATATAAATAAAAATCACACCCGTAAGTATTACCACTTGAGTTCCTTCTAGCAAATTCCTGACCTGAGAGTGCTCTGGGATCATCTCTAAACTTGTAGTGTCAGAAGTGAGAGTAGTCCTGTGTGGACTGTGCTCTAACTTTGAAGTTGGTTATCTATACAGTTGACCCAATCTCTCCACAAAGATTAATCTATCTATTAAGATATGAACAGTTTTCTTTGTTTTCTCTTTTTAAAGAAACAGTATTTGTCTTTCTTCAAGATGAAAAATTAAACATAAGAGGATTTTAGACTTGGATAAAAGGATGTTCCATACATTCTCATACCTTTCTGAGTGAACTCGTGTCTTTCTTTTTACTTTGGTTCCAAGAAAACTGGACTGACAGATTTTGAAGCTAAAATCCAGGTAGCTAGAAAGCTATTTAAGATCCTTGTTTTGGGTGACTTGGATGGATCAAACAGGAAAAAGCCTACTTGTGGGTGAGATGGAGAAGAACAAATGAAAGACTGAAGGGAAATCACCATCAAGCTTTGAGTCCAGCCTGACAGAAGGCTCGGAGCCAATGACAAGGCACAAGTGATGTGACTATCAGGCAAATTGCTGAGTGACGCCAGGGTAAAGGACTAATCACCCCATTGGAGGTCCAGTTGTTATAACACCATACAAGAAGAGGCTAGTTTGAGGTCCTCAGACAAACAGAGAGGTCAGGGCAGAAACATCTGTGGATGCAAGTATTTCATAAGAAGATGACAAGCCCAAACACTACCTGAGGGATAGAAGAGGAACCAGGGGGTTCAAGAGACCTGTGAATTATAAATAGGCAGAGGTGGATGGAGAGATTCAGAAGGGTCATCTTGCCTGCCACTGGGAGTCACAAATAGACTTGTGCAATAAGAAGTGCTCACAGCATTTGGAGCATCAAAGGTGGACCAAAGACTCTCTCACTCTGACCAGTTTATTACATGAAAAGACAGAAGTGTGCACATTTTGACTGTAAGTGTATAATTGTGCATGGGGATAAAGACCTAAGATGAACTCAGAATTGGGAACAGCAAAAGTCACAAGGAGATCAGAGAGGATGCCAGTGAGAGGCAGGCTAAGAGAAGCAGCCCTTCTAGGGGTGGTGCTGGGTGAAATATAAAAAGGGTCAAAAAAGAAGAGGCTCCCATTCCCCAGAGAACTTACAATCCAATGCCGAAGAAATAAGAAGCAGTGCAACATAGAACATGAGTTAAATGATAATGAGCACAATTGGAATAACTAAAAAAAACTAAAGAGCATTTTCCAAAGTCTAGGATGAGACTGGAGCTGTGTCTTCAGCTTAATTCATGCCTGAGGTTGCATTTTTTTTTTATCTTTTCAGTCAGACCTTGGTGATGACCTTGAGCAGTAGGATATAAATAACTCCTACATGCCTTGCGTTCCAAAAATGGAACACTAGGCATAAATGGGTTAAGTCAATGTAGAAAGTGAAGGCATCTTAGAGAGGCAGGAGAATAACATGAACTCAGAAGCAGGGATGTTCATTGTGTATTCAGATACAGTGAAGAAAAAACAGACTTTTAAGGGCTGAAGTATGATAAGTGCTGCAACTGCGGTGTCTACTGCCACCTGATGTCAGCATACCTTAATTACGAATTCAGTGTGCCCTAACAGTTGAGTCCGCTAAGGAAAAATAAAAGTAAGATACATAATGTCACACTTTAAAATAAAACATCTCATTCGATTTAGGACCCTAGTTCTAATGGCAGTTCTTGACAAGTCATTAAAAGATGTAAACAAAAATGTTTTCAAGCATGTTGTTCTTTGAAGTAGGGGAAATTGACTTGATTTTAATTATAGAATAGCATTTAGCTTTATTTGATTTTTCTCATACACAAACACATAAAGTCTGTACCCCTTGCCTGTATTTTCTATTGCTTTATAATCAGTGATCAGTTTCCTTTGTAAGAACACACAAAGTCAGTCATTCAGGAAGTCTGTGATCTCCCCCTGGAAGCAAGCCACTGGCAGTCCCAGGATCCCAGTATATCCAACACCAAGGTCCTGTCCGAGTTCCAGTGCTCTCCTGCACGACCTCCCACCTCCTACCTCCCAGTACCTCAACAGGAAAGGACACACCTGTGAATCCTCTGGCATGACTTCAATTCCTTACAGCTGTAAAAACCACTCCATGGAAGGAAAAGAACATTTCCTAGACTGGGAATCCCCAGACACTTTCCCAAACTGAACAAGTGAACAGGGCTTTCGCTCTGGTGAATGATACCCCATCAAGGAGAGTGCAGAGAGGAAAACACTCCTGAGATGATTGTGGTCTCTAAATGTCTGGGCTTCACTGCACTTCACATTCAGTTTTCTGACTTCTCTGAAATGCAGTCCTGCCCTGACTTAAAGAGTTCTGCTTTGTGGGAAAGTTATACTTACTTGCAAAAATTTCTTCCAAGATGTGAGTCTGAGTTAGAGAAAAAGCCTGTTGCTGGTATTTCATAGGCACAAGGAATAAAAGATCATTTCTTTCCCCAGTTTGGCCCATGAAGCACTAGCTCATCTCTTGGCCTCTCTTTGTGCCCCAGGCTGCCCAAGGCTGGTCCTATCCTGTGGCCTAAGTCCACAGCAGGAAGGTAGGTTTGATACTGGCTGCTAAGGATCTCCAGAGAGCCTTTGTGGTGGGAGCTTGCCTAGTCCTCTTGGATTGCTCAGTTGGCATCTGGGGCATGAAGGGAGAAGGAACATGAGGCTGGATGAGAGAGATGAAGATGAAATGAAAAAGCAGAAAGGAAGACAAGAACACACCCAACACTTTTTCTCTTTGAGGTAGCCAACATTTGAATCCAAATATAATCTACACAACTTCACGTTAAGTTTTCCAGGTGGGTATACAATACACTGTTTCTCTAGCTCCTGGAAATTTCTCTGCAATGCACTAATAAAGGAAAATGCAAAAAATTATTAAACAGGGTTATCTAATTTGAGAAGTCAATTAGCAAAGCTACGACTTGAGACGTGTTATCAATGCATTTAGTTAAAACTTTTCTGCAGTTTGTAACTAAATTATTTTGCACCCAAACATATTCAGTTAGTTAATTAAAGCAAGCTATGCTGATTGAAAAGAACTTAATTATATATTGAATTTTTATGCCAAATTAGCCAAAAAGGGAAAAATTGATTTGTGAAGCTTAAAAAAAATCCCAAAACAGAAAAAATAAAGAAATATTGATTACTATGCAGTCATTTCTCATTCATTTACAGAGTGGTAGTTTTTCAAGTACTTATACAATGGACAGTTTGCTATTAAAAATGTTAAATTGAGTAAAAGACCAAAATAAAATAGGAGTTATAAACCACAGACATTACAGGGCTGGCATGGTGGCTCACACCCGTAATCCCAGCACTTTGGGAGGCTGAGGCAGGCAGATCACCTGAGGTCAGGAGTTCGAGACTAGCCTGGCCAACATGGCAAAACCCATCTCTACTAAAAATACAAAAATTAGCCGGCCATGGTGGTAGGTACCTATAATCCCAGCTACTTGGGAGGTTGAGGCAGAAGCATCATTCGAACCTGTGGGGCAGAGGATGCAGTGAGCCGAGATTGCACCACTGCACTCCAGCTTGGGCGACAGAGCGAGACTCTGTCTCAAAAAAATAAATAAATAAAATTAAATTAACCATGACATTTCAAAAGCAAAACCTAATTCAGAGAAATTGTCATTATTATTTTGACCTTATAAGAAGCACTATCTCATAATTATCAAAGAATTTGCCCTGTGGAATTTGTTACAAGATTAAGGAAACCCAAAATGGGTAATATTTTCTCAGAAAAATATACTCTATTTGCATTCTCTCTTCCCTCTGTTACAAGACAGTGGTGCTCAGAAAGTTATTTGGGTGTGTTATGCTACTTCATTCTTCGTCCTTAAAGGAAAATACAGGTATTTTTTGGAGAATGGAGGGGAAAATAAAATAAATCAAATTCCAATGCAATTTATATATATGAACATCCATGATATCAAGGCAAGTCTTGTCAGTCCTGTAAGGACTCAAAAAATGTATCACAGTCACAGATCTGACTATACTTTTGGGTTCATTTTAGAAATTCCACCAATGATATCAAATGTACAGGCAAAAGTTTACATGTGTGGGATGTCATACGATTGCTGATTTTACCTTACTTTTTCAACATTATTTACAAGTACAATGAACACATGACATTCTCATGAGACAAAAAACAATAGTTTTTAAACAATTGCCATGCAATTGTCACTTACACTACCCGGAGGAAGTGTCACAAAAGAGAAACAGTTCATTTTGAGATTGCTCCACAGATTCATCAGTGGGAATTTATCTAATCAGTCCTCCATGATGACATCAGGAGAAGATGTGGACAACCAGAAAGGTAAATGGCCAATCCAGGGGTGAGTTTCTCCACAGAAAGGAAGGGACACATGACAGCAGCACACTCTGTGCCAGGACTACTGTGTGCCAGTGCTGCACCGCCCACTGGCCTCAGTCCTCAGAGGAGCAATCCTGCCAGGTAGTTACTGTGTATCAGTTCTTTCAGTAAAGGATCTTGAACTCAGCTAGCCACCAGGGCACACTGCTAACAGTGGCAGAGCTGGACTGGAGTCTAGCTTGCTGTCCCCTACCCCACGGCGCATTCTCAGTCCATCGTTCCATAAAGTCTCCTACAAACCCTGAGGTTAGGTCCTTTCTGGAGCTCCACTGAGAAGACAGTATCTTTCCATGTTGCACCTTGTTCATTTTCTTCTCCTGCCACATATATGCTTGGAAATAAGGGGGAGAAACAGGATCTGGCCAGCACTGGCCACTCTACCTTTAAGATTCATGAAGGTGCATCCTCCTGTTGGACTGTGAGATTACCAGCAGAGGGCAGGGCAGGCAGAATTGCCCAGCTCTCCTTCCGGAGCTCCTCTGCCCTTTCCAGGAAGAAGTGGCCCACTGTGGAAGGGCACTTTACCATGACACCATGACACTGATCAGGAGAGCACAAGCCCACTTCCCACCACATCCTGGCCTCTAAATCTCCATGCACAAGGATCCCAAGAACATTCTTATGAGCTACCCAACTCAGGGCATCAAGCCCTTTTCACAGATAAGCATCCTCCATCGTAGCTGCTGTAGAATCATTAAGGGCAGAAGGGGAGCATTTGCCTGGCCACCTAAGAAATCCAGTGCTCTTTATTCATAAATGTCCAAGTCATCATTCATAACTTCTGTTGAAGCACTCATCATATTTCTGTTGCAGTCCAGAAATCATAACACTAAATACACTAAATAAATTACCAAAGGCAAAATATATAGACATTCAAAAAAGGAACTAATCTCTGCAGACCTGCTCTCCAATTTTTGTTTTCAATACATTCCTTTGAAATGGGATAAAAATCAAAGGTGTAGGCTGCTGGGCCCTGGGAGAAGCACAGCCTTTCCATTCTATTTTAAGCAGAGAAGGGTCCAACCCAAATTTGCAAACAGGATAGAGGAGCTTCCAAAAGAGACCTTATTCTTCTTCATTACTTAATTAATCATGGAAGAAATGATGGCAACAATTATAGAGCACTGATTATGTGCAGGCATTGTGCTAAGCACATACATTCATGTTCATAACCTTATTGAGTCTGGATGGCGACTCTTCAAGGTAGGTTCTTTTATTATCCCCACTTCATAGATAAGTAAGCTGAGGTTTAGAGAGCTTAGGTCATTGTTTTAGGTTGCATAGCTGGGCTGGATTTTGAGCCCTGGGGCACTATGAAGTTCTTAATTGCTATATTCTACTGCTTTCCATCAGACCTTCGAGTGAAGGTTTTTAGATTCCAAATAAAGCCAGATTTGTCTATCTAGCTGCTTAACTCACTGCAAAGTCTCACGTTAAGATCCCTCAGTTTCACTAGACAAGACGTCAGTCTAGGGGTGGTGCACAGAGGAGAAAGAAGGGAACCAAGAGAATTCAAATTGTAACTGGAAAATGGCTTGAAGGAGCTAAACCCATGACTTGGAGCCAAATGGTTTGGCACATGCAGCCATGTTTGGGGATTTGTGATGACAGGGACAGTCTTTTTTCCACCCCACTTCAAGCCGCCTTCATAGAGCTTTATCTTTTATGTCCAAAGATCAAATTTAAAAAATCATATTTAATGAGAACTAGGGGAAATAAACTGGTGGCAATTAAAGAGTAAAAATAACGTCTCTGTGGCTTCAGACCACAGGAGTTTTCTAATTTTAAGAGGCACAGGCAAATCACTTAAGGCCTTTTGGACTGTGTTCATCTCGTGTTTCCTCCTGCACTCACAGTGGTTAAAGTTATAGGCAGCCATAGCTCTTGAACTCATGGAATCGTGTAGTAAATGGAAGTATATCCAGGCCAAACTCATCAGCTCAAAAACGCAACCTTGCAGTGCGGAAGTCAAATCCAAGTCTCCTTTGTAACCAGTTGCTTTGTGTGGTAGGGGGTTAAACAGAGTTAGAAAAGGTCATCGAGTCCTGATTCTTAATAAGACTCCTCCCTCCCTCCCATCCTCAAGCCCTGTTTCTACTGTCATCTGACTCTGGACATGAAGTCCCACAGATGGCCAAGATCCAAAGAATTCTCATTTTGCTTCCTTATTTTCCACGTGCACATTTGATTTGGGCTAGACCATAAGGCAGACCTAAACTGTTCCTCAGGTAGAATAACCAGACTCATTCAAACACCCAAAGGCAGCCAAGTGACTTGAGATTCCATTTAGGGGAACCAGCTCTGTCCTGTACCACTGTGGTTTAGGCCAGAATTTGGGAAGCCCTCCTCAATCTCAGAGTTAAGCTAACACCTTGAAAAACCCTCCAGTGTAGCCAGCTTTCCAGTGAACCTGCAGACCTATAAAAGCATGGAATTGCCTGGAGGACATTGCTCTGAAATACTTCTTGGAATTTCCCAGTTTGGGACATGGAATGGGGCTGACTCAAGATGAGGTCAGCTGCTGAACAGCAAAAAGATGTCTACCCTGGGTTTTGAGCTTTGCCCTGCACAGCAAGAGATTTCATACACCATGTTCCATGGTCAAGACTATTATTGGTCTGCAACCCAAACCCATCCCCCAGAACACTGTACTTACCGGTAGAAAGTGGCGTAGTCCACAGTCGAATGGCAGGTCTGAAACTCCCAGGATTTGAGCTTCTGGCATTCTCGATGGGCCCGGAGTTTTACCTTGACTGTCCCTTGACACAGTTCAGGTACTGGCTTTCTCTGAGGTCTGTTGCAGAACTCATTGGACTCCACCCTCCAAGACTCAGCAAAGTCATCCACATCAAACTTGAAGTTTCCATCTCCACCAATTAAGTCATCACGTTTATGTCCATTGTAGTTGCCACAAAGACCACAGAGCTTGCCCTTGAGATGCGGGGCAGCCATGACTTCTACAAAACTGTCTCCATCCCAAGATATTTCCAAACCTAGAGGAGGAGGAGAGGAAAAGGAAATCAACCACTCATTAAGGCACTAATAATTCCCAAATGTATACATCCTTACACAGAACATATGATTGACTGTCTTCCAACAAGGAGCACCAACGCTTGGTCCAAATTCTTGGTTACCTCTTAATCTCACTATAGTGAGTAATGTGTGAAATTATAGGAGTCATATGCTGGTTGGAGCTTAGAATTTCTAAACCGTATAAAGTTTGTCCTGATGACATCTTATGTAGCCCTGGTTTGACCTATAGATGACTATCCCTTGATCATCCTACTCTAGGGTTTATATTTTTCCCTTTTTCTAAAGTAATCATGTTGACCCAAATCATGCCTTCATTTATCTAACGACTACTACAATGTGCAAATGGAAAAAAAAAAAAAAAAGATCATTTTTAATGCAATTATTTGCAGCCAGAAATTCCACCATGTAATTATTCCCCCAATGCCAAAGGAAAATTTCCAAATCGCCTCCCATAATGAGAATATTAAAGCAATCAATATATAGTTTCTGAATATATCCTCTTCAAAGGCAACACTGGTATAATGAGAACATTTGCTCCCTCATTATTTTACAACCATTCCTGAAGCATGGACACTGTCTGATTAACATTCCTTGGGGTTTGGGGTTGAGTCGCTGTGAAACCCTTCCAACTGCTATCCCTCAGGCTTCCATTCTGGGTTTGCTCAAAAGCTTCAACGTTTCAGATGGTGGTGGAGGCTATTAGGCCATGGGCAAGAGTTCTTCTTGTGCATACATCAGCAGGCCAGTACTGCAGGTTCATCAAGGAAACTCTCTTTACTCCAGAATGTAGAGAACTTAGACCCTTCTTGGTCTGCTAACCTGACTATCTAAAATGCTGAAGAAATTGTCTGAAAGTATGCATATACCTCCAGACATCCTGGCCCAACACTTCCAGGAGCCACACTGAACAGTGACCTTTCTGAATGGTGGAATTTTTATGTCACAGGCAGAATAGCCATGTTATGCTGTCACAGAACATAGATACATCTGACTAGAAGGTCAAGAAGAAATGTTGTGATATCCACTCAGACACTGTACTGTGTGTGAAGACACCACCCATAAGAGAAAGGAGAGGCTCTCATGAAGAGTCTTCTGAGGCTCAACCCAAAACAAATGACAAACTTTTCTAGCCAGAGTTTTTATGTCTCAAATGTGTGTTTTCTTACTGTTCTGGCAACACCCTGGCAGTGCCCGAGTCTCCCCAGTGAATGGGTGAACTCTGTACCAGTGAATGCAAGTGGCCACCTGTGGCATGGACACCAGGAAACATCTAGAGTAGATCAAGGTGTATTTCGGCCCTGGGACTTCTCTTATTCACTCTCTGTCTCCAAAGAATGGCACCCACAGAGGAAGCCTCTTTTTAACAGAATGGTCTCTGTCCACTTATCCCAATGTGTCCACGTGTTTTGTTTGTTTGTTTGTTTGTTTTTTAGACAGTCTCACCCTGTCGCCTAGGCTGGAGTGCAGTGGTGCGATCTCAGCTAACTGCAACCTCCGCTTCCCAGGTTCAAGTAATTCTCCTGCCTCAGCCTCCTGAATAGCTGGGACTACAGGTGCATGCCACCACACCCAGCTAATTTTTTGTATTTTAGAGATGGATTTTCACCGTGTTGCCCAGGCTGGTCTCGAACTCCTGAGCTCAGGCAATCCACCCCCTCAGCTTCCCAAAGTGCTGGGATTACAGGCATGAGCCACTGTGTGTGGCCTTTTTTTTTTTTTTTAATGTCTTTCCTCTTGTGATCCTGACAAAAACATTTTTCATTATGCCTGTTTTGAGCTGCTGGAAAGAGCAAAATGACTTTCCTCCTAAAAGGCTTTGCTTTTGTTCCTGAAAGATCAAGATTAAGCTGATAAGCAAATGTTTAGAAGTTGGAAGATGAGATGGTGATGGGAAAGGAGAAATAGTGGGAGGGAGCGTGGGAGGGAAGAAGAGAGACAGAGAGGATCTGGTCTAGATATGAAATTGGCATAAGGCAGCAACATCAGAGTAATATGTGGAAGATCAGGAAGAAATACCCAGAGGTAAGACTCTTAAGCCAATACACCCGAAGTTTGGATATAGTCCAAGAGGAGAGAAGGCTGACAGATCGCATTCCTATGATTAGGTCACACAACTGCCACAAGAGTTACTTCAAAGAGAGATACTGGTAGAATAACCCTCAGTCTAAAACTGGGTTTCTCAAGAAATAAATGGAAAGACCCATGAGGGAATCACTGTATGGTCAATGGAAGAAATAGAAACATTCTTAGACCAAAGAAAATTTTAGAGATTTCTTCGTTGAAAGAAGAGTCTGAGTTCAGAAAAGAAATTAAATAGACTTAGATAAAGAAAAAAGAAAGAGAGCCACAGGAAAGTCTCTTTGGGGAATAATTTGATAAGAAGAAGCCAGTGATGGGACCAGGTAGGAGAGAAGGGACATACTGCTAGAAATCCACAGGCTGGGCTGACCTCCCATGTGGATCTGTGTAAGAACACCATGTCAACTCTGGCAACCACAACTATCATAGAAAATGAATTCTATTTCTTCATACCTTATCATCTAACACATTATATAGCACATAGTATGTACTCAGTAAATAAATGAATTACCCTGGTAACGTAGATATACTGAATCTGTGAAGCCAAAGACATTCTGAGTTTCATGCTTGTCAAGACACTGAAATAACCATTTTGAAAGAAGACAAGCAAACTATAAGATGATTTGTAATACACTCTGTCAGGTATTAAGAAACTTGACCTCATAAGCCTGTAGCCAGGCAGCTGCCCAGCAAGAGAAATGAAAGGAGAAAATCAATTCCATACAAAGTCTAACTTTCACAGCACAATTCTGAAGATTTTCCATGTTGCAAAATTTTCCAAACTACAAATCTCTTTCCTAGACAGCAGGCAAATACTGTTCTTCTAAGCACCACAAATGGTTGAGAATGTACACACCAGGGATTTCCAACGTCTTTACTACTGACAATGATATACTAAGTTTGAGACTTTGGGCAACTGAGTTCATGGGAATTCAACTCACGGTGAATGACTGTGTTCTTTCTTTGCAGTGGACTGGTGGTCCATACACTTTGAAAGATGCAGATCTGCCGTGTTTCCAGTAAACCCTTCTCAAAACTCATGACATCTCATTCATAAAACACAATCCCCAAAGTAAGGGAATAATTTGTAATTCACTCTCCTGTCTTCCTCTTTCTCCATGTCATTGTTACATTAAGAAGATTTTTCACAGACCAATGCTAGGCTTCTCATTGTGAAGGGATGACTTATTCTACTACAGACGCCTTTGTCTGGCTATATCATTTACATATGTGTTTGCATGGATATTTTTACCCTCTACATGAGCAAAATCCATACAAAGTAGATTACAGTAGTGAAAGACAAAAAAAAAAAAAAAAAAAAAAAAACTAATAAGTTGTAATTGAGGGAATTGCTCTTCCAAATAATATTTTAAATAGGTATCTTATGAGATGAAAACAACATGGAAGGGTTTGAGAGGCTGGGGATAGTCCTTCCTGCAGCTGGGATGAGTTTCTCCATTCTCTGCATGGGAAATTGGGTAGAAATAACTGGCAGAGTCAGAATGCTAAAGCTGAAGCATATGTCTCATCTGGGGATGCGAGCAGCAGCCACATTCCTTCCACTGAAGGAAGAGCCTTCCAATTTCCCCTTCTTACCAGTGAATGCTTTACCAACTTGTTCTTCCCCCTTCAAACGTGTGACCTGGCTCCAGACCACTGGTTGGGTTTTTTGCAGTTTTTGTTTAATATTGTGGATATCGTTGTTTTGTGTTGTTTGTTTTCTGGTTGTTATTGTTGCTTTTGCTGTTGTCCACTGAAAGGAGAGAGAAGGTGCAAAAAGGAAAGAGGAGGTGCAAAATTTGTAGCTATATCATAGTGAGGTTTACAAATTGATAGTTTTTCTATTCAAATTTTACACCAAAGAAAGGGGAAAGGTAGGATGTATTCTCTGGGTTCACCAAGTGTAAAGCTCTACCAAAAATAAAGTAAAAAGCCATGTTCTCCATGTGTTAATGCTTTCAGGTAGATGTGATATAATTCTTTCAGGTAAAGTTGATGAAGTGAACAGATGGTAGAAAGGAAATATCTTTAAATTATTTGCTAAGTGTCAAGAGTTGAGGTGGGAGTGTGTGGTGGAAGTGGGTAATGCTCTCTCAAGCTACTAAGCCTTAGTTCTACCCCGCTTTTTATATTAGTTAAGCAACTACAGCCTAATTCCACCCAAACTGCACAGCCACCTGTGCTACCCTGCCAAATGATCCCCTCGTAAGCACAGAGTACATAAACTGCGGGGTCAAAGAGTCATTCCTCCCATCTCCCATTTTCCAGCTGTAGGCTTGATTTTTTGAAGAAACTTGCTATTTTGGAGAAAGTGCCCTTTGATCACATGAGCTTATACATTTTGTTTTTTAAATCTCTGAAAGAACACTCGAAGCAAATTCTGTGATATTTTAAATAGATAATCAATAGGTGATAAAAAGAAAATATCCCTAAAGAGTAGTTCAAACTGAGATGGAAAGACCAGGGTGGAAAACACTACTGTCTGGAAACAGAATTGTTTCATTCAAAGAATAAGAGAAAAACAAGTTCAATGCCCACGGGAATAGAATTCTTCTCTAGGAAGCAGAGGGCTTGTGTGATTCGTGTGCTACAGGAAATTGTTCAGCTGGGTATTGAGTGCCATGAAAATTACTTGCATCTTGGAAAGAGAGATGGAAAAAAATAAATTGTAAAACTGAGTTCAAGGCACAGAACAGTTAAATTCACTAATCTAATTACGGCATTTATGATCTACTATTATTCTCTTAGCCTCATCCTTTTGCTTATTTTTATAACATGGAATCTTTGTAAAGAGTACATTTATTCCATAAGGTTCTGTCAGCTGTGAATGGAACACTATCGAACCTCTTAGGCTGTTAGTAATCTTCAAGTACTCAAGATTTCTTTGAGAACTAGGCTGTGGTTGACTAATAATTTCCGTATCCGTAGAATCTATTGTGTTCAGTTAGCTTGCAAATTGTCAAGGTGCTTTTAATTAGTGCTGTGTAATAACGGGTCATCTTATGTACACTTTACAGAGAGCCAAAAAACTTTGCCTCCTTGAAAGGAATGACCTGGCGCCTACATTTACAGAGCCCCATGTCTTTTGGATATAAGAGCAGGTGTGTGAATTTTCTGAGCAGGACTAATTCCTCTAAACTTGAATGAGTAGATCTCTCACAACTGTGAAATAAAGAATAGGAATCTTTTCCCCCTTTATAAAATGTTCCAGTATATTAATACTTAACATTCTGTCACTGAAAACATGTTATACTCGAACTAAAAGCTCCCTGGGCTGCTTCTTGGTTTCCTGGCTTTGTCTAGCTAAGCTGGCATTCCATAAGCTCAAATCAACTTATCAAAATACATTTTGGCTTGAACTGAAGTAATTACCAGGGTTCTGAAGGTATGGTAGAAACAGTCTCTATAGCCTCTGAAAAGTGCCTGCTTTGTCAAATGTTTCATTATCTAAAGAAACGGGAACCCAACTGATACTTTCACACTTGTTACATTCTTATCAATGCAAACAGCAAGAAATACACTCATTTTCTTAAAAGTATCATGCTTTTTAAAAAAACAGAGTAGGCCAAAGGAAAGGCAGTGCAATGACCAACTGACAAAAGATACATATTAACCAAAGGTACCATGGAAGGAACCATACGTGATATACAAAATGTGAAAATGAGCTGAATTTATGCTCTGGGGCTGATATTCAAGAACTGAGTTCTGCTTCTAAAATGCCTTTCTTAGGTAGCAAAAAACAGATAAGAGTTTGAGCCTGGTGGAACATTGGCAGTCAAAATTAGTTTGCCCCAAGGGGGAATATATCTGCTCTTGGAGTGGAAAGGCAGAGACCAGTGAGCCTACAGCACCATGGGCTGCTGAGAAAGAAGGGGCCTCGGTGGCACATAATAGCCACGTGGGTTATGGTTATTCCTGCATACCAGAGTTTGCCAAGAACAAGCCCTTCTGCTGTGGACATTTATGTTTCTTTTGAACATCACTGATATTAAGCTGTTTACTTTTGAGGACTCCGCTGCAAAGTCTTGAGCAGACGGTAACACAGAACACTATTTCTCCCAGACGTGAAACTGCACATAGCTGGCTGAGCTGGGAGACACTGACAATTCCAAGCTAGGCATTGATGGCCTAAAAGAGCAACAAAACTCGAGAGAGGGGTTATTTGGAGAGTGCAACTGCTATTTTTAGACAGAGGATGGAAAGGTTCTGGATGTGGGAAGATTGCAAGACTGGTGGGACTGGCATCCAATTGCAAGACTCCATATGGTGCAAATATCTCCAGCTGTTTGTGGCATCTTCAGGATGTGCCTTCCCTGTGAGTGGGGATGAGGCAAGTCCCGCAGTTGCAACCTGGCTCTGCCTTGGGTTTTTCCTCGGAGGAGGAACCACATCTCTTGAGTACTCTAACGGAGCCATGCTGCTGAACGGGTAAGTGAGGCGGAGGCTAGACCAAGAGGGAGGCCACAGACGCCCCACCTGCTTTGGTGGTCACTTTCAAGAGGTAGCCATCCAGGTCGATGTGGAAGTGCGGTGCGCGGCAGGGGAGCGCGATGCGCGAGCCATTCCAGCGCACGGTAAGGTGCTGCTGCAGGCTGACCCTGCTCTCGCCCAGCACCAGCTCCACCGACTTGGTCCACGAGAAGGAGCGCGTCCGGCGGGCGTCGTTCTTCACCAGCACCTGGAAGGGCGAGGCAGGGGAGGAGCAGTCTTTTGTCAAAACGTACTGACACGTCCCCTGAAAGTTAAATGTCCGACCGTCAAAAGTGTTGTAGTGGGGATCTCCAAACACCGTGCAAACGCCGGGCTCTGCGGAGGAGTGAGAGACAAAAGCCGGGTCACAAACCAAGCCAAGGATTTACAGAGAAATCAGGGGCACCTGCTGGGTAAGAGGGGGACTTAGCAGAGATGCACTAAGGGAAATCAAATTTTTTATTAAAAAAAAAAAAAGTCGTCATTTTTAAAGGTTTGTGCCAAACCTCACAGAATACTCAGAATACTTCTGGTTCTTTCACACTTGAAAGTTATTTTAAAACCTCTGAATTTTCGAAGCATGCCTATTTTGTAGCATAGATATGCTTCCATGGTCTTAACGTTAGGGATGAAGAAACTGAACTAAGATAACTAAGAACTGTCTTACTTCACAACCCACACATACAAGAGCAAAGTAAATATATAAACAAATGGCAGCAACATCAGTGACAATACACGAAGACATTAGCATGATTTCCATTTAACTAATTCAAAAATATTAGAAACACGATGTGCTAAATGTTTCTCATGCTCTTAAGGAAAACTGATATTCAACAACCATGTATTTGCGTAGCAAATCAACAGAACTGCCAAACAGATACAAGTTTAATAGTGTCAGGAAACAAATTACTAATAATATTTACGGATAGTCTTTATATGTTTTCCAAAAATTCCTATGTTTTGATCTAAGGACCATGATCTAAAACTGGATGAAAAATAAGTTACAAAATATGATTTAGCACAGTTAAGAAATCCCAATAGAGTCATCATTCTGAAATATCATTAATTCAAATACTTATGAGATCAAAGTGAAGTTTTACACTTTGGGGCAGTCCAAAGATTTTTATAGAAAATTAAATAAATATTTTTTTAAACAAATCTTGGCATTGGTTTGTTCTGCATGTAAATATATTTTATCTGTTTTCAAAAAGGCATGAAGCAACCAGGAAATGAGGAATCCATTTAGAGATATTAGCCCAAATAATAAAAAAACTATAATAAAAAGCACAATTTCCAGTCAACACTAGAATAATAGCCAGATCAAGAATAATAACCAGAATAAAAATACCAGGTCAAGAATATGAGAATGTCATATAAGTAATTTCTCAGAATATCTAAGGGAAGAATTGAGTCAAGACAGAGGAAGGATGTGCCAGCTGATCTGATAGGACCAAAGGGATCCAATGGAAACATTTGCTTTTAATTTCTAAAGTGTTTGGAGAGTAACGTTGCTTTATGTTATGATATATTATGTCATTTTATATGTCAACTTCATATGACTCCATACAAAGCACATACATTTGGAACTTAATAAATTAATTTTTTGTTTTAAATTAGTTTTCCTTGTCAATATTTAATAGAGACTATAAAAGGAAAAGTTTTGGCATTTATGAGAATTTCAATGAACAAATATTTTAAAGAATATATAAAAGGCACTCCTCGGGGTGGAGGGTGGAAGAAGTAGGTGGAAGAGACACACTTTGAAAGCTCAGCAGTAATACTAGAATTTACCCTCCCTTTCTGCTCCTTTCTTATTCCTTTCTTGGTCGCTTTTCCTTCTGACTCCTATTTTACATGGTGTGTTGCTTCACATTTTACCCTCTCCCCACTTTCCTAATTCTGTACCTTCTCAACTAGTTCCCAGCTATTTAACCTCTTCAGAGTGCATTTATCAGTCCTTTCTCCATGTGATTACTTCCAAAGTCATCCTATCCCACATTTCCCCCCGACATTCTCTCTCCCTGCCCATGAAATGGAATCTCTCCCTGGCCATGAAGATGTCGCTTTTCGGTTGAGGGAGAACAAGGCAGTTCTTTGGGACCCTAAGTGGCATCAGGAGAATGACAATTCGGAAGTAATACCAACATATGCCACAAAAGGACTATATAGTAACCTGATGCCCAGATGCACCCAGTCGAAGAGAAGGACTTTTCCAGGTCCTTAACTCCACCTTCTCAGCAAGAGTGCCCAGACAAACCAACGTTTTTGAGCTTTTGAGCATGCTACAGACGGACCTCAGCTTGGAAAGGCCAAGGTACCTCCTAAGGTTTTGAAATTACACTCCTGAGGAAGTCCTCTCTCAGTGGGGAGCAGGCACAGGGAATGCCCACACCTGCTGCCCACACTCTCCTGTGGCAATCTTCTTGTACCAGGGACAATAATTACATTAAAATTATCATTAACCAAAGCACTAATAGCTAACAGTTGCAGAAAGCTCATCACATAACCTAAAACTCTTCTACATGTCTGCTGATCATGGATGCATCACCAGAAAATTGGTATTTAGATTGTTTCCCAAAATTAAACAAACAGCTAAGCACTTCACAGTACAATTCATAAAATGAACTATGATCTAGTCACTGAAAAAGTTTGTGAATAATCTTCATGACTGAGGAAATGCTTATGACATGCTAAATGAAAAATCAAAAATAAAATTCTATGTATAGGATAATCTTAACTATGTTAAAATAAATATGCACAACCCCCGCCAAAACATACACACCCCAAAATTGAAAACAGTGGTTATTCCTTGGTGGAAGAACCATAAGTGACACTGTTTTCTTTCTTATGGTTTTCTGTTTTTGATTTGTTGTTATTTTTTGTTTTGTTTTTAAGAGTCAAACTGTGGGTACTTGTAGATAAGGCCAATTACATGACAAAGCAAGTCTTCATAGAAGCAACAGAAGATCTACTGCCTCAAGTGACCCTGGGAAAGCCTGAGCTTGCTCATAGCTGGGCGGGAAGCAATGAAGAATGTCCAGGGAGACTCTGGGCAAGGGAAATCATGTGTGAACAGGGCTGTCAGGAAAGATATTTTTCAAGAGGCCCTAACTTATGGAAGGGAAGGGTTCGGAAATCAGGATGATTTTTCTGTGTGACAGCAATATCGAAGAGGCCAACAAAATATCATGACTGTGAAGATGCCTGAAAATTATGTGTTGCATTTGGGGACATTTGTATCATGAGCTAAAATAATTTTGAAACCTTGGCCCTTTTTCCTGGCACCTCCAGGTCCCTATGCCAGATCCTGCAGGCGCAGTGAACACGTGCACCAGAGACTGTCTGCAAGTGAGAATTCTCAGTGTTACAAGAATCTGCCTGGCTGCAAAAGGAAAAGGCTTGAGAACACTTAGGGGACAGAAATGAACACAGCATCCTCATATAATTTTTTTCCAGTGGACCCAGTGAAATTAGCTTCAGTCCAACACGTCCAGATGTCCAGTCACACTCTTTTGGAAAGCTTGGCGTGATAGGCAGAGGGAGGGAGGCTACAGAAACAGACCATCCTGAAACTAACCTTGTTTGAATATGCATAAGTCAGAGGATGGAGAGAAAGATACCAGTGTATCACTGGTGGCACATTTTTCCATAGTCCTGTAGGTCAAATCATTAGATCTCATTTTTGTTTTGAGTTATTTTCAACATATGGATACAAATGCACAGGTAAAGGGGGGAAAAAAGATCAGAAGTGTACAAAACCAGACAATAAGAGTGTGTGTTTTTTCTCTAAGGTAATAGAATTATGTGTGGCATTTCTTTTCCTCTTTCTTGTTTACGTGTATTTGCATTATTATTTATACTTACATTTCATTGTTTGCAATGACTATGTATACTTTTAGAAAAAGAATATTTGCTTTAAAAGTTTTAAAAATGCTGGATTAAAGACATACCACTTTGATGTTCCATACCTTAATAATATCACTATGAGAAATAAGAGAGTCATACTGCCTCTGAAATTATACTGCCAACACTTTTCTCCTAACCACATCAGGTACATTTATTTATGTCATGGATATATTTATTCTAATGAAATGCCTTTCTTCTGAGAGCAGTGATTATTTTCAAAACATCTGTCAAAGAAAATTAAGGGAAAATTATACAATCACATGTTATAAAAAAAAAAATAAGAGAAACTGAGTAAACTCTAACCCCACTCCCCTCCAAACACAACAAAACAAAAACATAAAAGCATAAGGAAGGGGAAAAAAATATCATTCATGTTTCTGCCACTAAGAAAGAGCCACTGTTTATAATTTTGTGCATGTATTTATTTGAACATAGTTAAGATAATTCTGTACATGAAATTTGATTTTCTATTTTTTACTTCACATGTCATAAGATTTCTCCAGTCTTTAAAATGTTTTTTCACTTTGAAAGCACAGAATGGAACTTCTATCCTCAATCCATTACTTCAGCAAAGAGGAAGGTCTCTCCAGTTCATCTTACTTTGCTACTACATGGATCACTGCATTTCCAAAATTAATGCTCTAACCATGAGGAAGCCTAACAAATAAAAAAACATGGCTTTAAACCTTTTCAGCCCAAACTGCAGGGAAACAGGCCCCATGGGACTCTGAGGTGACTGTGTCATGCAGGGGCTCCAGGAGTCCCAGACAGGTGAGAGTCATGATGATGCTTGGGTGAAGAATCAGGAAAGGCTGTTTGTCTAGGCCCTGCCTGCACAATGACAGTGGCCTCTGACAGAAAGAGGCCATGGTGCGACCCAGAAGGACCCAAACTTCTCCATTCAGGAGCCCCCCGCCTTGCACAGAATGTCACTGATGGCTGTTGGCCCAAAAGGGACCTAAGGGTCAGCACATGCTCCACCACATGGCACCTGGGTGCCTTCCTTGACCTCTTAAATGGGAAAAAATCTAACACGTATAGGTGTGGGGGTGGAAAAGAGAGAAGTAGGTCACTTTCCACCAATCTATAATCCACCAGAAGTTGTAACTGATCTGTACACAAAAAATTGATTTCAAGAAATATTGTGTAGGTACATTGTTAAATGTTATGAATTTGCTTTCACGTATTTTCCATAATTCCATGAGCTCACCAACTTGAAACAAAAGAGCAAACAAAGGAAGCAGTCCCTAACTACAAGATCTCATCTAAAACACATCCAAACCCATAGCCAGGGCTACCGTCCAGGCCTCGATCATGGAGCCCAGTGCTGGCCCCCTTCACCTGGGCCCTGCAGTGGCCCGTGCCTGCCCAGCACTTCCTCACAGTTCACAGCACACGCATCCTTCAGCTCCCGGCCTGATGCCAGCTTCCCAAAGCAACGCCTCTGGTGCCTCAGCCAAAGTTGTCTGTTTCCTCTAAATTCCAAAAGCAAAACTCACCATATAGCCCAGATGTTCTGGGACAGTCTCAATTTCAAATACTCTATCTTGTAGTCACACTATGTTTTTCCTTTTAGGGATCAAAACTAGGGTGTACCAGAGTCATAACCTGCTTATGATAAATCATTTTCTTCCTTAGCGTATTCTTAACTGCTAAGCCAGACCTTAAACTCCCTGTAAGTTTTATGTGTACCCCTCAGTGCCTGGCACACTGCCATGTATACAGAAGGTCTACAGGTAGACACGTGCCTCGTAACGACGTTTTCATCAACAACAAACCACATGAGTGACAGTGGTCCCATAAGATTATAATACTGTATTTTTACTGTAACTTTTCTATGTTTAGATGTATTTAGATACAAAAATACTTGCCATTGTGTTATCATTGCCTACAGTATTTGTACTGTACACGTTTGTAGCCTAGTAGCAATAGGGTGTACCATTTAGCCTAGGGTTTGTGTAAGTGCACTCTCTGATGTTCGAATAATGGCAAAATTGCCTAATGATGCACTTCTCAGAACATATTCCTACCACTAAGCAATATATAATGGTATATATGTAATGCATGGATTCATTTTTTCATTACTCGAAAAATATTACTGCCGTAACACATATCATGTATCAATAAATATCTGTTGAATGAATGTTAGTTAATTAATTTGAGAACATACTTTGGTGAAAAAAAAATTGCCCACACTGAACTTACTAAAATAGTTCAGTGTAATGACACGTACAGCAGGTAACCAAAAGAATTGTGCCTAATCAATTAACTGAATAATTAATTAATGCTTTCAGAATAAAGAGACTATTAGGAAAAAAATTCTGAAAAGTCAGGAACATTATGGGGAAACTATGTCTTGTGCCAAGAAAGCTAGCTGAGAAATTCAAATTCATGGCAGTCCAATTTCTCCACTTGAATAGAGACAACCTACCCTACCAAAAATTATTGTCAAAATCAAAAAGCTAAATCAGAATCAGAACAACATGGGAAAACAACTTATCTCTAATGCCTAATATGATCAAGAGTGGTAGGCAGAATAATGGACTCCCAAACATGTCCATCTCCTAATGCCCAGAACCTGCGACTATGTTATTTACATGGCAAGAGGGAATTAAGTTTGCAAATGGAATCAAGGTTGCTAATCAGCTGACCTCAATATGGGCACTTCTGAAAGGGGTGAATGTATTCACAAGGGCCCTTAGTGAAAGAGGAAGGCAGGTGCATGGGCCTTATAGTGTGAAAGGGACTCAACCTGCTGTTGGCAAGTCTGAAGCTAGAGGAAGGGGTCAGGAGCGAAGGAATGTGAGCAACCTTCAGAAACTGGAAAAGAGAAAAACAAACAAACCAAAAAACGGATTCTCTCCCCTAGGGCATTCAGAAGAAACACAGCCCTGCTGACACCTTGATTTTAGCCCACTGAGACCCTTTTCAGACTTCTGACCTCCAGAACTGTAAAACAATATATTTGTGCTGTGCTAAGCCAATGAGTGGTAATTTGTCAACTGTAGCCATAGGTAACTAGTACACGTAGGAACATTAAACGTGGCTAGTATAAAATAACTAGTGTATGCCAAGTACCATATCAGATGCTTTACATATTTTCAGTATCCCCTTTCATCCTCACTATCCCCTTTCATCCTCACTATGTCTGTGCACATTGTATATTCATACCCTAATACCCTAATTTTTTAGCAATGGGTTTGAAGAAGTTGCCTTATTGCCTGTGGTTTCTCAGCCAATACTTGTAAAGGTGGAATCCAACCCAAGACACTGTGGCTTCAAGGCCATTCCTTTCCCCACAGCATCCTGCAAACTTGTTAACTAGCTGGGGTCACAGAGCTCTTTGAGAATCTGAAGAAATGTGTAGATACTCATATCCTCTCAAATGTAGAGGTTCATAAAGACTCTGTCAAAAGACTGATCAATGCTGTCCTACGAGTCTGGGAAGTTTAGATTAAGAACACCTATCTATAAGTTAATTATAAACGATAATATATGATTCCCTTATATAATGTGTTTTTATTTCATCTCCACAACTACATTAAATGTTTCTGAGCTCAGGGTCTGTATCAACTTTTTATTCAGGTCCTCCACAGCACCTTCTGGAATGCCGAAAGCTCACTGAATGTTAATATACAGTTCACACAGAAGATGCATTTTTGCCACTCTCACTATCCAAGATCCGACCTTAAAACATCTTCTTCTCTATTTAAACCAGAAGTTTTTATTTATCAATTGAGAGAACAGTATATCTGACCTAAAGAGATGGGTTTCACATCTCCAAGTTAATCTGGCTTCCAGCTTTAAAGCCTCCTTGGAGTTTGGCAGACATTGAGCATATTATTGCTTTTAAATGTGCTGTGTTTGAATCCTGATTTTGTCACTTAAGACTTATAAAATCATGCACAAACTACCTACATAACCTCAATTTGTTTGCCTATAACATGACTCTAAGAACAATTACCTTGCAGGGTGATTATAAAGACAGCACTGCAAAGCTGCCAAGATCATAAGAGATACTCAGAGTAGTCATTATTCGTTTCCTTATTATAAATGTTAAGCAAGTCTAGCAAATAGTTCTCTACCGCTGGCTAAAATGGGGTTGAGAAAGACTGTAACAAACTTAGAAAGTATAGATTTGTTGAAAAGACAAGGTAAATTGAGGTAGTCTATAAAAAACATAAAATACAAATTTGGGGCTAGAATGAAGTAAGCCTTCTAGTCCGAAAGAAGAATGTAAATAAAGTCATGGACATAGATAAGAGGGCAGCTTACACAAGAAGAGCAGGAGGCCAATCAGACTGGAGTGCAGAGC
Source organism: Colobus angolensis palliatus (assembly GCF_000951035.1). Taxonomy (NCBI): domain Eukaryota; kingdom Metazoa; phylum Chordata; class Mammalia; order Primates; family Cercopithecidae; genus Colobus; species Colobus angolensis. Next base: position 1,131,661 of record NW_012116289.1, on the reverse strand, counting down.
TGCTTTGGGAGATACAACACACCCAAGTTGTCTAAATAAATTGGCCTGAGATCCATTGCCAGCCTGAGAAGTTTAAATGTATTCCAAAGAACCAGCATTTCTTGATATGTTTCCTGTGAAACATCAATCCTGCCTGTTGCCCTGCCAAAATAAGTAGAAATTAAAATTAAAAAAAAAAAGCTCTGCCGCTCAAATTAGTTTTGGAGGCGCTCTATACTCCATCAGCCTCCTTCACCATGCACATCAGCATATTAAGGGCTCTGAGAATTCTGCAGTAAGGAAACACATTTAAGTTTACTTGACCCAGCATTTCCTGAGTGTATTTAATCACACCTTGTTTTGAAAATATTACTCATTATTATCCCTCAGCACTAGTGTTTTATAAAACAATTTCTGGGAAATTGCAAGAGACCAGTGAAGGAAGTTGGCATAAGTCTCCATGAAAGCCAAGTTTGGGTTCTGACAGGGGTGTGCAAAAAGGGGTGAAGGAGAAGAGAGATGGAGATTACATACAAGCAATAGGATGAGTGTCCAGCTGCCATGGGAATGGCAAGGAAAGTATTTATTCAAAAAACATCACAAAGAGACAATCAAGCAAACCTGATGATTGATTAGGAACATGGGGGAGAAATGCCAAAAGTATGAGAAATAACATTAAGGTTCAAATCTTGTGCAGCTGGGACATGGGGGCGCCAGAATTCAGTCAGCAAATAGGGACTGGAAACAGCCATTAGCCCCTCCATCCAACTCCCAGCTCAAGTAATTGGGCGATCAAAGGTAGAAACTATTAACAAAATTCAAATGCAATACTTTGAAAGAAGAATGTGTTCTCCAAGAAGCTGAGATCTACCACATTAGCATCTTGTTAAGAAGTGGTATGTTAAGGACCTCAAAGCTTAAACAAATCTGAAACCAGAGTGAGAAAGTACAGAAAGGGCACCATGAAAGTGGAGCTGTGGGTTTACAAGATGAAAAAGCAAAAAGTAAAACAACAGATACTTGCACTAAAGAAGGATACGGGAAGTCAGAGAAGAGGGGTGGAGCAATGAGTGAGGGCAGAGAGTACTAATACGGAAGGGAATAGAGATAAGGAGAAAGAATGACAGCATTCATGAATATGAATTTCACATCAAAGGGCCATATATAGCACAGCTAATGAGTCATCTCTCCATACTCCCAGCAAAGGTTACAACTGAAGTATTGTAACCCAAGAGACTGAAGAGGTTAAAGTGACCTCATAAATGTAGGTAAGTTTTTTAAAAAGTGAGTAAATACAACCACTTGTAAGTAGAAGCTGCTAGTCATGTATAAAAGAAAGTAACTGGCAAACCTCATATCTATTTAGAAGTGAACCTCCAAAATGAATAAAAATTTAGTCAATAGAGAACAGAGAATAGTGCATAAAAGTTTGGGCTTTGGAGTCTCGTAGGCCAGTGTATTAGCTGACCACAAACTATTTAATTTCTCTCACCCTCAGGCTAACGATGGCTTCTAATTCATAGGAACATGGTAAGGATTAAATGGCAAAATGGAGAGCATTTATCACAATACCTGACTGATATGGACTAATGTTCAATAAGTTGCCGTTAGTTATAGGAGCAATTGCAGAGGTGGTAGAAGTAGCAATTTTTGTTGCTTTTATTTTGCTCATAGGAGATGTGACCTCCAAAGAGGAATAAATCTGCCTCAGCTCTGCATATAGTAACGTATAATTAATTATACAGTACTTTCCACCAAGTGTATTTTTTATCACAGCTTGGGGTTTCTATTGTTCATTTGTTTTGTCATTTAGCTGTATTTTAGGTGTGTCATTACCAAGGCGTTTCCATCACACATAACCTCAGTCAAAACTGGATACTTGCAACTTTACTGAGATTCAACGTGGCAGCCTTGGCTATATTGTACCAGATGTCTAATAATGAATTCACATATCTTTTTCTATATAAAATGCATTCTTTCAAAATTAAGCAAGAAACTAGCTTTTAATTGAATTATGTCATAACGCTACATCTATATTAAAAATAGCTTTCCCAAGCAAGAATCCAGAGAGGCCTGTGGAATGAATACTGGATTAGGAGATTTTTTAAAAGATGCAAGTCTTCATCCTAGTTCTCTCAGTTAGTACTGCTGTGAGTCTCAGTTTCCTCACCTGCAAAGTGAGAGGTCTGACCTCATATTAAGGTCCCTTCACTTAGAAATTTCCTGATGCTAAAATGGTGATGAGCTCCAGAGGCAGGGCAACTCTGCTCATACCCATTCCTGGTGGAAATTATACACAGAGTTATTTCAAGTTTAAAACTATATGTACTTAAAAAGAAAATTTGGGGAGATCTTCACTTGACCCCAGTAACTTCAGTTACCAAGACAAAAAATAAAAAACTGGAAAAGCTAGTAGACATGGAAATCAAACAAAATGGAAAACCAAGCCAATTTGATTTGTCAGTGAGCTCAGAGCATACCAACCACCACTTCTCTGTACTTGAGCAGAAAGACGGAGATGGCACAGTAGAAGAAAGCCTGGGGACTTGAGTCTCCATTTCCACCATGGTGTGGTTGGAGGGACAACACTGTTAATTGGAAATTCCTCTTAAGGTCCTTCACCAGTCCACAATTCTTACAAGTTGTAAAGCCCTCCAGGCCTTCTCTTCCCCTTCTTAACTTTGACTGGTTATCAAACTGTACAAAATGACAAGGAAGCTAAGGGAAGTAATTCCAGACCAAGCTTTCAGGCCAGCTACCCGGATGGAATTCAAGCTCCACACCTACCTTGAGCATCCTTCTTAACCTCTAAGCCTCAGTTCCTTCAACTGTAAAATGGAGCTAACAGCACTATTTGACCACAAGACGGCTGTGATAATCAAATGAAACTAAATGAGACTGCCCAAGAGAGTGTTTAGAGACGGCAGATGCCAAATAACTATTAGCTGCTGCTGTTGCTGGTGGTACTACTGTTGTACTATTGCGATTGTTGTTTTCTACGGATGATGACGGTGGTGATTGTCAATTCATCAAATAATCACTTATCAAGGACTTACTGAGTACTAACACCCTGTGGGAACTGACAGTAGGTGGTAGAGAAAAGGTGATTCCTAATAACTTCAGTCTCCTTCAACTCTGTACTAATTTACAGCAAGAAAAATTAAAGTAACACTATTCCTTAGAGCAGAACAGCATATAAAACAGAAAACAAACTGATTTCCTCATGCTCCTTCCAGCCTGGTTTCTACCAGTGTGGGATCTCCCAGCCACCATGTGTGGTACAGCGGGTTTTATTTGCCACCCCTGTCTGCTGTTTGGGCCTGAGGAGCAGTGTCAAGTCCAACACCAGATGCTGGAGCAGAAACTTCAGTGGCCACTTAGCTTAACACCTCCTTGGCAGGGCTAAAGTCAACACCACAAATTCTTATTCTACAAGCATCTTGAGCTCTGGTTTCGAATTTCCTTGCTTTTCTGAGTTAAGGACAGACTCTCTCGGTGTTAAGGGACCTGGAGTTGCTTACAGCCCCTGAGGCCAGAAACCTTGCTCAAACACAAAATCGCTAATTTGCAGAACCTCTGTCAGTGGAGATTTCTCATAAAATGGGCCCCTATGTTACTGTTTCATTATTTTTTTTTTCTAGGGAAATAAATGAAATTGTTGTTATATTCTCCCCCTCCTACAGCCATTCTGTTTAATTGGAGCTACCTGTACGCATCCCAGAGGCCTTAAGTCAGATGTGCCAAAATGAGTGGCTGTGGTGGGTGCAGGCAGCAGGCAGGGCACCTAGGAGAGCAGACACACCAAAGCAGCCTGCACACAGCTGGAAACTAACCCTGGGGGGTTTAAAAAGTCACCTGGCAACTGTGAGCCTCCTCCCACCCTGAGCTGCTGAAATTTGATATTTCCTGTTACTTGTGGGACATGTAGTTGAGGTTATTTCAATTAAATGCACATCTGTGCTCGCCATATTCAATCAGCCTCAGTATTATGTAATCACGAACTTGTGTTTTAAGCTGGGAATCTGATGGTTAGGTCTGATGTAGCTACAGGTACAGCTTAATGAACCTATGACAGCAGGGACTGGGCATGCACATCTGGGCTGCCTTTGTCTCTGCTTTTGCAGATGGCTGAGAGATTAAATTTTCTCATATACTCAATCTGTCAATCTCAGTCTCTCTCTCTGCCCCTCCCTCCATCCCTCTCTCCCTCTCTTTCTCTATACACACCTCACACGCACCGTTCTTACTAGTGACAACTTAGACACTATGTGTTATTTCCATGTCAGAAAGCAGATATCCGCCAGCAAAGAATTTATCTGATTCAGGTCTCTGTTGGGTGGTTAGATCAAGATTCTACCTACTATTTGCCAACACGCAGTAAAACACCATTTTGAGTGAACAAAATGCTACACACAAAACAGGCAAGTGGCCTCCCTGTCACCTACTCCGTGCTCATGTGAGCCCAGCCGAGGCAAGTCCAGACTGACTTAAGGGTAGAGCCTCACACTTTGGCAAGAAACAGCATTTGCAAGAAAGCTTTATAAAGTTTGCGTAGCCTACTTCAAATAGTTTATTTTAAATAAATCATCAAAATCAAATCTAATTCTTTTCAGTTGAAAAGGGAGAAAGAGAGGCTGTTCCATGTTATAAAGAGACAGCAACGCTTGTTCATACTTCCTTCAGGTCTGATTTTCAGAGGACTTTTGTTCCCCTATTTTGAGAGAGTCATCATTGCTCCTTCAGGCCAACCCTACAAAAACTGTCCCACTGTGGCTAGGACAACAGTTTGTGCCTCCTCTACTATTTCTTACCTACAGACTTGTAAATTACCATTACTGCTGACTGTTATAAGGAGAGACCCGTAAGAATGTTCTCACATGTGCTTCAAGTGTCCTCTTCTTTACTCCTCTCAAAGATCTGAGACAGCCCCCAAACACTACCAAGATTAAAACTAACCCAGGCAATAAGTGAGAAATTCTGTGGGATTTTAGGAACAGATAATGTAATGCCACTACTGCTGGAAATAATGCAACATTCATTTAACTACCACAGGTCACCAAAATAAATTGGAGAGTATTTGAAGCTCTGTAATCAATCCATTTAATTTACATATGCATTTATGTGTGCATGGATGTATTCTTGCCTCCTTTCAGAAAAGGGTTGGAAGTAGCTTACAGACATGCAAAGTAAATAGTTGAAAACACACAAGAGTGGATATATATGATGAAGTCAGGAGTAAGCCTACTACTCAAAACCTGCATGCTTTTAGAGGTGAAGTACAAATTTATTTTTACCTTCCTAGCAACAAAAGTAAAGACAGTAACTTTTTAAAATCATTCAAGATATAATTTGCCTTCATAATTTTTTGCAGGGTTAGAGAATTAAAATACGGAAACATACTCAATTAACCCCAAAGGCTTCTAGGCTCACTTTACTCTCCCGCTGCATCTAATCCACAGGTGTCCAGAGTTAGTTAGTTAGTGCTACTAGTACCACAGGTGCTCATGTCTGCATTCACCCATGCTGTTTCCTCTATTTGGAATGCCTGTGGCATCCAACAGGGGTAATTTTGCTCCCCAGGGGACATCTGGCAATGTCTGGAGGTATTTTTGGTTGTCACAACCTTGCAGGGGATGCTACTGGCATTTAGTTGTTAGAGGCCAGGGATGCTGCTAAAGATCCTGTAATGCACAGGACAGCCCCACAACAGAGAATGATCTGGCCAAACTCAGTAAGACTGAGGTTGAAAACTCTGCGGTAACATCATGGAGAGTGAGAGTGTGTGTGTGTGTGTGTGTGTGTGTGTGTGTGTGTCCAAGAGAGAGGGAGAGACTGTATGTGTTTTAATAAGACATAAATTAGTTGTTTTTCTGGCTTTAGAAAACACTAGACTTTTTTGTAGTTTCATCCTTGCTTTCTCTGCTCTAGAAATCCATTTTTCAAGAGAGCTCGCATAATTTACAGAGGAAAAAATGTGCCCAAAGGTTTGTTTTGAATCCTGGATATAATGACAAAGAAATTTCAAAGTGGGAGGTCTCGAAGCCACAGCGAAAGGACATCAGAATAAATTTACCTGAATGTACTATGAAAAACTGGGCATTGCTTAAAAATTGGAAGTCATCCCATCTCTTCACTCAATCTGAACAAATAAGCCTCGCCAAATAGAATGCGTTTTACAGCAATGATGGAAGAACTGCTGGAGAGCAGGAGAGAGTAAACAGATGGAAAAAACACCAAAGGAAATTGAGCAATAGCCATCTGATGATAGAATTGAGACTTGGACAGAGAACCACATGCATGGGCTTTTCCAGCACTGACTGACCTGCTCCATGCAGGTGCAGAGTCACTGTCCTCCCGGTGCCCCTCCAGCTGGGTGGTTTTCTCCCTTGCCAATTGCCTCTCTCAGTGATAGAAGGCATGAGCTTATTCACATGGTTAACACAAAATGGTACTTAATATTACCACTTTAAAGCTTACTCCTATTTTATAATACCTTTCCTTCCATTTGTATTCTTTTCTTTTTCTTTACAATGTCACCAGTTTTCTAGACATGGAAAGTCCAGCTCATAATGAATAAACTAATAACATAATGTAGCTTTTCTCTCAACTATCTCAATAATCACCTATTTGATCCTTGCAAAACAAAGTCAAATAATTCAAGATTTAGACTGTTTCTTACAAGACTGGCAATTTTTTTTTTTTTTTTTTTTTTTTGAGACAGAGCCTTGCTCTGTCATCTAGGCTAGAGTGCAGTGGCATGATCTCGGCTCACTGCAACCTCTGCCTCCGAAGTTCAAGCTATTCTGCCTCAACCCTCCTGAGTAGCTGGGATTTCAGGCCCACACCACCACACCCATCTAATTTTTGTATTTTTAGTAGAGATTGGTTTCACCTTGTTGGTCAGGCTGGTCTCAAACTCCTGCCCTCAAGTGATTCTTCCTCCTCAGCCTCCCGATTACAGGCATGGGATTACAGGCATGAGGCACTGCGCCCAGCTGGTCATATGTTTTTATGAAGTTGCTAAGCAGTGATCCTGCCTGACAACAATGTGATTGGCAGATGTAATGAGTCCATGCTCATGCAAATTGAAAGAGTTAACTGGAAAATAGGAGTCATTCCTATGAGGTCTGTCTCTGCTTCAACTAGGAGACACTTTAGGGGGAAATGCAAACATCTCCATTGACATGGACACAGGAAAACTTCATCAATGCAGACTCTATTCTGCTCATCGGGAAAGGAATTAACTGGAAGGCAGCCTCTGAACCATCCATAAACAAAGTTTCCTCAGGGTTTCTGGGAGAATGATTAAATGTCTTAGATTGTACACATGTTTTTAAATCAACTGGTGTGTTAATCATAGCTAATTTGTCTTCCTGCATTATTCCCTACTAAGTCGTATTTCATTGGCCTCCTTTGAGTAATTTTATTTACTTCATTATCTTTAAAGTAAACCCTTTTTATTAAATCTATAATTAAATTTTCATTAATTCAAACAGCATTTTATCCAATATGTAACTATTTAATAGCTCTCTGCTTCTAAAAATAGTAACATGTATAGTAGATAAATATTATATTTAATAGTTTTATATAAATACACACACACACACACACACACATATAATGACCCTGCATATCTATTGTCCAAAGGTACTAATCAATTAAAAAAAAACAGAGTCTAGTAATTCTAGTAATGTAAACTCTATTTTAGAGAAGAGGAAAGAACAAACCCATGCCCATGTGAAAGCTGCTTTCAACTGTCTTCCACTCCACTTCTCTAAACATAACTGGTTCATAAAATACGCCGATAGATTTTATGACTTTGTTAATCCTACTTATCATACATGGGAACTAACTTGACAGTGATATTACTAATATGCCTCTTTCAGTAAAACACTCCAGGAAGCTATCTCAAAACCATATGAATTTCAGGAGGACTAAAATGGCAATTTGCTAATAGATCTAGGCGTATGTCTACATGTGGGGCTGATATGAAGCCATTGCTATGCTCTGTCTGTATGATCAGTAGTACAGTCTCAGACGGCTTTCAGAATAGGCCATGCTTAGAAGGAACTTTCAAGAATACAGTTAAAAACAGTCATGAATCACACAAAAACATTTTGGTCAATGATGGACCACATATAGGACTGTGGTCCCATTGGAATATAATACTGCATTTTTACTCTACCTTTTCTATTTAGATACACAACTGCTTACCATGTGTTACAATTGCCTACAGTATTCAGTACAGCGACATGCCATACAAGTTTGTAGCCTAGGAGCCACAGGCTGTACCATATAGGCTAGGTGTGTAGTAGGTTATACCATCTAGGTTTGTGTAAGTGCACTCTACGATATTCACACAACAACAAAATCGCCTAAGGATGCATTTCTCAGAAGGCATTTCGCATCCTGTTAAGTGACACATGACTATAATAAGATGGCAAAACCATCAGCCTAATGATTTCTTGTTTTCTCTTTGCCAACAACAAGACTGGATGCACCCAGGTGACGTGGTGATGAGGTGGGGAGTGGGGTGAGGGAGCAGAAAGTGCAGCTGTTTGATTTTGTAATGGGAGAAGGAAAGCCCCTCCTAGACTTTGTATAATGTTTGGTTTTACCGGATAGCATTATCTTAACCATGATGACTACAAATGCTATTAGCAGTTAAAATGCACATTAAGTTATCTGGTCCTTTTTAAAACCTAATCAAACCATTTATCTTCTTAATTTCTCGTAGCAACAAATTCTGATGGAAGTATCTATATTTGTCTCAACTGTACTTCTGTGGGAGAATTACAATTGACGTAAAATGTCTGTAGGGAGGTCAGATGATCCCATCCTATATATACCTACAAAAATAAAATGTGGGGGAAACATACACCCCTATTTTTCTTGTCGCACTATAAAAAGCAAAACAAATACTAATAGCACATTTTCAAAGCAATAAACTTACTTTCGGTGCAAATAGGACAGCATCCTTTTCTGTTGAGAATTTTGCCCTAATCAGAAGAAAAACAAATAAAAAGTTAATGTTAAAAAAAAAAAAAGGGTCTGCTGAGGACAAATATCTTTTTAAAATCTAATACAAGATAAACCAATGAAATCAGTCCAAGCTGTACTTGAACTCAATGCCCAGATGGTGATGATGATGCTGAAAATGAAGTTTCAAGTATCAGGTTCTAAGGCCAGGCAAAGTCATTCAGTAAACTTTCCTGTTTTTATCCTCCAAGAAATATAATACCTAAATGGCTCACTAGTGTGATTTTTCTCACATGGAAGGAAGATGAAGACAGTCTGGACTCAACCTTTTCATTGGTATCCAAATCTAGCCCTTTAGAGAACAAGGGCACACACATAAAAATGAGAATTCTCTGTCAACCTATAGATCCCTACAAGACCTTCTTTCTGTCTTTGCTTGTTGGAGAAGCTTAAACAGTAAACTGTAATCCAAACTCAGGACTCACCAGCCCTATGGATATGGGCAATATCTGTGCTACAGATCAGATTCAATCAGATTTCTTGTTTCAGAAAGTGGCATGTTGTCCATGTTGAATAACTGTTATGCACTCAACGCCAAGGAAGCTGAGAATTTTGAAACACTGGGTAATGTTTCATTACCTTTCTGGAAATACACTGCAATTTCCTACATTGCACGTCTTTTAAGTCTTTTTAATGCATGACATTTAAAGGAGGTGACGTATTCTCAGGACTCATTTCAGAAAATTAGTTGTCTTATCTCCGACTCAATGGTTAAACACAGAGAAAAAGAAATGTAGAAGAAGTTTAACATTTAGAGAGCACTTGCTATATAACAAACATCTCATTCGATATTTTACTTATGTTATCCAATGTCGGGTTAGTGATAAGGATTTAATGAGTTAATACCTATGACCTATTAAGATTTAATGAACATTCGAGATTTCATAATCACTGTTATTAAGATACACAAGAACCTTATGAGCTGAGTATTTCCCTTTTTATAGGTGAAGAAATTGATGTCATGCAACCCAAGGGTAGTAGAACCAAAAATCAAACCTAATTTTGTCTGACCCTAAAGGACATTTTCTTCCCACTGCAGTTTTGTTCTCTTGAGTCCTTTCTCTTTAAGATAATTTAATATTTATCATCTGCTATACACTAGACTGAGTGCCATGCATTCCTCATACTTTATCATTTAAATTTCACAATAACCCTCCACACGCGGTTGTCCTTATCCCCTGTTTACAGGGAACTAAGGAAACAGACCATGGAGAGGTTGCCAAGGCTCATGTCAAAGCCACACGGCTCACATACTGCTCATTCACTCACTCACTACTGGTCAGTTCCAGCAAGAGTAGGCGTAAGTACTCAAAAAGAAAAAATCAGATTGACTTAAAGGATTCTGGTTAATTATTGAAGATCTTTAATCAGGTCTGATCTATTTTTGCATCAGCTAGGCCTAAAATGAACCATTAAAGGCTTTGACAACTTTGACTGGGACTTAAAACTCAGTCCCAGCCAGTCATCCCATAGTGCAGGAGCATCACAACATATTTTCATTGCCTAGAGCTCTGCTGTCAATTGCAATTTGGCACAGGGGTCTCTTTTGGTTTCTCAAGACTGAAAGCAGTTGCAGATGAAGCCAAATGAGGTCAGCTTAGGCCGAGGGAATGACGTCCCCAAGAGGATTAAGGTGCTCTATCCCAATGCAGCAAAGCCGCCTTAAAGCCAAGGTCCCAACCAAACATGACTACAATTCCCTACATCCACATCTCAATGGAAACTTCCATCTCTTGTCTTCAGAAAATGAAAGTGGCAGTGATGACATCACAAAATTAGATGGGGGAATAAATCAGATACAAGCTGCAAAGTCAGAGCACCTGGGTAATATGCATTTAGCTGTAAGTCTCTGGTCGTGCTGCAGGCTCATCCATAAGCAGGGTCTAGAAATAGCACCCACCTCAGAGGGGTGATGTTAGCATTAAATGAGATTAGCGTCGTGACTATAAAATCTCAGTACGTATTAGAGACTTAGAGATGACAGTGTCCTGATGACCCAGTCCCCACTGCAGCCCTCATAGCCCTTCTCACAAATGACACTCCTTTGCATCTAGGGGAGTTGCAGGATGGCGGGGTGGTGAGCGGGGGCAGGGCAGGATAGACAGGGAATCCAATCATAAAATCCTTCTTCCACAAGAGACATTTACATCTGGAAAAAGAGATATGCAGTAGCCAGGAAAGACAGAGCAGGGAATACAAGCTCCTCTCTCTCTCTGTTTTTTTTTTTTTTCCAAAATTTCCCCAGGCAATGTAGGGGAGGGGAAGTAAGTTTTTAACAAGATTTCCATGGTAGATAGAGCCGAGTTATCTTCCAAAGATCTCCTGCCGGCCCCTGAGAAGGGAAAGTGTGAACTGGAGGAGTGGTTGGAAGGAAGCCTAGAAACAGAAAGGTGGTCCCTCAGGCAGGGGCCTTGGCAAGGGCACCAAGAAGCTTTGACAAGGCGTGGAGGGGGTGGGTGGGGCAGGGAAAGGCCTCTGCTTGGAGGGATGGATGCCCCTGGCCCAAATATGGTCTACAATGATGGAAGGCTAATGAGACACCAGTGACATAAAGAACGTTGACCTCCCCCCGCCCTCCCCTCCCCCAGCAAGAGCACAATGAAAACTATCAATCCAGCTACAAGTGGCAGAATTCAAGTGAAGCTGGAAACTCCACGGCGGCCTGCTGAGGCTAGTTACTTGAGCCACCAGGTTGGCACAGCATCCTGTTTTTGTCTTGTAGAATAAGGAAGCCCATTATTACTAACATGTGCTGCAAGAGTTCATTAGCAACGAGGGTTCCCAGAGGACTGGCATAAATGATGTGATCCCATTTTTCCCAATGAATATTTATAAGCAGACCGTGTTCAAGTCTACTTATTGTATCTTCTTTTTTTTTTTTTTATTTTATGGGAGGCTTTCAGTTTTATATCTGAGGCTTTTAAAGCAAGACTAATTAGGATTTTTTTTTTCTCTTCTTTTCCTCTCCTCTTTATTCAGTTGTGCAATAGCAACAGCTGTTGTTTTTTTGTGCCTCATTTGGCACTCGAGTAAAAACAGCAACTTTTGTTTATAATAATAACAGATGTGAATAAAATTAAAAGCTGTCTATAACAGAGAAGGGAGGACATGTCCTGAATGTATGGATATATTTTTTCATTCAAGGGAAGGTATTGAATAGGGTTGACATTTTCCCAAAATGTATAAAACTTTAAAAGGTTTCAAGTTGCTGAGGTGAATTCAATGAATCTCACGCTTTAGAAGATAATGGTTGCTTTATTCAGTGTGCTGGAGCTATGGGTTTTTGAAAAGAGATATTTCCATAAGGATGCTATTTCCATTTGGGGCTACAATGGAGGCCAGGATTAGAGAGAGAAAACTTCAGCAAAGAAATCGGGGATGCTGTGAGGCAGGAGAAATTAATATTTCCTTGTGGAAATATTAATAAACAACCACATATTACTTTGAATGGCTATAAGAGGAAAGCTCTGATTTGAGAAGGGAGAGAAAAGAGGAAAAGGCAAAAGACAGTTAGGATGTTAAACAAAACCTGGCAAAAGAAAGCAAAGAAACAGATCTTGCAGGAGTTGGAGAAGTTTTACAGAATGAATGGGAGAAGTCAATAAGAAATCAGAATTCGGACAAGAGCAAAGCAAAAGCTATTTTCATGCAAGGATAAAATCTGTAAAAAGAATGAGCAAACTTTGCAAGGGGCATTTGGCTACTCAGGAATGTGGAGGCTTTGGGGGAGCTGGAGTCTGTGTTTGGAAGATGGCATGCGACTGTGCCACACACAGGACATTTCTCAAGACACTAAGGTAAAGTCAATCTGCATTCCAAACGTACCTGTGGGCAGCTACTGATGGGAATGCACTGCTTATTGCGACACTCCGTCCTGCCTTTCACACAAGCACAGATGGTACAATTGATAGAGGACCACATCTCTCCATCCTACAAGAGAGGACACAAGATCCTGTCAGCAGTTGGAGGCTGACAGGAGTTGAGGCAACAGACTGTAATCTCTCCATGGAGGAAAGCATTTCTTGCCCTGAGTGAGGGATGCCATCATTAGACTAAATGACTCAGGTGTTTGTATGTACCCAACCGATTTAAGATAAAGATTAGTGAAGATTTCAGATTATGTGCAAGCGTGTGTGTGTGTGTGTGTGTTTGTGTGTGTGTTCCCCTTCCTGGATATAAAAATAATTATTGTGTGTTTAACCAAGGCATATTTACGTCTTGTTGTCAATCATTGTTCACTTAGCTGCACCCTAGGGGAAAACCAAGCATGAATTTTCATACATGATACAATGACAGTAATCTAATTTTCCCATTTGATAAGACTAAAATATTTAAGCCATCCCACATCTCAATAGTTAATTGAGATATCCAGAGGTGGTTAGTTACCAGATGTGCCATGGTTCTGGCCCATATAGGACATGCATAAAAGAGAGGCTAATTCAAATGACTCCCAGCGCTCAGGCAGACACTTGATGGGCAAGTCATTGAAAATGCAGAGCTCAGAGAGAAGACTCCAAGTGCCATAGATATCCCATCCCTGCCTATCTAGTTCTCTCCTCTCAAAAAGCAGGGCAGCACTTTGGGATTCATTTCCTAGACTAGACCCTTGCTCAGACACAAAGAGCTATTTAAGGAATTTCTTTCACTCATGAAATGTATAATCTGTGAATGCCAAATACACAAAAAGCCCTTGTACCTCTGGAGGATAGGCAGGGATGTGCATCCTTGCTTGTGGGTAAGAAAGATCACAGACAACAGAGTTGGGCTGAAAACAAAACAAGGATTCCTTCCTGAGCTTGCAGATCCAAGGAGCAGATTTTTGTTAAAAACAGAAACAGCTGAGATATTGGATGACTCCCCCACCTCTTTCCCTTCCTGACTTTTTGAAGCTATTTTAAGGACTATCTACCCTCTAGTGCCTTTCAAGAGAGAAAGACCTGACTGAATCTGCCTTAAAGGACACCTGACTGTTCCAAGTTCTCTGAGTACACATTTCTAGGAATCCATGTCTCCGTGAATTATTTTAAGCTTCAGTCATTTAAAGGAACCGTTTTTACAAGGTGACTTGCAAGTGTATTACAGTGGGGCACGGTGGCTCACGCCTGTAATCCCAACACTTTGGGAGGTCAAGGAGGGTGGATCACAAGGTCGGAGTTCAAGATCAGCCTGACCAACATGGCGAAACCCCACCTCTACTAAAACTACAAAAATTAGCCAGGCATGGTAGCGTGCGCCTGTAATCCCAGCTACTCAGGAGTCTGAGGCAGGAGAATCGCTTGAACCCGGGAGGTGGAGGTTGCAGTGATCCGAGATCCTGGCAATGCACTCCAGCCTGGGCAACGGAGCGAGACTCCATCTGAAAAAAAAAAAAAAAAAACACGGAAGTGCATTGCACACAGCACCATAGTGAGAGTGAGGCTATTTCATCTGGGTGCTCTGGAGACAGAGGAGGAGACTTTATATCAAGAGGACATATGAGCATCTCTGAAAGCCTGGTGTAAACACAACACACATGCCTCCCCCTTCACTGGGCATGATATCTTATGTCTTTTTTTGTCCTCAATTGTTTTCTCTTTTTTAATTTATTTTATTTTATTTTTAGTTCTGGGGCACATGTGCAGGATGTGAAGGTTTGTTACATAGGTAAACGTGTGCCATGGTGGTTTGCTGCACCTATCAACCCATCACCTAGGTATTAAGCCCAGCATGCATTAGCCATCCTTTCTAATACTCTCCTTCCCTCCACTCTACCCTCTAACAGGCCCTAGTGTGTGTTGTTCCCCTCCCATGTCCATGTGATCCCATTGTTCGGCTCCCACTTACAAGCGAGACCATGTGACACCTCATGTCTTCTTACTATTCCATCAGAACCAAGACGTCTCCCTCCAACTACTTCAGCGTGATAGGAAGTCTGGCTCAGTACAGCATGCCTGCAGAGCTAGCACAACTGACTTGTTTATGTGGGTCTTGATTCTCACAGGTATCATGAGGTGACACCTTCGATACACAGTGATTTGACTCCTTCCACCCCTAGGGAAAATGGACTAGGTAGAAAGTACTTTGGACAAAGCCAACCATGTTTCATTTTGAAGTTTAAATGGCCATTGCACTGTTTTCCACTTGGGGTCCTCAGAAAATAATGTAAAATACACCTGACATTGGTAGCAGATGGCCAAAAACAACCTTTTCCATTCAGCTGGGCAGAGCTCTCTCACCTGGCTCAACTATGTACACTGTTCACATCCTTATCTGAATATCTTCCAAGTGAGAAAATTTTTCTTTGCAAAGGTAGCTTTGTGGAAAACTTCTAAAAGCATCAAGCTGTATAGATCCATCAGGATCTTGACAGGGATCATCACCTTGACAAGTGTCATTGAGCATCTCCAATGAGAAGAGGTACTCCCAGGTATTCAGGCAGGTTTTATAGGCTTAACATATTTCAGCAAAAATATACTCAAAAAAAACATCTTTCAGACGGTTGATTCTCTGCACTTGATTCTAACTATATATGATACTGTAATATAAATACATTCTATTAATATATGCACACATATACATTTGTATATGTATATAGAAATTATGGGATAACCCAATCTGCCTCGTGTCTGGAGCTTTTTAATTGTCAGCATAGTAATACAGGAGTTCCCATGTGCTTGTCTCATGACATACCCGGAAAATCTTGTTGCCAAATTTGCACACTTTGATGTCTTCTGGGGGCACTTGTAGGAGGCACTCTTCACAACAGCCCTTCTGGCCTTGGTCACAGCCACCAGGGTGGGAGCACTTCTTCTTGCAAACCACAGTAGAGTCCTAGGGGCCCAAAGCCAAACTAGAAATTAAAAATGATTTTCACCTCTACCAAACATCCTACCTGGCCTTCCTTTCATAACCCATAACTATCTGTGTCAAAGTCTGTAAGGTACCATATTTTAATTTACTGCAATAAATCTTTCATTCACTTCAAAATGTGATTTGTTGATTAAGTATCTAGACCAGAATATGAAGGCACTATGGAAACTATGGCACGCAACCCCTCCCTCCCAAGGATTTATGATTTCATGTCCCAGAGACTGATGAGCCCACTCCACCAGCCTGTGGCAAGACTGCCCAGCTCCCCATGAACCACCAGTTTCCTTCTTCCTGCCCTCTACCTCTTTGCAACCTGCACTAATAGTGCTCTCTTGGGTCTCCTCCGTGGTGTTATGCCACCTTTTGGAGCTTAACGTAAACGCACAATATCTTTGGTCAGAAAGTAAAAGTTAAGAGCAAATGCACCACCTCAGGACAAGATTCCTCAAGTGTGTTCTGTGCTAACCAAGGAACTGAACGAACAGTTTCAAAACTGGGCCTGGGTTCCAGAGCTATACTGTAGCAGAGTGAGTTTGACCAGGCCACTTATCCGCTGAAGGTGAAGAGTTTATATCATCTGTAAGTTAAAGAAGTATGATTGATTTCAAAAGGAAGTGCTCTTCTGCCTATTGTTTCTCAAGTTTACTGTGCCTCTTAAATGTAAAATACCTGGCACATAGAAATTATTATAAACCAACTTAAATTGGAAAATAAATAATCCTTTGTCAAGCTGTATATCCTGATTTCTTGTTTCAAAACAAAGGCACTCCCTACCTCTCAAACAATGCATACTTCACCGTAGATCTCCCTGCTTTCATTGTGTATGTTTGTGTCTGTGTGGAGAGAGAGAGAACGCTTTATGTACATATCATTAGACTGTGGTGCCCAGCACTGTGTTAAACAATGAGAATTCAAATACAAAGATGCATAAATGTACTTCTGTCCTCAAGGGGTTCTCCACAATGTAAGAAGTGAGATAACCGTGTAATCAAGCAAATTGCAATTATAATGTGGTAAACAGAACTCTAGCAAAGATGTAAAGATAGCAAAGACAAGGGGAAAGTTACCTATCCAGGTAAGTCAGGAAAGCCTCTCAGGTTGTATGACACCTGAGATAGGCTGTTATGGATGAAGAAGCATCTGCTAAACAAATTTAAAGATGGTAATAACATCGCTGGTAGAGGAATTATCAAATTTGATGGCATAGAGACCTGAAACCATCCTGCATGCAGAAAAATACAACTGACACTTGAGCAACATGGATTTGTACTGCAAGGGTCCACTTACACTCAGAAATTTTTTCAATAGAAGGTACATCAAGTGTGCCTGCCTTTCCTGTCTCTCCTTCCACTTCCTCTGCCTCTTCTACCCCTGAGACAAGACCAACCCCTCCTCTTCTTCAGTTTAGTCAATGTAAAGAAGATGAAGACCTTTATGATAATCAACTTCCACTTATTAAATAGTAAATATATTTTATCTTCCTTGTGATTTTCTAAATAACATTTTCTTTTCTCTAGCTTCCTTCATTATAAGAATACAGTATTTAATACATAGAACATACAAAATATGTGTTAATTGACTGTTTATATGATTGGTAAGGCTTTCAGTCAACAGTAGGCTATTAGTTAAGTCTTTAAGGAGTCAAAAATTAGACATGGATTTTCAACAGTACAGGGAATCAATACCCTGACCCCCACATTGTTGAAGAGCCAACTGTATTAAATCATATTCAACAGGTTCCTGCACCTGCCATGGAAATCATAAGAAACACTGGATAGGGATACTAGAAAAGGAAGCTCAAAGCAGACAGAAAATAATATTGATTACTCAAAATGATTGCAGCTTGATTTTTCAAGCATTTAATATCCCCAAGATGACTGTGAATTCATACTCTAGTGAAACACCCTTTTGAAGGAAGAGTATTAATTATACTTCCTGTTAAGCACTGAGACATATTACCTAATCATCTCTCATGGAACCCATGAACCCAAAGCACAGCAAGTATAACTAACTCCCATTCATGGGATGCCTTGCTTTCCTGTGAGCAAGAGAATTGAGAATGTGATATGTTTCATCAAAGTCTCAGAATCCCCAAGAGGAAGCTATCTCCTGCGAAATTCTTAGTGGAGAGGGGAAGTCCTGAGAATGAAGGCCAAGGCAAGAAGGGGGTGCTATATGGTTAGCATAGGATAACACAAACCATGGGAGGAGGAAGAAGCTTCAGTAAGGTATTCTCAGGCTCAGGAATTACTCATGTTCGGGGTTCAGTGGAAGGGACAGTTCAGCCCTTACCCAACCACCCCCTGAAGTAGTGCATGCTACTGAACAAAGCATGTAATCAAGAACTACTGAACTCTAATTCCAGCTATTGACTCATAGCTGACATTGAGTAGAGCTCCCTTCTTTCCCTCTAGACCTTTAACTATTAAAAACAAACAACAACAACCATCACCACCAAAGTGTATTCTAAACTTGTCAGACAGATGTGATTCATTAACTCACTAATGAATAATCCTAAAGTCCTCCCTGATAAATGTATTTCTTCCTGGTTTCCAAAATTAATGACTGTACAAGTATAGTCTATGAATATGTGATGTGTGTCCCTTTAAAATTCTGAAGCTGTGGAATTATTTATTTAGCAGTAATTAGACTTCTGGTTGCCTTTTGAGAAAAAATGAACAAAACTTAGAATAAGACATGATACAATAAACAACACATAAATACTCTCTTCCTAAACTGCCAGGTTTATCTTTGTGATGAACTGTAATTCCATGCCTTTCTCTTCTCTTGAATGTTATTACAAGCAATTTTTATTGCCAGGTGTGTTAGAGAATTCATCTTGGATAATTAGAGCCAGAGGGCACTGCCATATGTGTTTGTCTGATTTCAGAAAATCCTCAGAACAGGCTCTTGGAGCTTGATTCTCACTACAAGGAGCTAACTTCTTGGTCCTTAGAAAATGATTGAGCTACAGTTTGAGTGCTATGTGTAAATTCTTGGTGACCTTGAGTATTATTTTCCTTATAAAATGGCATCGTTAATGCTTCCTCCCAATAAATAACACACCATTGGCTTTGGTTGTGGCTGTGATGCTAACACTGAAACACAAACCCTGTCATTGCTGGACCACAGTCTCTCAGAGCTGCCTTACCCTGCAGGTGCAAGCTGTGCAGTTATCATACAGAAATGAGGATCCATTGTCATAAACATCACTTCGAAAGAGGCAGCTCCCAAAAGGGAGGTCAAACACTTTCCTCTGACCTAGAGAGAAACAGAAGCACAGTGTAAGTAAGACAGAATCAGGGATGTCCCATTTTGTCATCAGCGATTTCATCATAGGTTCATTACACATTCTCATAAGACCAGGTAAGGTAAGTCTGGAGCACAAAAATAGAGCCTTGGGTCAGACATGCCTAAAGGATTGCCAGAAATCATTAGTTTGGATAAAGTTTGTTAAAAAAGAGTTTGATTCCAAAATGAAGCTTGTAAGTTCAACAAATCTATAATGTGTTCATCACAGTGAACCAAAATCACTAAGACATGAGCTCCCCTCATGAAGCTCACCGTCTAGTGAAAAGGCACACTCATCAAAGGCTGTTTCAAAACAACAGTAAGGTAAGTTCTGGAAAGAAGACGATCTAGAAACTGAAGGAATTGGGAGATCAGAGAAGAATTCTTGGAAGATATAATGCCTGAGGAGCTTCTTAAAGAATGAGTATAATAATCTAAAAATTGGGTATGGGCAGTAGGGGAGATGGGTGGAGGTAGGAGGAATCAAGATATTTCAAGAAGGTCTCAAATGAGCAAAAAGAACTAATGAAATAGTGTTTGCTATGGTTTGAACATTTGTGTCTCCAAAAAATTCATATGGTAAATTCAAATCACCAATGTAATGGTATTAGGAGGTGGGGTTTTTGAAAGGTGATTAGGTCAGGAGAGCAAAGCTCTCATGAATTAGATTAGTGCCCTTATGAAAGAGGCTCCAGAGAGAACCCTCACCACCACGTGACAGCAAAGTAAGAAGACACCGTGTTAGCCCGGATGGTCTCAATCTCCTGACCTTGTGATCCGCCCGTCTCGGCCTCCCAAAGTGCTGGTCTCTACTAAAAATACAAAAACTAGCCAGGCAAAGTGGCGGGCACCTGTAGTCCCAGCTACTCGGGAGGCTGAGGCAGGAGAATGGCGTAAACCCGGGAGGCAGAGCTTGCAGTGAGCCGAGATCCAGCCACTGCACTCCAGTCCGGGCGACAGAGTGAGACTCCGCCTCAAAAAAAAGAAGACACCATCTATTAGCCAAAGAACAAATCTGCTAGCACCTTGTTCTTGGACTTCCCAGCCTCCAAGACTGTGAGAAATAAATTTCTGTTGTTTACAAGCTACAGAGTTTATAGTATTTTATTAGACTAAACAGACTAAGATAGCACCTTAGTCATGAAATTACATAAAGGAATAAAGGGTGAAGCTAACTCAAAGGGCACACAGAGGCACATGTCGAGTGTCCAGCCTTTCATAGGCATAGTATCTCTGTAGAACTGGCTTGGTTTTCCCTGATGTGAAGACTGGATTGGTGAACAAAAGGACCAAAACAGCAATCCCAAATAAAGAGTACAACCTAATTTCCTCCTTTCTTTTACTATTTGAGTTTCTACTCCTTGAAACACACCAAAACATCTCTGCAATGTTACTTTAATTAAAGACTAAGTTAATTCGTGTTCACTGATCAAATTTCTATTCATACCACTCTTTCTTCTTGTGAAAAGATTAATAGCAATTTCTGTTTATCAGTAGTCCCAGTGAAATGCTCAAAATACCTTAACATACTAAATGCTGTTCCCAGAATTAGAATTGTTGGAATAACTGTTAGTAGGAGTCAAGAAAAACATGCTCTCTTCCTATCATAGCCAACCTCAAGGCCAGGATACAATATAGATGCCGAACTAAATCATTAGTTTGGTTCTCACCACCAAGAGCAAACTTGTTGGCCCTCAAAAGGTGGAAGTGAGTCATAATTTGGATCCTACATATGGACTCCCTCGTGACCACTGAGTATGATTTCTCCAGGCCTCACTGACTTCACTCATAAAATGGCATCATCAATACCACATTGCCATGTCACTACCTCTTACTGTGGTGTTAATACTGAAGCATACAACCAAAAACTCTTTCATGGCTAGGCACGATTTAGCATGATGATTGTTAATTCCCCAACTAACACAGGTATTATGTGCACACCCAGGTCCTGAGTCTCTTAAACTTCCTAAGAACTGACATAGTAAATTAAAGGATTATCTGCAAAATAAAAAAAACTCATTCTTTCCCTAAATATTCCTCTAAGAAACCCAAATAAGTTTACCCTGAAGCATCAGAAAGCTGCACACAGCCTGGATCACATAGATATTGCCCATCCCATTATAATCACTTCTGTCTAATCGCACCTTGGTTTTACGACATTATAATAAGAAATATGACTGAGCAGTTATTTTTTGTATCTACTATAAAAATGATGGTGAAGTCATTTTTCACTGCTTTAAACATTATCATCCTTTCAATCAATCAATCAGAGATGTATTTCTGTCCTTTAATAATTTAAAATATCTCTGCTTCAGTTGAGTAATTTTTTTAATTGTGATAATCTGGTTTGCTTTTTTACTATCCTTTATCTACATGTGCTTCATGTATTTTGTAAGTGGTTTTAAATCCTTGTTGGCAAAAGGCAGAAGATAAATAAATAGATAGATACAGAGCTCTGTGTAGAAGCTTCATCCTTCACCAATCAAAATGTACGTTCATCATGGCCGAGCTCGACATTGTTCCTGCAGAGGCCCTTCTACCTCTTAGAGTTAATGACCCCTTTCTGCATTCCCATAGCCTGTTGCCTATGCGACCACTATAGCAGTCAATATTGTTCCACAGGTGGAGGAATGGCTGAATGGGTCTATTGATAATTGATCTATTGATTGATTGACAAACAGATTCTTCAATGTGCTTATCCCCCTGAACAAATGTGACCAATCACTTCAATTCTTTCTCACTAAAATGAAAATTTTACCTAAAATTGTAAATACAAAGCTCTTGACGCAATGCCTGATGTTCATTACACATTCTGAATAAATGGCAGATGGTATGTATTATGATTATTAGAGGTGATATAATTCAAATATGAACCTGGGCTGTGTCAGTGAGAGTGCACTGGATGCTGCTCTGTGTATATTTTCCTGTGCTGAGACTCTCCATTGAGAATGAGGAAAAAAAGGAAAGGAATGTTGCAAAGGCAAAGGTATATCATGTTAACCCTGCCTGAGGGAAAATTTAAGAGCAAACAGCACCCAATCATCTAAAGTCTAATTACACTAAGATTTCAGCATCTAGAAAGCATCCTAGTGTTTGCTTCTTTGTCTTTGTATCTTGCTGTGTGGGGATGTTGGTTTTTACCTTCAAAGAGCATAAAATCTTACCTTAATCCCAAAGTCATCATGGTCCAACATAAGATAAAACATTCAAGGGAGTGGTTCAGAGACTTTGTGTACAGCCTGACTTCAGACATTTCCATGTCATTCCACTGGGGTCTAGCCCAACCAAAAAAGATCTCATTTGGAAGAGTTATGATTTTCAAGTTTCTCAAAACTTACTGTTCCTTTTGTAGTATGCCTTATAACCATAAATGAACAGAAAAACCTGCATTCAATACAATAGCTGTTGCTCATATGAGAAGCTTCTGAACTGACACAGCATATGCACAGTACCAGCTTCAAAGCATTAATCAAGCTTACTTATCTTTGGAGCCAGACCCAAATGCCACCCCCTTTGTCATGGGTTTCCTGCTTAAGTGGCCACTACTTCCACCATGGACCACAGCATGATGATTTGTGCCACACCGAACTGGCTAACTCTATTCCAGGGACACTAATACACACTGGCAACCCAAACAGAACACATAGAAGTGAAAATGTCTTTAATCAGGCGCATCTAAGCAGTTCTCCTTTGCTCTTCTGTTTCACATTTACTTTAAATGTGTGTGTACATGTGTATGTGTGTGTAGCAGGTGTATGTGTGTATGTGTGCTTGTGTGTGTGTAGCAGGAAGGCAAGCATTGTTAGATGAAGTTAGCAGCAGAAGCCATCAAAGAGGAGAAAACTCTTAGTTTAACAAAATACCTTTATTTGTCAACTTGGTCATAAAAAATAGAATTCATGGTATGACTGTGCTAACTTGGGAATGAGAAAAATAAATCAACAGGTTGTTTCAGAGTTGAAGACAGTAAACTCTGAAAGGAAGGAGAGAGGATTCAAGGAAAAGGAGTGGGCATTAAGTGACAGGAGCTCAAATAGAAGAGACCATCAGTAAAATTGTCCCAAAGGCAAAACAAATAAGACCTTTTAAGAACGAGAGTGCTTAATATCCCATATTATGTTGTTCACTATGCTTCTGTGTAAAATAATCACTCTTATTGCCTGCAAACCCTCAGTGAAATCTGCTCTCCAAGCCTTGACTCAATGGCATCACAGGATGTAAACAGATTTGAGGGGAGATGCATCTAAAAAGACAAAATGATAGAAAGAAAAATAAAAAGAAGGAAGGAAGGAAGGAAGGAAGGAAGGCAGGAAGGAAGGAAGGAAGGAAGGAAGGAAGGAAAATCAAGAGAAACAGCAGGAGCAGAAACACCAAGCCAGAGGCGATTAAGGAAAATATTAGCCTCTCAAGGATCTGGAGATTCTAGGGAAGTTGCTGGAGCCTCTAAAAGGACAAAATGACAGACAGACAGA
>NW_012116289.1:1091540-1107290 GCF_000951035.1 Colobus angolensis palliatus | reverse complement strand
CCACTGCACCCAGCCTGGCAACAGAGCAAGACTCTGTCTCAAAAAAAAAAAAAAAAAGAAGAAGAAGGTAGCATATAAGCAAAAGCTAAAGAACCTCATGCTCTAGAAAATACCCATCATAAGTTGTCCCCTTTCAGCTGGCAACGTGCATGCAGCCCTCCTGTGTCACCAGGGAAGGTGAGCTGCAGCAGGTTAGAGCTGGGCTCAGGAATCACACATATCTGTGGTCGGATATCAAATCTACAACCCACTGGCTGGACTGCCATCTAGGAATCTAGTTCCTTTTCAGTATAATAAAACTAATAATAGCACCTGGATTACACATAGGAATTATATACTTAGTACCTACATTTCACAGCTTCTTGAGAAGATCAAATGAGAAAAAACAATATATAAAGTGCCTAGCATGGTGCCTAGCACCTATTAAATGCTCAAAAAGAAAGCAATCATACTCTCTTTCTGTTGGCTATTATTCACTATTTCTTTCCAAAACTCTCATTTTCTTGCATGTGTTTCTTCCTGCATGGTTTTTACTCCGAAAGTAACACTAGTCTATATTCCTCCATGGGTTTACTTCAAATACCTTTAAAATACACTCCTGTTAATAGGCATATGCCCTATTAAAGATAGTTTCTTCAATACTTTTTGACCAGAAGGGAGAATTATCCCAGGTCATCTGGTGTACCCAGTTACAGATACAAGTGAAGACAAGAGAGAAGCCTCCCTGGAGGCCTCAGTTAAGAAGCAAATCCTGTACACACTTTCCACTTCTGTAATTAGAAGAGGTAGTTGTCTCTAACAAGCCATGAAATAGGACAACTGGAGAACCTCAAAATAATGTGGATAAACACTCCCAGCAGAAACTTTGAGAAGAAATTACATTGTTCTTTGACCTGAAAATAGTAACTCACCCAAACATTTAGGGCAGCACTGTCCTGGGGGTATGTGACTAAGGTGCTGGGGACAGGAGAGAATGGGACAGACTTCTCTCACACATTGTGTCCTGCCTCCCTAAGAAAAGAGAGAGAAAAAAAAAGCATATTTAGAAAAGTAAGTGCATGTAGATTGTACAACCAAGATATCTAGAACAAACCTAAGGCTCTTCCCTAGTATTAGGTCCCTGGGCCGACTGCTCAGGCCCATGTGATTTTCCCCGAGTGTCCTTTGATCTTCCCTGTAGGCCATACACACTGCAGCTACAAAAAGACTGCCTTTGAGGAGGTGATTCCAGCATCACCTCCTCTCACCCACCACCACTTTCTTTACCTTTTGCCATCTCAAAACCACCTTTACAGTAGGTATAGGAGACCAAACTGTCTCTGTTTGCTTGGGATTGGAAACTTTGAGTACTAAAACCAGGAAAGTTTCATGCAAACCAGGATGAGTGGACCATGCTAATAGGTCACGGCCTTCTCGTTCCACCCTGCCAAGCAAGCAAAGGAACCCTTTGGCATTTTGAGACTTTTCCTCCTATCTTCCAGACACCCATCTTTCCAAAGGTTCTGCAGACATCTTCCTCCAGGAAAGCTTCGGTGTCTGCCACAGCTGGAAGGTGCTGCTAAAATGGCTCAAGGAGGTTCCAGGTAGATGAAGTGGCCAACCTGCTGAAAATGGATATACCGAAAGCCCATATTCAGAAGAACTATTTCACTGAATTCACCAAGGTATCCAAATCTGTTTCCACTAATTAAGATTATGAAGATTGATATGAGAAGAACTGGCAGAGTCTCAGAAACCTAGATGGAGAAGTTTTAGAGTCTTTGAATATTTTCCCTGCTCCCTCATTCTCATTCTTGACCCTTTCTGTTCTCCAGCACTCCATACCTCCAACATCCACTGCTCCCCTGGTTTAACCTCAGCATCCCCTCTTCCTTGCCTAAGCATCCAGTCTGTCGACTTCCCCTCCTATCCCTCACCAGAGGCGCCTGCTTCCCCAGCCCCAGTTAAGTTGTAACTTCATATTCAGAAAGCTGGGGCCCAAATAAGGTTTTCCAGCTGATTTACGTCCAACAAACTGGCAAAGCTGATGTGAAAACTATCCTTTGCAATAGAAATTGCTATGAAAATTTAAAATAATTGAGGTTTTCTTTTCTTTTCTTTTAAGAAAATCAGTGAATTTGTTAAACAGATCACTCAGCAAGTGGAATTTCAATGAATTGACTTCTCTGCGATTTGAGCTAGAAACCAAACTAGTACCTGCAGGTTCCTTGTCTTAAGCACATAATTTATATCTCAAGAGGCCTCAGGAAATGAGAAACTCACAGCTTAAAGAGCTGTGGACCCCGCAAGGGAAAGATTCCATTTGATGCATTTCCTCACACCTTCCCCACTCCTTTCTGGCCATAGAAGAATCAGCCTCAGCCACTAGGGGCCTGTCTGTTCCCATCCCAGCACACTGCGGCCGCCTGTTGTTTCTGTTTTCCCTTCCTGTTCTCGCCATTTTTATTACGACAGTTTATTTTTTTGGTGGGGATGGCTGAAAAGGGGAGGGCATGTTATATGTCTTTTAAAATATTTGTTATTTTTTACGCCTCTTTAATGTTGGATTCTTCCCCCAAACCAATAGAGAACATGCAAAAATACCACAGAAAGCTCTTCTGTTGTTTTTACATTATTTCCAAATCAACAAGAATCACTAAAAATCTCCCGAGAATCCCAGGCTGCTCTGAGATTCCTCACTCAACTCTGCATAATATTAAAGTTAGAGGCCTTTCATCAGACTTCAGGGGCGTGTAACCTGAATCGTGGCCAGGCCCTGGGGTCAGCCCCAGCTTAGACATGAAGCACAAAAGTTGAATCTAGAGGAAGCACCCAAGATGCTGCCCTTAGCTTTTAATTTCAAAGAAATTCATCTGCAGGCAACTTCCTAAAATCCTGAAGCCTCAGGCCACACAAGGTTGCCTATGTATTGACTTCTTGTAGGTGCACAGAGAACACATTCTTTTCATTCATAGTCTCTGTTCTTGTTGGATCAGCATCTATTTTTCAAGCATATTTGAAAATTGAAATTTAAAAACTATCGCACAATTGCAAAAGAGTAACTCATCCAATGCTTTGGAAAGCTGGCAAAAGATTATGTGTACTGAAGTAATTTTCCTTAC
This sequence comes from Colobus angolensis palliatus, assembly GCF_000951035.1. Classification (NCBI taxonomy): domain Eukaryota; kingdom Metazoa; phylum Chordata; class Mammalia; order Primates; family Cercopithecidae; genus Colobus; species Colobus angolensis. Next base: position 1,104,189 of record NW_012116289.1, on the reverse strand, counting down.
AATAAGGTCAAAGAGCAAATTTTGCATACATAATACAACTGCAGTCTGTGCGTCCCAAGAGTCCGTTAAAGTAACTTGAACTCCAATCTGGGTTTGCTGGTTTAGTCAAGTTTTATTTTGTTTGGGTTGCAATATTGTGGCAAAGCCCAAGTCCAGAGGCTGCATTCCAATTAATGCCTCCAAAGAAAGTCCAGGCCCTTCCTAGGAACACAGTTGCAGCTCACAACCTGCTTCTAAGATTTCAACTCAGCAGGGACTCTGATTAAACTATAATCTGTGTCTATGCTGTAGGCTAAGAGAGTAAAATGGCAGAAGTAAACATTTCTGTTTCTAAAACTGAACAAATTCTAACTGTAAATGTACTATCAGATGATCACAGTAACTTTCTGATTGGCTTCCTGGCCTCAACTCTCTTTCACTAATCCATCTGGGAAGGTTCAACGTGACCAAGCCTTCTTTCTAGCATCTATCGTCACTCCATTATTTTATCACACATTTGTTTAAGGCCTATCATATTCTGGGGATACAGCAGTGAATATAACACAAAAATTAAGGAGTATATATGGCCCATGAGCATGCCCCACCCCTGCTAAGGTTAAGGATGACCTACCACTTCGTCCAGGATAAAGTTCAACCCACTCGAGCTAAAAGCCAATATAATAGAGACCATGTATTCACCAAAATTGGTTACCCTTTTCTCTTGACATAGCTGTACTACATTTCCCAGACTCTCTTGCAGTGAGGTGTGCCCATATGACTGAATGCTAGCCAATGGGAGATGGATGGAAATAATATAAAACACTTATAGGTCTACATCAATCCTCCATGCTCTCACTCTTTCTCTCTACTAGACAGATGGCCAGCTAAATGCAGAAGGCATCACGCACTTTACAAAAAATTGGAAGAGTCTGGTTCCCTGGGTTATCACATGGAAGTCTACCCACCAGATCCCTGCAATGAACTGTGAAATAAGCAGGAAATATTTTGTTACATTATTCAGATGCATCAGTTCTTTATTATCGCATTAGCCTACTTTGTCAAAACATTCCATGTTCTCTTCTCCAATCTTCTTTTCTCCCAACTCCAGCATAAAGAGAGAGTTTCTTTATGGCCTCCAAACATAAATTACGGTTTCCATCTTCGTTAAATATACCTCTTTCCCTCTGTCACAACCCCACCACCATCATTAACCCCTATCAAAATCCTGCTTCATTCAAGGTTAATTTCAAGCCCCTTCTCACCTGTGAAATCTTCTAGAACCTTCAGTTCCTAGTAACCTCCTCCATCTCTCCATACCTCTGTTCTCATCTATACCCCTGTATTTGGGGCACGCACATACATAATTTTTGGCACATCGTGCAAGGAGACATTGACTTTACTTCCAAGCTAAACCGTCCTGAGGGTAGGGGCCAGTCCTCTGTGCCTACTATCCTTCAGAAGAGCAATGAGCTCAAGGAAACAAAATCTCAATAAAAAAATTAGTGAATGAAAGTCAGAGCTACCACATAGAATGAACTCTAGAATCTGAATGAGTATTTCAGACCACTTTAATTACAGGATGCTGATGACAACTAAGCCCAGGCATAGTTCTGGGCTGTCTCATCTACTTACCATTGTGTTTTATTGGGTTTTACACATTCTAGCCTTGTGTTTTGTACATTTTAGGTACTAACTGTTTGTTGGTGTTAATACATCAAAAAGCAACATTCAACTTCAGCATGTAAAGCTGGTAGGATACCTATAAGCATAACTAAAAACTATGTCTCACGTATTTTGTTAAATATTTGAAAATTCCTAAGTGGTTAAAATACATAAGGACAAATGACTGTATTCTTATCTGGTCAGCAAGAAAAGAAATGCTAGGAACTTTCATTGTACTTGTGTGTTATAATTTTCATCATCTGCCTCTCCTTAGAAAGGTAAGCTTGTTCTTTAGAGATGGTCATTTGTTCAAATTGCATATCCAAGTGCTTCTCTCAATAATTAGCGATTTTTTTTAAAAGAAAGATCTGAAAACTATGCCAAGCCTATTTTCTGCCCCTTTATTTTTGTTTTAGATGGTTCCATTAAGAACACAATTGCTTTGTGTAAAAGTTTACCCTAGAGCAGCAGTTTTGTTGCATAATAAAAACCTATCTTCCTGAATATCGTTATGAGTCCAAGATGATAAAACAACACCAATGTGCATGCAGGATGCTTCTCCAACAGCTGAGTACCCAGTGAGACTTGGGGGCTGAAAACCATCTTGTAGCGTGTGATGTGGCACTCATCTCCCAACCAGGAGCAGAGCCTGGCTCCCTAATGAGAGGCTGGGAGCAGAGTAGTGCAGTGCTAACCCATTACAATGAATCAGCTACACTCTTCCACATTCTAGAGCAATTTTTCCTATGCCCAATGCTTTGGGGAAAAAAAAATAGAGTTCTCTGTTTTTTCTCTAGAGTTGCTTCTGAGATGGAAGTGGGAAGAAAAGAGAGAAAAGCTGGAGGGGGTGGTGTAGGAGAGAAATATATCTTGAGTGCAAAGGATTTAAGTGTGGTCCATAATCTTACATCATATCAGTCAGTGGTGAAAAGCTGGTGTGTGAGCAAAGCAACCACTCTGAAATACATATTTGGTCAAAAAACTTCACCAAAAAACATGAATGTCCTTAGCCATGCCTTACTTTGGCCTAGAACTATATCATACTAAGTTTCCAGAGCATGACACTTAACTTCCAGGAGTAAAGATTTTTGGATTTGGTTTTCCCTGTTCTTGGTCTACAAAGAATAGCCTAACCTACAAATCAAAGCAGAAAAGGGACAGCAGATGAGGCGGCAGACTGAGGGGACAGTAGCAGAGTAGACAAGGGGAGAGAGGACACCTCCAATAGGTAGTGAGTGACAAGCCTGGGTTGTGCCAGGTACTGTGCTTAGGTACTTTTGTCATTTTATGTAAGTCTCCAGAAGACCCTGTGGGCAAGCTATTGTCACCCCTACAGTAGAGAATGAGTCTCTAAGCCTTAAGGAAATTGCTCAGGAAATCTGCCACCCAACAAGTAAGTGGCAGGGTTGAAATGTAAATTTTGTTCTAACATCCAAGTTGAGTTATTTCCACATAATAGGACCTTTCCTTCCAAAGACCACAGCACAATTTCTCAGCTGGAGTGTGAAGTATAATCAAAGTGATGGCCAGAACTTTCTCTCCTTCTAGACATCTCTTGTGTCTTCCCTGGTAGATGTCTTCCCTGGTTGTAGCTTTATGTCTGCTTTTTATCAAAATGGCTTAGATAAAATATATTGTCCACATTTTTGTTATTTACTTAGATAAAATCCACATTATGCATCTGTCTTTTGCCTCCAGGGCTTTTTCCTTTCATGTTGTCTTCTCCTCCCACCTCCCTTCTTTCCTTCTCTCCCTCTTTACATCTTAAACAAGATGTCCCTAATATGGAAATCTGTAAGTTTCTTCCTTTAGGAAGAAGATAAAGTGTTCACCATCCCCATAACTAATTTATAATCCACCAACACAGGCCCTTTACTTGCCTCCTCCACTCAGTTGAAAGAATTTGCTTTTGAATCTACAAATAATAATGGGCCATTTCCATGCTTTAAAACCTTTAGAGGCTCCTTATTCTATTCAGGGTGCTCAATCTAGGCAGTGGGTCAGAATCACCCATAGAACTCTTGCAAAAAAAAAATATTGAGGGCTTTGTGTCCAAGATTCTGATGCAGAACCCAGGCACCTGTATTCTATTTTTTTTTTTTTTTTTTTTGAGACAGAGTCTTGCTCTGTCGCCCAGGCTGGAGTGCAATGGCGTGATCTCTGCTTACTGCAAGCTCTGCCTCCCGGGTTTACGCCATTCTCCTGCCTCAGCCTCCCGAGTAGCTGGGACTACAGGTGCCCGCCACTTCGCCCGGCTAGTTTTTTGTGTGTGTTTTTAGTAGAGACGGGGTTTCACTGTGTTAGCCAGGATGGTCTCGATCTCCTGACCTCGTGATCCGCCCGTCTCGGCCTCCCAAAGTGCTGGGATTACAGGCTTGAGCCACCGAGCCCGGCCCTGTATTCTATTAAAGCTGCAACTATGTCTCAGTCACAAAGCTATTGTCTCCGGACTCCAAACCCACACATCCTCATTCACACTCTGCCTTCCGGTGCTGAAGCTGAGGCTCTGCATGCCACATTTCTGCTTTGCTACCTTAGTCCAAGACAGGCTCTGCCTACAGGGGCACCAGACAAGGGACTGGTACTTTCTGTTTCTTTCCCTTGGCCTCTTGTCCCATTAATGCTGCTTCACCAGGCAGCAGCACTTCCTTCCCACATCAGCAACTGATGCCAGTTTAGAGATTTTCCAACACTTCATGTAAGTAAAACCAGCTTCATCTCAACATCCTACTCCAGACAGCTGGCACCCCCTCCTCAGAAGTCTGAATCTCAGTTCCATATAGCCCCTCCTCTAAGTTTTAATAATTCTACTCTCATTCCATTGTTCCCCAACCCTAGAGGTGGTGGTTTCATCTAGTAGGTGGTATCTCCACGATAACTTAGAATTATCTTTTTGTCATTTAGTTACCTAGTTAATAGTTCTTTATATTTAATCCTCTATTTTCAAATAACTGGTATGGTTTATGCCTCTTGATGGGACCTTGACTGATACAAGATGTGGCCCTGATGAGCTGCCAAGTGTGGGAACTCAGCTTTCAGCCCACCCTAGATTTCTCAGACAAAGCTAGAAGGCAGTGCACTTACTGCCCCAGAGCATATAATACTTTAAATACATTAACAGAGGTGTTTATATAGATACACACACATATACATATACATATACATATACACATACACACACTATAGCGGGATCTCTGGGTATGTATACACCACAGTGGTATAATTGTGTGTGTGTGTGTGTGTGTCTTACCCACTAGATTAGAGTTCCTCAACCTTCACACTCCTGACATGTAGGGTCAGGTGATTCTTTGCTTCAGAGGCTGTTCTATGCCTTGTAGGATGTACTGCAGCATCCCTGGCCTCTGCCTGCTAGATGGCAGTGGCACCCTTCATCCTCTGATTGTGACAACCAAACATGTCTCCAGACATTGCCAAATGTCCCCTGGGAAACAAAGTCACCTCCAGTTGAGAACTAGAGTACTAGGCCAAGGATTCCTCAAACCACAGTCCAGGAACGTGCATTTTTAGTGACTTTCCTGGATGAATTCAATGCCTCTGTCCAAGGCACTGTGCTTTGCCAAATGCTTCACTGGCATGAACTTCCAGTAAGTAAGACTTAAAGCTTATTTATCTTATTCATTCCCCCAGCAGCTAGCACACATCATAGCTTCTAACATGTGCTCAAGACAAGTGTTCTGAAGGATGAAGCCCATTTTTCAAGTGGAGCAGTTCTCAGTGAGAGAAGAACAGGCCTCAATTCACTTCCCTGGTGGCTGGAAGCCACTTTTCTTCAGGCTTATGAAGGAAGAGGTCAGCGAGAAACAGTGTGGGTGGAGACAGAGCTGTGATCAGAGCTGACAGGGTAGAATTGTGCTTCTCCAAGGAGTCTGTGCTGAAACCAATGCAGGTTTTATCATAAAAATCTGTGAGGATCTTGGAAGTTTTCTGACCCCCAAAACCTGGACATATGGCTTCATATGAGTTTTGGTATCCAAGTGATGAAATAAAACTCAACTCTGATTCCACACATAGATATTCAAGAACATGTCAGCAAAGCTCGACGAAGACACTTATTTTGTCCCATAAAAAATAGCAAACAAAGACCCCTGAGAAAGGGTCCATGGGGCTGAGAAAAACAAAAACCCTTTTGTACTTCACGACCTATTAAGAGAACTGTGAACTAATGCCCTGTCTTGAGAATCAAGCCTGAAACAAATTCCTTTTATTTTGCACACCAATTAATATTTCTAAGTCTAATTGCATTACTGTTATTATTATTTATATTATTTCCTTAAGTTTTCTATTGCTGCTATAACAAATTACAAATGGAGTGGCTTAAAACAACACACACTTATTTTCTTACAGTCAGAAGTCTGGAATCAGTTTCATGGGGCTAAAATCCAGGTGTCAGCAGGCTGCATTCCTTCTGGAGGCTCTAGAGAAGAATCTGTTTCCTTGCCTTCTCCAGCTTCCAGAGGCAGCCTGCCTTCCATGGCTGATGGCCCCCTCCTCCATCTTCAAAGCCATCAGTGAAGCACCTTCAGACCTCCCCTTGACAGCACTCTCTGCTCGTCATCACATCTTCTCCGACTCTGACCCTCCTGCTTCCCTTTTAGAAGGACTATTGTAAGTGGGCAGCCCACCCAAAGAATCCAGGGTCACCTCTCCATCACAAGGTCCTTAAGTTAATCCCATCTGCAAAGTCCCTTGTGCCATATAAGGTCACCTTCACAGGTTTTGGAGTTTAGGACATGGACATCTTGGGGCCAGGGGATGCATTATTCTGCCTACCCTAATTATTATTAAATAAATGGCATTTAATTTCTCTGTGTAGTCCCATATATCATATTTCAGGCCTAATGTGACTACAACACACCTCACCAAAACAGTTAGTGTTTCCAATATTTTCCAAAAGGAAAAGATAGCCAAGAAGCTGGATTTAAATCCTGGTCATATGGCTTGCGATCTGAGTAAGTTCACATCCACCTATTTGTTCTTCTTCCTGCACCCATGCCTAGTTAGAAGGTGAAATTCAAACCAGACAATCCAATGTTTTCATCTTATTCGCCCTCTACTTTTGTCATAGGCAAATTATAAGCGCTGATGGACAACTCCAGGAGCAACTTCAGGTGTTAATGAAGTAAGAAAACTGTCCTTGCTGCCAACAGGTCTTTTCAGGGGCGCTATGCCAGTCTTGCTGGCCAGCACCAACCCTTTAAGATGAAGTTCCCACTAAGCCATGGGACTTGGCCAGGCACCCTCTAGCCCATGCTATAGAGCCTTGTAGGGACATCAATGTCCTCTCATGGTCAGCTAGATGACTCCCAAAGAGTTTAATCGTGTTTGCTGCCTTTCAAGATTCTTACAGAAAAATGCCTCAACTGGTCTCAGTGGAGGGGTTACCAGGCAGGCACTGCTCTTAAGTCCCACTAAGCTGTGGGACTTGGCCAGGCACCCTCTGGCCCATGCTATAGAGCCCTGTAGGGACATCAATGTCCTCTCACGGTCAGCTAGATGACTTCCAAAGAATTTAAATATGTTCGCTATATCTCAAGATTCTTATAGAAAAAAATGCCTCAACCGGTCTCAGTGGAGGGGTTACAGAGCAGGCACTGCGAGGCCTCAGCCTGTGGATAGCACAGCTAGATGCCTTCTTTCAACAGTTGCATGAGTGAGCAGGTCCAGCCTGGCTATGCAGACGGCATTAAACTTCAACTGCATATAGGGGCAGAGCCAAAGATCATAATTTCATAAAGTAAATACTAGATTATTAAATAAATACATGACGGAAATGTCTTTACCATAGTTCCACTAATCCCTTTTTTGTTTGTTTGTTTTTAAGAGACAGTGTCTCTCTCTCACCCAAGCTGGAGTGCAGTGGCGCAATCATAGTTCACTGTGACCTCAAACTCTCAGCCTCAAGCAAGCTTTCTGCCTCAGCCTCCTAAAGCACAACAATTACAGGTGTGAGCCACACTGCCCGGCCACTAAATTCCATTTAAAAAGGGGATTTGGTTATTGTATTTGCTTAAGTCTCATTTTTAAAGGTAAAATTGGCCTCATCTTTGCCCTGGAGTTCTTGATCTTAGCTCTTCCTGTCACTTAGCTGAAGGGCAGGTTTCCTTATTTGTTTGTTCATGTGTTTGTTTTCTTTTACATTTTTTTCTTTGAAAAAGAAAATTTAGAAATTCTTCTCCTTCTGCCAACTCAAGCTTTCCACTCAGGCAGACACACAATCACTAATGAAAGACTGCGATATTGTTTGAGGCAAATTCCAACTGGTTCTGGGTGTCCACACATATTTTACTTTCCTCTTTGTCTATTTTAGAATCAGGAAGATAAGCCCACCCTACAAGCTCAGATCAGATCTCTGAACAAATGCCCTGGGAACCGACAGGAGAGGCAAAGTTCTGGGAGTCTGAGTAGATTTGCAGCCCTGGATTGCATGGTGTGTGGAAGCAGGTGCTGAATGACAGCTGGACCCAGTGAACTGCCCCCAGCAAGGTCTTTCCCCTTCCAGGGCTAACTGAGCTGAGACTGGAGGAGAGGCGGGGCCTGCTGATAAGGGCCCTGACAGCCAGCTCCTGCCATGCCTCTGAGCCTGGGTGTTCCCTCTCTGAAACGATCAATAAATAAACAAGTAAATCCACAGGGGAACACCTCCTAATATTTCAGATTCCTGTAGACCTCGCAGACCACCCTGGTAGGATGTTTCTCAACTGCTGACCAGAAACAAAACAAAACAAAAAAAAGTGAAAGGAAGAAAATGAGCCCTTTTCCTTTTCTTGCCATTTTTATCAAAGTTCAACCTTTCATCATCATGGAAGTAGTCAAAGCTGTTACAAGCCTACTGCTGACACATCAAACACTTTATCTACAGCCTGGCCTGCTTCCAGGAAGATGAAAAGAACAATCATTTAGAACTCACACCTCGTAAGAGTTATGAGCCATTCCTAAAAGGAAGGAAATAACACCATTATGCAGGAGAAAGGGCATTTTTCATGTTCCCCAGGCTGTCTACATCACAACAACATTGGATAGGCACTAAGGAGGAAATCAAAGGGAGGCCTTTGACTGCTCAAGACTTCTAGAAATACTGAACTGCAGAGACAGAAACCCAAGACATCACCAATGAACTGTTTTCCTAAACCTTTCTGTTTACCTTTAAGTTCTGGCTACCTAAAATAGTTTATATGGTTTTATGTTGTTCCCACAATGCTTCATATGGGTTTATCGTTTGTCCCAAACTAGGTTGAAAGTTCACAGAGAGCAGAAGCCATGTTCATTAACATTTCTTCTGTCTTCCACCGCGCCTAGCCACACAGTGAAGCCAGGGTAACATCAGAAGTGCTTGGTTTCCAGTGAAACGCCTACTTGTTGGGTTGTCAATTAAAGTTGAAAATAACTCGAAAATGTTTGTGCTCCATTGAGGTTTCTTGAGGTACAAAAAATATCTATTATCTTGACATGAACGACTCTTAATTAAGATATACCTGAATCTCTCTCATTGTGTTGACAAAATTATACTTAGAAGTCTTCGAGGTTTTCCTTAGTATGCCTGAACACATTACGGAAAAATAAGACTACATTTAAACTTCATTTTAATTTCTAAATAGCAATTGAAGTCACGGCATCCTTTTTGCTCACCCTTTCAATAAATATTTGAGTTTCTATATGTCAGACATTGTGGTCTTTAAACGAAAAAATCCAGAATATCTATTTGGTATCCATTGCTATGTGCAGTTCTCTAATTTGTATCAGGTGGCAATTTCCTAAAATTTTAACAAAATCCAAAATGTTGTAAGTACAATGTCATGATGTTCTATAATAAACACTCCATGGCCTCCATCAAGGAACACTGTGCAGAGAGACTAGAAGTTTCTGGCACTATCCATTCAAACTCATGATGCTCCCAGGTATTGGTCTTGTCAACCAATTTTAAGTTTGTGTTTTGAGACAGGCTGAAACCCAATCTTGGCAAGCTCTCGGGACAATCCTAATCCAGGCCAAATATGATCAAAGAAAAATAAGTGTATAGTCTGTTGGCACCAGCTGTGGTGGGGGGTCCCAACATGAGCCAAAGCTAGTGTTCTGACATGTTTGGGCAGGTCCAGTGAAAGGAAGAGGTTCACCTGTTGGCTTCTCCTGAGAGAAAATCCACCCTAAGGGAGGAAGAGATGAACAACAAGAGAATTACCTACTGACTGAGCCTGACAGAAGGAACATGCTATCACCAATATAACTTGGCATCTGTCACTCACATCCTCCCAAGTTCAGTACCACAGACGCCTGTATTGTCCTAGAGGAGAAAGAATAGTGAACGTAAAAACACAAAAGAATTGTTTAACTAAAATCTTTGTGAGGTTCAAGTATAGACCCTACTGATTTAGGTGTCCTACAATTGAGTAAAGCACATAAAAAGGAAAGTGATGCTGGCCCATGCCACTTCAGTGGAGACTTCCACACTGCTTTGTCATCTGAGGCCTCCAGGATACTAGTTGAAATGTGCAAAGCTGGTGGAAGTAGTGGCCATGCCAGGCTGAGAACCAAAGTGCTTGGAAAAATGGTGGCAATGCCAAACAGAGGGAACAACAGCAGACAGACATGGCAGAAGATAGAATCTTTTCCAGCTCAGGAAAGTGGTATTTCCTCTATCATGAACTCTGACTTTCTAGGAAGACTCTCCATCTTCCTACCAAAAGATGATCAATGTCAGCAATGCTCAGCATTTGGCAGTATAGCACACATCCACAAGGCATATTCTCTGACAAATTGATTCATGTATTGGCCAGACGGAAAGAAGTGCTTGGCCAATAAGTTATATTAAATTGAAGTTCTTCTGGAATAACATTAGACCAGGTTCAGAAGCATGATCTTGTAATCTTGGCTGGAACACTCTGAGAGGCTGGAAGAGAGCAGCACCTCAGCGAGGCCATGGCTGGATGGAAGGCTTATGATCATGGGTAAGGTCTAAGTGGACAGCAGCTCCGTAACTGTGACAAAATGCTTAACCCTAAAGGTCTTTCTCAAGAAGGATGGAGAAACACAAGTCTAAACCAGTTAGATAGAAGAAAATTCTACCTGAACATTCTTAGTTAGTACCTTATTTCAGATGATACAGAAAAGGACAGCAGTTCAGGACTTTTTTTTTTTAAAGACCATAACTAGAAGGATAGAAGTTTAAGGGCTTGCCAGAAGCACCCTAACTGTTGCACTAAAAACCAAAGACAATCTCTGTGGTTCCTGTGAATCTAATGGAAGACAAGTGGAATGCCATCTTTGATTATAAATCCAGGAATGTCCAATCTACTTAAAAGAGATGTCAGGGCTTCTGTGGTCAATGGCCAGGGGGCAAGCCCCTCGGAACATGCCTAGGGCTCTCTTCAAAGACCAGTATTGAAGGGGAATATTCTTGGGGCAAATGTCCAGAATTCAGGGACATAGCAGTTCAGAAAGATCATTTTATTCTACCAGCCTAACTTAAAGTTGATGGTAATGTCTTAAAAACAGGCAGATTACGTGAAAACTTACACACTGAAGGCTGAACACCTAGCTTTTTTTTTTTTTTTTTAACCAGGAAATCCAGAAAATCCCTTCTTAAGTTGGTCTATATTATTTATAAAGAGCCTCATCCATTGGTACTACATGCGCTTGCCAAATTCAGAGAACTGATATAAACAAGTAACTCAATGTGCATAATCAACTCATGATCAGAACATTGCTAGCTCCGAGTGGTTGAACATATTTCTGATGTGAAGAATGTCCTGTACATTCCCAAGTCTGGATTATGGATGTTGCCCTTTCAGTTGAAGTATTTCTCTTAATATTTAGATAGTACATTAAATGCTTAAGTGTTATAAGTAGCTACCTGATAAGTGTTTATGGACTCTGTGAATGAAACTCTAAGACAAAAGGTCTCCATCCCCCTTCCAAAAATTCTTAAGGTAGAAAATATGCTACTTTGCCTAAAATGCATTGTGTGGACTTCCATATACAATGACCATTTGGTGTTTTTGTTTTAGGAAAATGTTTCCAGTGGTCTAGAACAAAGAGTATGATCTACTGAGCCTTTGACCTGGTTTGGCCTGTGGTAGCCTTGAGGATTATTCTTGTTCCCCCTTTCCCAAATCCTCCCAGTCTCTAAACATGAAATGAAAAGTGGCCCACTCTCTAGAATCAATCCTGCTGGAAAACGGTTGTTTTCACTCCAACACTAATAAAACATACCATGGTAGGGAAATGGGCAACCACTAGAGCAAAGTGTTCAACATTAATATTTCTTGGAGGGTCTGATGAATTTTACTTTAAAAAGCAGAAGCATTCTTAAAACTTGGGAATGAAAGGAGCAGTGTTTGAAACAAAATTGTTCACAGTAAAAATATTAAAGGATTCTCTTCTCAAACATTCCGAACTCCAAAGGGTACACAGCTACCAATGTAGCCCAATGGTATGGGCAAAAACCTACACACCTGTGTAAAGAGGACGTTTCTTTCGTCCAATACTTAGATATGAGGTGTCTGCATTAAAATACTCTTGAAGACTCCAAATCTTCTCTATCATTGAATTTGTAGAAATAACAATATCCATGCATGCAGAACTTATACCATACTCCAGATAATGGGTGATGAATCAAAACTTTGAGGAAAAATAATGACTTTAAAATGTTATGGAAGGTGAGGCGGAGCAAGATGGCCGAATAGGAACAGCTCCAGTCTCCAACTCCCAACGCGAGCAACACAGAAGACCGGTGATTTCTGCATTTTCAACTGAGGTACTGGGGTCATCTCACTAGGGAGTGCCAGACAATCGGTGCTGGTCAGCTACTGCAGCCCGACCGGCGAGAGCTGAAGCAGGGCGAGGCATCGCCTCACCTGGGAAGTGCAAGGGGGAAGGGAATCCCTTTTCCTAGCCAGGGGAACTGAGACACACAACACCTGGAAAATCAGGTAACTCCCACCCCAATACTGTGCTTTAAGCAAATGGGCACACCAGGAGAATATATCCCACA
>NW_012116289.1:1090951-1091225 GCF_000951035.1 Colobus angolensis palliatus | reverse complement strand
GCTAACACAGCAGTCTGCGATCTAACCGCAAGGCAGCAGCGAGGCTGGGGGAGGGGTGCCCGCCATTGCTGAGGCTTAAGTAGGTAAACAAAGCCTCTGGGAAGCTCAAACTGGGTGGAGCTCACAGCAGCTCAGGGAAACCTGCCTGTCTCTGTAAACTCCACCTCTGGGGACAGGGCACAGCTAAACAACAACAACAAAAAAGCAGCAGAACCTATGCAGATGCAAACGACTCTGTCGGACAGCTTTGAAGAGAGCAGTAGATCTCCCAACA
>NW_012116289.1:1041439-1083475 GCF_000951035.1 Colobus angolensis palliatus | reverse complement strand
CACACCAACATGGCACAAGTATACATATGTAACAAACCTGCATGTTATGCGCATGTACCCTAGAACTTAAAGTATAATAAAAAATAAATAAATAACTAAATAAAATGTTATGGAAAACCTAGTTCTTGATGACACGAGAAAATCTGTGCCTTAAACTCAATACAAACCAGGAAATAGTTCCAGATTCTAAATCAAGAAGGAAAGCTGGAAACACATATGGTTAAGGGAACAAACTCCGGGGGTTAAGAGCTCCTTCAGATTCCCAGTTCTATTCCTTGCTACTTTGCACCAAAGTTAATTAACTTCTCCTAAGCTTCAATTTTTTCATTTGTAAATTGGGAAAAACAATATTATTCAGTGTCATAGAGTTCAAGCAAAGAATAGGACAATGGAGGTAAAGCTTTTAATTCAATGCCTGGCACATAATAAATGCTCAATAAATGTTAGCTATTATATACATATATGGTCAAATTAATTTTAAATGCCAGGCAGCTCCATAAAATAATAAAAGAGTGACCTTGGGCAGTTTATTTAATTGGAGTCTTGGTTATTTTATCTCTAAATACTGCTATTTTCCTCACAAAGCTGTCATGAAAATTATATGCAACAGTGTGCTTAAAGTGTCGAGCACAGTACTTGCTCTGTAAGTGTTATCAATTAAAAATGAATCTCTGGCACCTTCGTCCCCACCCCACTGTCTTTGGGTTTAGCCAGTCAAAGTATATTTCACTGGCCAAGAGAACGGGGCTGTGAAAGGTACACAGCTGTGGTGACTTTTCCTCTGAAAAGTTAGGAGAACATTTGTGTTTTCCTTGGCATCAAGAACACATGGGTAGTCTTTGGGGTGTACAGTAGTGTATACATCACCCATGTATTTGCATAAAATTTCAAAGCACTTTCTTGATATATGCAGTATGACAGTTGCTGTCACAATATATTTATATAAGTTCAACACAGATTTTATAAAATAAACTTGCAAGTGTTTGTTTTCCTAAGGAGGGGTTTGTTTGGGGGTTGGGGGATAATCATTTCATCTCACTGTGAAAAACAGCACATGCTGACATGCTTCCTTTACCAATGCCACAAATAGGCTGGTGTTCCCTGTTAACATGTGAGGCAACCCTGCAGATATAGTAGGCCACTATTACCAATTTTTAAATGCCTTTTCTGAAAAAAACAAAAAACTAAAAAAACAGTATTGATGGATGCAGTAACCACAATCCATCTGAGGTCTAGAAGGAAGGATGAAATAGATAACTGTGACTTTTGCACACGGAATTCCTCCAGCTAATAGTCATATTCCCAGCCTGGTTATCCTTTTGTCCACATGAAGGACTTGACCTAACGTGAAAGACAATGAGAATTCCTTACTGACACATGCCAACATTCACCTCAGTCTTCCTCAGAGACACAACAGCTCAGATTAGCCAAATCTCTCCATCAAAAAAATCAATGTATGGCGAGGCACAGCGTCTCAGGCTTGTAATCCCAGCACTTTGGGAGGCCCCTGTGGAAGGATCATTTGAGACCAGGAGTTTGATACCAGCTGGGCAACATAGTGAGACCCTGTCTCTACAACAAATAAAAAATTAGACAAGCATGGTGGCAGTGCCTGTAGTCTCAGCTAATCAAGAAGCTGAGGTGGGAGGATCACTTGAACTAGGAGTCCAGGTTATAGTGAGCTATGGTTGTACCATTGCACTCCAGCTGGGGCAACAGAGAAGACCCCATCTCAAAAAAAAAAAAAAAAGTAAATTTCTATCAATTACATTGATATATGCAATTGATATATGCAGTATGACAGCTACATAGCATAAGATGTTAATAGTGTTTCCATGACACAAGACTTCTACCAAGAAATGAGTAAAGTTGGGTTAAACAAAGTTCAATAGGTTCCTTCATTGAGGGCTTTTTAAAATCTTTTAACAAATACAGATACTCCACTGGGGAAATATAGGATATGGTGTTTCTCAAACTTATTTGACCATAGAACCCTTTTGCTATGGCACTTGAACATATTCTGGTATGATATAAAGGGAAACACAATTTGGAAAATGCTGATCAACTTCAATTTTACTACTATAGGCCTTTCCTAAGGATCTATAGCTGTATGGTTCTTCCTCCTTGAGGCAAATTTCTTGCTGACAATTATTAGTTAAACAAGTCTGTATATTGAGCAATTGATCGTATGCCCCAAAACCTTTTTCTTCCCGTCTATATATATATATGATATAAAATAATATGGTCTTCAAATTCCATTTTAAGATTATATTTTTATGAATTCCAAAAACCACTCTTGTCAATACAAGCTACATCAAAATTCCTGCTCAGTATTGAATTGAATTTTTGGAACTTTTATTCATTTAACTGTAGAAAAAAGAAAAGAATTTTAGGTTTCAACATGGCCCTTTTCCAATTCTATAAACCAGGTCACCCTACCAATGTCTGGCATTTCTGGAATATTTATAAATAACCATAGTATAAAAACTCTACCTCCCACATCCTCTGAAAACATAGCTGGCTACAAATTCCCCAGGCGCATTATGTGGGATATGTGGTTTCCATGCCTTTAAAAGGGGTATTTGTAGGATATACCGAGGAATATTTCAGTCAGGTCTTTCTCCTGTCTTTTTCAGCCTAGCAAACTTTGCCCCTTAGTCCTGTCTCTGGTAGGCCTTAAAAAAGTGACACATTTGAAACAAATAGATCCCTTATAGAATCCTCAGTAGGTGGCAATGGCAGAAATAAAGATCCAAAGAAAAAGCTTGTTTACCCCATGTAGGTCTCTTTAGGAGGGACCTCATAGGGCCACAAGTGAGACTGAGACTGGGTTGGTTTGGGTCAAGGAACTGAATAAACAAGGAAAACAGTAAAGCAAGAGCTTTGGGATTAGACAAGGACACTAAGCTGGGAGCAGCAAGAATCAGCTCCCTTCCTTTTGCTTCTCCTCCATGTGGGCCATGCTCTTCTGATGAGGCAGGGGTCAAGATTGCTGAATTGCATGAATTTCACTCCCATCTCTAGCCTGGTCCCCGAACACTGAAATTAAAATATTATCAACAAAACACATTAATTTGAAAAAATGTGAGAGGTTTGAACCAGCTTTCCCAATCATCTATTTTTTTTTTTTTTTTTTTTTTTTTTTTTTTTTTGAGACGGAGTCTCACTCTGTCGCCCAGGCTGGAGTGCAGTGGCCGGATCTCAGCTCACTGCAAGCTCTGCCTCCTGGGTTTATGCCATTCTCCTGCCTCAGCCTCCTGAGTAGCTGGGACTACAGGCGCCCGCCACCTCGCCTGGCTAGTTTTTTTTTTTTTTTTGTATTTTTTAGTAGAGACGGGGTTTCACCATGTTAGCCCGGATGGTCTTGATCTCCTGACCTCGTGATCCGCCCATCTCGGCCTCCCAAAGTGCTGGGATTACAGGCTTGAGCCATCCCAATCATCTATTTTCATTTTCACTTTTGACCTTCAAATTTGACACAACATGCTCAATTTTATATCTATAGTCAAAGACTGTATCAATTGTTCACCACTATATCCCAGTGTCTAGCACAATGTTTTTTTCTAAGAAATAGTCACAAGTTTTTGTTGACAGACTGCAATACCACTGAGTATTCTACCTTCCCTATTTGAAATCTTAGCATGCACTTTTCATTTTTCATAATTAATATTTTATTGACCATTTAATATTCCATGATGACAATATTCTTCATCATAAACTCTTAATCACTTTTACAAATTCTAATTCTGTCTTTAGATAAAAAAGGCTTCATGTAGAATCATTCAGCCTGAATCATTCATGGCAATATACTAATTGCCATGTCTTCAGCTTAGCTGTCCATCTCTCCACATGAAGGAGTTGGCCAGATAGAAAAGACAATGGCAATTTGTCTTTACTCTACACAGGCTCCTCTATTCTGCTTCAGGTGAGTAGAACCCATGGTTAGTACCTCCTCCCAGGTATGCAATGTGCACATCTGGGAGCATCAAGATTGAGGACCAGCAAAGATGTCTTATGGACATTTCTGGACAAATACAAAGAAACCAAACGACAATGGTAATGCTACAAAAAAAAAAAAAAACGCACACACAGAAAAAAAAAAATGATTTGGATTGTATGTAAACTAGATATGAATTCTTAGTTGGTGTCATCACATATGAAAAGTATAGCTTAGACTAATGGTTTTCAAACTTTTTAATTTCAGGATCCCTTTACTCTCTTAAAAATTATTGAACCTTTGTCAGATGGGTAGATTGCAAAAATTTTTTCCCATTCTGTAGGTTGCCTGTTCACTCTGATGGTAGTTTCTTTTGCTGTGCAGAAGCTCTTTAGTTTAATTAGATCCCATTTGTCAATTTTGGCTTTTGTTGCCATTGCTTTTGGCGTTTTAGACATGAAGTCCTTGCCCATGCCTATGTCCTGAATGGTATTACCTAGGTTTTCTTCTAGGGTTTTTATGGTTTTAGGTCTAACATTTAAGTCTCTAATCCATCTTGAATTAATTTTCACGGGAGAAAATTTTTGCAATCTACTCATCTGACAAAGGGCTAATAACCAGAACCTATAAATAACTCAATCAAATTTACAAGAAAAAAACAACCCCATCAAAAAGTGGGCAAAGGATATGAACAGACATTTCTCAAAAGAAGACATTCATACAGCCAACAGACACATGAAAAAATGCTCATCATCATTCGCCATCAGAGAAATGCAAATCAAAACCACAGTGAGATAACATCTCACACCAGTTAGAATGGCAATCATTAAAAAGTCAGGAAACAACAGGTGCTGGAGAGGATGTGGAGAAATAGGAACACTCTTACACTGTTGGTGGGACTGTAAACTAGTTCAACTATTGTGGAAAAAGTGTGGCGATTCCTCAAGGATCTAGAACTAGAAATACCATTTGACCCAGCCATCCCATTACTGGGGATATACCCAAAGGATTATAAATCATGCTGCTATAAAGACACATGGACACATATGTTTATTGCGACACTATTCACAATAGCAAAGACTTGGAATCAACCCAAATGTCCATCAGTGACAGACTGGATTAAGAAAATGTGGCACATATACACCATGGAATACTATGCAGCCATAAAAAAGGATGAGTTTGTGTCCTTTGTAGGGACATGGATGCAGCTGGAAACCATCATTCTCAGCAAACTATCACAAGAACAGAAAGCCAAATACCGTATGTTCTCACTCATAGGTGGGAATTGAACAATGAGATCACTTGGACACAGGAAGGGGAACATCACACACCGGGTTCTAATGTGGGGAGGGGGGAAGGGGGAAGGATAGCATTAGGAGATATACCTAATGTAAATGACGAGTTAATGGGTGCAGCACGCCAACATGGCATATGTATACATATGTAACAAACCTGCACGTTGTGCGCTTGTAACCTAGAACTTAAAGTATAATAATAAAAAAAAAAATTATTGAACCTATCAAAGAGTTTTGGTTGACTTGAGTGATATCTTATCTACAGATTGATGCTTACTATATTAGAAATAAAACTGATAAATTTTTAAGTGTTCCTTTTAAATAACAAAGACCCATTTCATGCTAACATAAATAACCAATTTAATGAAAAATAACTGTATTTTCCAAAACAAAAAAATTAGTGAGAAATATGGAATAGTTTTAATTTTTTTGCAAATTTCTTTAATGTCTCGCTTAATAAAAGACATTGGATTTTCCTATTTGTTTCATTCAGTTTATTGCAACATGTTGTTTTGGGTGTAGCATCAAAAGAAAACCCAACCTAAACACAGAAATGTAGTTTTAAAATAGAGGAGGGTTTTAATAGCAATTTATATAATTGTGGGTACTCTTCTTTGATATTATACCAATATAAAACCATATCAATGAACCATTCTCTGTTATAATAAAATGTATTGATCTATCTTGTACTTTGAGTGAATATTCTACCCATGCATTATTTTTTGTAACACTATGCATCAGTCATGTGGAATATATTGATTTGGGCAGATCTTCCAAATATTGGTATACTTCATTATAAAATATCAAAAATAAATCACATTTTTAATAGCATCTCTTCAGAGAATTATATGAGTATTATAGAACTGTCAAGCTCCCAATGAGAGAGAAAAATTTTCCAAAATTTGGATTTTCACTTGAAGGCTCAAATATTATCACTGGCAACAAACACTGCCACTTGTTTTCCTTGAAATGACATGCTCATTTTTAAAAATTTTTGAGAAAATGTCTGCCAAATACTCAATTCTTAATAACGAAATTTGTCTGTCAAATCATGCTTTCAAGTAGAAATGGAATTCCATGAAAATAGCGGCTGGGTCAGTTCACAACTCAAATTAACACATAAATGTTTTTCCTCTAGACATTCAGTGAATTTCGATATGCAATCAATTTTTTTTTTTGCATACTTCTCATGTTTAAATGGTGTATATTCAAGAGTAAGATTTAATAAACACTAATAATTTTTAGTTTCATCTAGGAGAGTTTTAAGTGAAAAATGGCATGTTCTTTCTCTTCGTTACTTAGAGTACACAGTGGTGAATAACAAATGACAACAGGTACACTTTATGTCACTGTCTTGCTCTGCGCTGACTCCAGCACTTTTACTCACCATCAGAGCAAATGTGAACATAGCCAAAAAGGCAAATAGTGTCTTTGTGTTACAACAAAAATAGTTTTTACCTTGTGGACCCCCTGGAACGGTCCTGGGGACTCCCAAGGGTCCACTGACCACACTTTGAGAACTGTTGACTTATATTAACGCTCTGACTTTTACATTCTTGAAGTCTACCTCCATGCTGTAATTCTCACAACCATGATAAGCAAATCAAAGTTTAGCAGCACATTTGGGTCATGCAAATGAACTCTACAGTCCCAGGGAAATACCATTCATCACCACTTACATCAGCAAGCTCACTTAGCAGACTGCGATGCCATATGGGCTACAAGGCAAGGAAGAGGAAGTCAATAGCCACCCACGGAGCCAGCCAAATATGGGCCATCAAAGCCAGAAAACAGGAGTTTTGTTCCAGTAAAACTGTCAAGGATCCATATTAGTCATTTACACCCATATTTTCAGGTATTCAGTAGAAAGAAATAAAGCCTGTTGTGTGGTTAAAAAATGAAGTATGAGCCTAAGAGGCAAGGCTGAGAAAGAACAGATGCTTATGTCTCTGGAGTTTGCACTTTTTCTCTAAAAACACATCTGTCATCAACTTCAACTTAGAAGACCAACAAAGCACTTTTATAAATAAACACAGTGGCCATTTTCATTTTAGTAATTCTGAATTCCTGTAACCAATCTGATGGCCCTGAGAAGCACTCTATTCCTTCCCCAGTATGCTTTAAGTAGAGTGTCCTCAGATGATGGTCATTGTCTTAAGTAACCCAGGAACTAAAAGAATCAGACCTGCTGTGCTGAAGTCAACAACATGGCTCTTCAGCTGCTTGCTTAGAGGTCTGATCCAAAGAAAACTGCATGAGAAGTTTCCATATTCCCCTCATTGCAAAACCTATTTAGTTTTTGCATTAAGTTGATCCACGAAGAGGAAATAATGCAATGGAAAACCTGTGATGCATGACAGTGATGATAGTTCAATGTCTGTGTTGTCCAGTAGTCATCCTTTTGCCTCATCTCCCTGACTGTCCCTAATCCTGTCCCCACCACTGATCCAAATCCAGCTCCCCAGAGCCACAACCTAAACCTAGTTTCCAGACTAATCAGGGCTAAGAAAGAGGATCACCCAGTCTCAACCCCATTACCCTCATCCCAGCTCACCAGAGGGACTGGATCCTGAATTACCCTTTTTACTATGCCAGGCCACAAAGGACTATTCTAATGTTGAACCTAAAGCAGGGAGTCCGGAATCGTTTCTGAAACTCCAAAAGAGTTCTTCAGTCTTTATCCTGACAGCTCCTGACCACAGGTATCAGCTTCCAGACCAACTCGTTGCCCTGACCCTGCCCTCCCACACTCCCTGGAACTGGAGCTGGACAAGTCAACTGATAGACCTGTTCCAGCTTCTGAATAACAAAAAACTAACAGGCAGTTTAAAAATATCCTGGGGCTCTATATCCAGCACTTGTCCTTTTAGGAGTGCAGCACAGGAACACACTCCAGGCTCCCCTGCTATTCCACAAATCTGGTTCATGAGCAAACACGCCTGAGACGTGCAATGAGTACTAAGTGCTAATCGAGTCTCCCGATCTGTTCTCACTCACACTGGCTCAGGCTTTCAGGCTGGATTTCTGCCTCAGTCACCCCTTTAGTCATTGAACATTTAATCTGCCTAGCATCCGAGACCTACAACCACCGCTCTCTCTGCCCCGATCACAGATTAAAGGGTAGATCCTCTTTCTTGCAGCTAGAACTTCCTAAAGAGGATCTGACACTTGCCTTGCTGGATGTGTGAATACTATGCACTCTCAGCTCCTAAAAGAAGGCTCAGCATTCCTGGGATCCTCTATATCATCTCAGGACCCAGACACCCCCCATTTGCCAGAAGCTGGGCTGTGGAGGTCTTTCCCCTGTGTGCCTGCCCCTGTGTTTGATTGAACTTCAACTTGCTAAACCTGCCCTCGACTTCCTTCCCCACAGCCTCCCAGGCAAATGCAAATGTATATTTAAAAATCAAAGGAAGCAATTCAGATATCATTTAAAATATTATAAATCACTCCATTAAAAGGTCAAGTTAAAGTTTATGGCAAACTGTCTTGGAAGGACCATGATTGCTGTGTTTAAGGAAGAACAAACCACTTTCAAGCTTGTTTGTAAACAGCAATTACATGATTATATACAAACAATTTACGTGAAGTCTACAGATTCCTTTTATTTATTCATTAAGATAGAACTCCTGAATCGTTGCTTACAAGTTACTACAGCTTTATATCCTTGACAATTCTGAAAATTCTGTATTACCTGATACCTAGCAAAGAATCAAGAGCAAAACTCGAAACCCAAGTTTCTCCTATTTGGGAAACTTTCTTTCTTTGGGCACCTGCATCAGAATTATCCAAGTCATTCCCTAAAAACAAGTTTATTGCATAAAATGGATTCACCTTGTACTTACTGTATCAGAATCTGAGTGCAGAGTCTGGGATTTTGATACATATTTGCATATTCAAATTTGTGTTATTATTAGCATTAATATCAGAAGGTGACATATCAAGATAATGAGGTCAGTTAGGAAAGTAAAATGCAAAAGAGCTAAAATAATCCATCTCTACCACTACAGGAAGTCTATAGGTCATATCTAAACTGATACATCAAGAAAGAGCAGT
Source organism: Colobus angolensis palliatus (assembly GCF_000951035.1). Taxonomy (NCBI): domain Eukaryota; kingdom Metazoa; phylum Chordata; class Mammalia; order Primates; family Cercopithecidae; genus Colobus; species Colobus angolensis. Next base: position 1,074,187 of record NW_012116289.1, on the reverse strand, counting down.
ACATGCATAGAATTGAGTGATATGGAGAAAGACACCAGAAGAAACAGCTAAAAGCACTGGAATTGGTTACCTACGAGGAACAGGACACGTATGAGGAACAGAGATTAGAGGAATGGGACATTACTGGTTTCATCAAGAACTTTTAGCACTATTTGATTTTTTTTACCCCCTACAATACATATACATATGTGTGTATATATATACACACACACACACACACATACATATATATATACACACACACACATATGTGTACTTTTTTTTGTTTTTTTTTTTTGAGACAGAGTTTCACCCTGTCACCCAGGCTGGAGTGCAGTGGTGCGATCTCAGCTCACTACAACCTCTGCCTCCTGGGTTCAAGCAGTTCTCCTTCGTCAGTCTCCCCAGTAGCTGGGATTACAGGCACACGCCACCATGCCCAGCTAGTTTTTGTATTTTTAGTAGATACAGGGTTTCACCATATTGATCAGACTGGTATTGAATTCCTGACCTCAAGTGATCCACCCACACATATTAATTTAACTTTTAAAAAAAAGCCATTAAAAATAAAGAAAGTGAAATACTCTTCAGATTTTTAACTTATTCAGACTAGCATTTCCATCCAATTTCCATTAAGCTATGGTAATAAGATGGTACTTCTTGAAAAACAACCACTGGAATCAAGGGAGGCGGTTTTTTTTTTTTCCCAGCTTTGGCACACTTTAACAGAAGACAAAGTCTACCAACATATTCTTTTACATCTTAAATTCTCAGTGGTCCGCTTCATTAAGTGAATAAAGACATACAAAAGAAACTTTCTTCTTAATAAAATAGGCAAAACCACCAACTAAACCCAAGTGATCACAAATGCATTCTACACATAACTTGGAACACTTCGAATGTTTTGTGTGATAGCCACACAATTCCTATGAAAGTGTTACAGGAGGAGGCATAGTCCAGTATTCTCTGGAAACTCCGGTACTTTCTCTTTATCCAATGTTTATGTCAAATTTCTATAACAGGAGTTGGAGTTCATACATTTAGGCCCTCCTCAGGAGACTGAAAGATGATTTAAACATTTGGCAAAGGATATTGGAAGTTGGGAGGAATGTACTCAGGACAGCAAAGACAGAAACATGGAGAGAGACAGAGAACAGGACAAGCACAGGGGAAGGACAGATAACTCAGAGGAGCTGATTCTAGGACTAACATCCCTCAGCCACTGGGGCAGTGCTTCTTCTCTTTCAGCAAGAAAACATACAAAGGCACACAGCCCTGTGACATTAGATTTATTTCCCACACTGAGTAAGCTAAATCTTTGTCACCCTAGTGCCATCAGACCTCTTTCTTTCACAGTCCAGGGTTACAACAAGAACATTTCTTACCTGAAGAGTCTGGGTTCCCCAAGATGTATGAAGACTAGCCTTAGGGGACACAATGTGACAACAGTGGATCCTGCTATGAGCAGGGTCAACAACTTATCTGTCACTAAGCCACTGTTTCTTCTGTGCCACTTGGGAAAATTTGAAGGCCTACAACGTGAAGGAGATTAACTTGGCTATGTGCAAAGCGATGGCACTTTCATGAGAAGATGTTTCTCAAGTACAGTGGAGCCCAAGATTCTTTAGGTTCTACTCTTCCCTGCAGCCTTCTCAAATAGTCTTAATTCATTTTACTGCTCATTTCAAAGAGTATTCCCAATTGGCTTAAACCCCCTCAGATCACGTATCAACCACCATGACAGGAGATACATTACTGTCCGCTTTTTACTTCCAATGGGAAGCCCAGAAGGATGATCCATCATAGCATCACCCTGGAGAGCATGAGGCAACTACTGTATCTGAGACAAACTCCGGGTCACTGCAGGGAAAAGGAGGGCATTGCTTGAGCATTTTGCAAACATGATAAATCCTTTTCTGCCTCTTCTCCTCTTGCTTTTTTTTTTTTTTTTTTTTGGCAAACCTTAAAGGAATTGGTTCAGCAAGTCATCATCTTGTCAAGTGAAGCCAAATCTAAATTACCCTCGCAGGCTCTTTCTTATTCCAGGCTGAGCAGTAGAACTCAGAAAGTTGCCTGTAACAAGCGTTCATTGTATGTCCTGTAGAGCCTCAAAAAAAGACTTGAATTAAATACTGAGTTGAAGTTTCCTGATCGAGAAAACTTTTATGAACAAGTTCAGATTCTTCCTTGAATGTTTTGAAGTCTCAAATATTTTAAAGTCTCCATTTCCACGTGGATTCAAGAGTTTTTCTGCCCTAAGAGGCTGTGGAAATGGGGAAAGAGGTTGCCTGAGCAGCACTCCTCACTGGGAATTCCCCCAAAGCTGGCACAGGACGAGGGAAGGCAAAACATGGGAAATGATCCCTAGAAGAAGGCCCCTGCAGAGCATCACCAGCAAAATGAGGCAAAGATAGTAAATCCTACCAAGTGGGAATTGTTTTAGTTTCAAGTCTAATATTTTCCAAACTAAAGCAGCTTCCAGAACCTTGTAGTTTGGAAAGAATTCCTAAAAGGCCCATCATGTGATGAAAGGGCTCTGGGAATTTCTACCCAACTGGGACACCTTTCATTAAGCCAAGATGCCTCCAGAAGCTATGATTGATAAGCTTCATGGAGCAGAACAATTATTAAATTTTTTGAGAAAGGTCTTCACCACAAATTCTTATACTACTTCTTGGTCACTGGAACCTCATCACTGCCATCAGAGTCCAGGAGTCTGTACAGTCCATAAGAAAATAAGTTCCCTGAGAGAAGGGACTCATCTCTGTTGTCCACTACATTTCAAGATTTTGCATCATGTTGCACTCAATAAATATTCAATGAATGGAGGGATGGATGGAAGCACCAAGTTTGAAGTGATGAGTAGAGCTTAGACAACTTGGTATTTTCTTAGGATAATCATCTCCCCAGGAATGAGGTATCAAGAAGGGACCTGCTAGATATCTTTTATGTTTCTATCCCATGAATATAAGCCAGTGGGAAAAGATGGTCATCTGATGCCTTCAGTAAATCATCAGAAACTGAATATGAGTCACAATTCTCTCACAAATTCTTTGATAATTTACTTTGGAGCCAGACTTTGGTTGCAGTTCGAGCTGAGTCATTTAATTGCTGTGTGACCACAGGTACAATTGCCTCATCTGACAGTGGTAATACAAAGGTTTCTACGAAAACTAAGCAAAGTATCTCACTTTAAACCTTTGAAACAGTCCCTGGCATATATAGGACCAATAAATACTACTTCTTCTTCAGGTCATGACTGTATAAAAATTACTCATTTTGATTAGATTTGAATTCAGTAAGTCAGATTAAAATCTTTTAATTGAGGAAACATTTAGAATATTTTTTAAAACCATGTTATTACGACAGTGGCATAAGACAGTTAGTCTCACTTAATTAGATAAAGGAAACTTTCATTACAGTCGATCATTCAGTGTTGCCAAAGAATTCAAGGGATAACAAACACCAGTGGTTAGAATTCAGTTAAAGAACTAGGCATCCTGAAATATTTTTCCGAAAGTTTCAAAACTTATAAAAAATGCTCTTCTCATATTTCCATTAACTTTGTCCAAATAAAAAGCCACTTCTTCTACAAGCCAGTGATTTTCTATTGCATCAAGGTTTGTGAAGCATCTCCTTCTACATCCATTGTGAGTATTTATAAAGCAGTTAACAAACTGGAATGGAGAAGGCCATTTAAACTAACCTTTGATTTATTTTAAGCCTCTCTCTTTATACACACACACCCTATAACATATGCATGTGTGTGCACGTGTGTGTGTGTAAGAAATTTGTCCTGTTAAATCTCATTGAAAGACCCCATGCTGCCTGCAAAGCACACTGATAATTGCTTTCCCTGTCCTTATTTTGTCCACTACTAACTGGTGCTCTTGTCTGCTGGGACTCAGCAGACACTCCCCTAAGGAAATAATACCGGATAATTCAGTCCAGTCATCCTGCTCTTCAAATTCTCTCCCAGGACTTTGCCTTTTACTCCTATGTTTTATTTTCTCCAAATCTGATCCGCAAATGACGTATATTAGAAGCACACTGGGAGTTTGGATAAAATGCAGATTCCCATGATGTACCCAGAACTTCAGGATCGAAATCTCTGGAGTGGGGCTCAGGAAACTTCATTTCAGCAAGCATCCCACGGAATTCTTACCACTAGAATTTAATCATTTCTGACCTGCACATACTTCCAAAGGTGATTGTCATCTATACCTATGGACATGAAACAGGTTGAAGATCTCCCATATCTGTAACTCCAGGCAAGACCCTGCCCCCGTCCCTTAAAGCTAACTGCCAACTTACTTCTATACCAGATATCCAGTAGGCAGGAAACACTGAACACATTTGCCGTTACTTTACTTCCATATCCATGGTTTATACTGCAGGGAAGTCTGATCAGATTTTTTTCATGGATTAAATGTTGCAGTGGCTCCTGTCTGCCCTCAGGATAAAATAAGTCGGTAAGGAAATCTTCTGCCTTCTTCCCCTACCTCTTGCTTCCACTGTTCATTCTATTCATTCTAAATCACTTTCTAGGACGTTTCATGTTTCATCTGGGCCATGAACCTTTGTACATGCTGTTCCCTCACTTCCCTTTCAAATCCTTCTTTCCTCTGATGCATCCACATTCCTCTGGCATTTTCCAGATTTCAGCCTAGAAAAAAAAAACCTTCTAAAAAAATCTTACAGAACAGCTTCCTCCATCCCCAACTATAGCCCGATCCCCTCCTGTGAAGTGTGTGTGACACATTCTTCTAGCCTCTGGAGCACCAATTACTCATGTGTAGAGTTTCTGAAGTACTTCACACCTCTTTACAGTCATTTATATGCTACTTTGTAATTGATAGTGTGTTGACTTCCATTCTTCACTACAGCTCCGTGAAGCAGGAGCCATGTCTGTCCCATCTACAATGGTACTCCAGCATGTGGCTCAAGATGTGCCCCACAGTAGAGCTCCACATGTATTTGCGAAATGAAGAAGTAAACAGATGAATGGTCCTTGCTGCCTAAACTCCCTCAGATATGAGAGGGATGCTTTTGTACCTGTGACATCATCACTTCAAAGAGGAGCCCAAACTCAGCAACATCAGGCAGCTTGCCATGAAGGCTGCATGAGCTCATTCTCCAAGGACTGTGTTGAGGTTGGGCATATAAATGATGCAGATCAGAGGAGGGAAAAAATGTTTCTAATGTGTCTTGGTTCCTAGAAGTAAAATCTGAGTTGGAGGTGCTGAGATAAGAGTCAATCTTGGGTAGTGAAGCCCTTGATCTTGGTCCTCTAATAAGAGAATGTCTCCTGGCCTGCTAACATGTACAGTTTCCTCTGAATTGCAGCTGTCTATATGGTGTGATTTATTAAAGAATTAGAACCTAAGCCTCCACTGTATGCAAACTGTTTGGAAGCTGGAGAAAGGAATGTTCTCTTTCAGTTTCTCCAAAGCTACATTTTAGACACAGTGATGCAATCCTGCAGGCAATTCGATCTCCAAAGCAAGATGCTCATTCCCCAAAGATCATCTTCCAGGGAGTAATTAAATAAGTTGTCAAGCAAGTCATCCATCTGTGGGGCTATTGCTCATCAGTCCTTTGGAAACTTGCCATTGTCTTTTCCCATCCTGAGCACTGATGAAGACTTTACAAGGAGATCAGGTACTACGATATTTGCTGCTGCACAGCTGCAGCAAATCCCACTCTGAATCAAGGCAAGCAGCCCATTTCAATTCCAAGGTGAGGCAAGAAACATGCAACATAAACCACATTTTTTCTTTTATTTTTTCTTTCTTTTTTTCCATTTTGTTTTGTGATTTTACCTCCTGGAAATTTGTCTTTCATCTTCCAGATTTACGGGGGAAAAGTGAGACAACTTCCAAGGCAAAATTCCACTGTAACATGGTTCCTCTCCAGCATGAAGCATCTCAGGAATTATTTGTGATAAAGTCAAGGCAGAAAAGTCAAGGCAGACCTGTGTCAAAAGAATCAGAAACTTGAAGTATTCACCAAGTGCAAGCCACGTTTCGGATTGGAAATGAAACATGGGATACAGACGACTCGTCTTGGTGTCCAGTTTCATCTCTCAACTTTTGCGAGGCATGCAGAATTTTGCCAGGCCCTTTTGAAGGTGATGATGAGATTCATGTACAGCTTTTCTAAATGAGGATCTGAAGCTTATAAAACTAAGTTCGCCTTCAGTACTAGATATCTGCTTGCCCATTTTTACTTTGAAAGACTAGAACCATATAAAACTTCCCAATATGTGCTAAAGGGGCAATTTCTCTTTATATTTTAGGGCAGTTGGGGTGAAGAGGGACAGAGGAAGCAGGTTTCCATGTGGTTGCTAAGAAAGAAAATGTTCCCTTATGTTCCCAGATCTCCTCTTTGAAGTCACCTATTTTTCCACAGCACATAATTAGAGCCATAAAACCATTATGTCCTCTATTTTCTTCTAGCAAGTAAAGTTGAAGGGTAAAAACTGGATGTGGTGGCTGACGACTTCAAACTCAGTCAATGCAGCTCAGGTCACAGACAGTGGTTTTGGATGGCAGCACTGAGAGGATAAGTAGTGTATTTTCAGGCCACATTGAAGTAATGCACCCTTGCCCAATACTTATTCATAAAACTCAACTACGGGCTTTTTTTTTTTTTTTTTGACAAGTTTAAGTATTTTTGGTGAAGGCACCACACAGAGGAGCCTGGGATCTCCCAAGGAGAGAGTAACACAGGCAGTGGTAAGGTTAAAATTTAGAAAATAATAAGTAAGTTAGACACTCAGGCTTCTATGCCAATCAATAGCTGGCTCTCCCTTTAGATAAGTGATTCCTAAAGCATGGACCAGCAGCCTCAGCATCACTTGGGAACTCCTTGAAATGCAGATTCTCACACCCTGCCTTACAACTACTGAATCAGAGACTCAGGGCAAAGGCTCAGTAATGTGTGTGTTAAGAAGCACTCAGGGGATTAAAGTTTGAGAATCACAGTTTAATTCAACGGCTCTCAAACTTGGCTCATTGATATGGTTTGTTGTATCCCCATCCAAATCTCATCTCGAACTGTAGCTCCCATAATTCCCACATGCCATGGGAGGGACCCCGTGGTAGGTAATTGAATCATGAGGGTGGGTTGTTTCCAAGCTGTTCTCAAGATAGTGAATAAGGCTCATGAGATCTGATGGTTTTATAAATGGGAGCTCCCTTGCACAAGCTCTCTCTTGCCTGCCACCATGTAAGACATGAGTTCTCATTCACCTTCCATCATGATTGTGAGGCCCCCTCAGCCGTGAGGAACCGTGAGTCAATTAATCCTCTTTCCTTTATAAATTGCCCAGGCTTGACTATGTCTTTATTAAGCAGTGTGACTAATAACAGACCAATACACTCATCATTAGCATAACAAGGCAGTATTTAAAAAATTCTGGATTCTGAGAGCCACCACACACCTACCGAACCAGACTCTCCTCAAGTTCAGATGATCAGTCTTCATCAGAGACCACTACCTAACTCACTCTATGGAACCAGCATAGTTAACAAAAACAAATGCCCTCTGGAGTGACTGGCCTTTCAGGAAAATGTTGACAATTTTCCAATTCCTGGTTCTAGTTTCTAAAGAAGCCATGCTTCACCCAAACTCCTTCTGGGTTTGAGTCCCTCAAACTCCTTCTGGGTTTAATATCAAGTTGATTTCTGAGTTAAAACCAAGTTGATTTCTGTTCCTTCTAATAAAACAACAACAACATTGACTAACACCAACATTTTACCTGAAAATTCCAAGTTTACAATAAATGTGTAAACAATTAAACAATAAATGGTCCCATTGCTTCCACCCCCACAAAAATTTTTTTTCTGTTGGAAAAATGGGTTTGTCAGGGCAGTTACAAAACAAACTGAAGTGTTTTGTGTGAGGGAGTTATTCAAATAAAACTGTAAAATTAGGAACCGCAGAGGTTGATATATTATGAACAACTTAACACCCAATACAGGCGAGGTGATAAAAAGACAATGCAATCACTTAAAATAAATTCAAGTATTGGTTCAGACTCAGTAATTCCACCCCAGGAACAAAAAGAAATTGCAGGTGTGATCTTAAAATGCAGTCAAGAATCTGAGAAATCATAAAGAGTTGAAAAAGTGCCAGAGACAGGCCAAGGATCAATACTATCCTAATTTTAATAGAGAAGGGAAAGGTGAAGTTTGGAAATTTCAGACTACTGCATTTAACAATTTGCTTTAGAAAGTTTTCAGGCCTTGCATTACACAGGTAGATTTGAACATTTGTGAAAGAAAGTAAAGGGATTGTGGGCACTTGCAAGAATTACTCAAGAACCAATCACAGCCCCAAAGCCCTCTCAAGACTGTTTCACATAGTTAGTTACTCGGGATCAAAGGATCTTTGAGCTGTGCAGCTGTGCTGTCTCTTTATTTCAGTAAGGTAATTGGCAAATGTCGCATTGTTTTCCTGGAGAGAGGATAAAATACATGTGGGATAAATGATAAATGCCACCCAAAAGTTTTCATCAGCACAATATGTAGGATTGGGGATAGACTGTGGTCCTGATGGAGTTTTCTGTAAAAGCCTTAAAACCTGACAGTGCTTCTCTCTCTCTCTCAGTCTCTCTGTCTCTCTCTCTTGCTCGCTCTCTCCTCCTCTCTCTCTTTCTCTGCCTGTCTTTTGCACTAGCTTTCCAATGTCCTATTTGAATGAAGCACCAAAGTCATGATTCCAAAAATACTACTCTACAGGCTCCTAAAACGTATGCTATTTTTCAGGATCATTGTGGCTGAGGTGGAGGCACACACTCAGATCTCTCTGCATTGAGCCACATTGCTCAGAACAAGGTCCAGGAGCTCTAGATTCAGGAAATATGCCCCATTCTTCAGTCTCATAACATTGTTCCAGTTTTGAGGGCTCCATCAACAGATGTCCTTTCTGGGCAGAATTAGCAGACAATGAAGAAAAACTGATTACTCTGACAGATCAAGTTTTTCAGTTGCTCAACTTGAAAGGGAATGTGCATTTTCCCTCTTATAACTAACCAAGCTTTGTTGCTTTCTGCTGTTTTCATCTCACCAATAGTAAGTTGGAAGCTCTGTCACAGGCAGCAACCTTGGGGCTGCTTGTGTCCATGTGCATATGCCAGCTATTAGGAACAGTAGTCATCCCTCCCTAACTTCAAATTCCCATAGGTAGATTTCTCATAGGCACAGATTTACTTCACTGATAACATCAATCTTAACAGTTTTCACTTTTATACATTTTACCTCGTATTAGGTACTCTTCTAATAGCTTTTAACAAATCATTTGATCTTCACTGAACACTGTGAAGTATTATTATGATTGTTCTATTTTACAGATGAGGAAGCAAAACCACACAGCAGTTAAGTAACTTGTCCAAGGTCACACAGGAAAAGAGGGATGGAATTTAAATTCAAACCCAGGCAGTGTGGCTCCAGAATCCAGTTTTCTTAACTTCTGTGTATCAGTCAACTCACCTTTACTTTGGTATATTTATTCTTTTATCTAGAAGAATTTAAATCCACATTTAGATGAATCTTCAGAATACATCCAATCATGACATAAGAACATGAAATGAGAGACTCTTTATTATGAAATCACAAGAGTGTTCAATATTCAGCCTACCCCCTAGAAGAAGGGATATCACAAAGGGTAGAAACCCTACTGAGTGCACATATTACAGGTAAGAAAACAAAACAAGTTTGTAAGCATCCTTTTAAAAAGAGGGAAACATTAAAAATATGCCAGTAAGCTAAAATTAATGATAAAAGAAAATGGATCATTTGATGCCTATTCTTCCTAATGAAAGGTATGTAAAATATACAGATATTCTCCCTATTGTGCTGACTTCACTATTTTATTTAGTGAACATATAAAATATTTATGAAGGCTTTCGAGGTTTACTTACAACCTCAATTCCCCAATTTCCTATAAAATCTTAAGTTGCCCAAATAAGGACTCTTATACTATAGATGTTTTCAGGGCCTGAATCTCCCCAGATGGGGAGGAAATTCCACACTCCACGGTTCTGGCCAGGCACAGTATCGTACAGTAAGGCCAGGAGACTCAACAGACCTACAGGGATGAATGGGCTGCTTTGATAGGCTGGAATCTATCACATCACAATGATGCCTTCAAGGCCATTGAAATGGGACTCAGGGTGGCCTCGCATGCATTCACAGGGCACAGACATCTTGTTTGAAGGTTATCTCTCCTCTCTTTGCTCTCCAAATATTAATGCCTTGGTATGCATTCAAGGAAGTTTCTCCTCTGCTGTCTCTTCTCTATGCTGCTCAATGTCTCTGACCTCACTGACCCATTGTCAAACACACCTAGAATCTTACAAAACCACCTCCTTTTAGCTTGATCTCCTTGACTTGCCTTTCCCATATGTCCCCACATTAAAGAGGGAAGAAAACAGCAACCCACAATGTGCCTTTTTTATAGGTGCTACGGGATCATCCTTTCACTTAATTATTGGCTTATCCACTGATTTCATCTATTCAACAAGTAGTAAATGAACTCTAGTGTTTCACAGCAATGTTTTAGGTCTTCAGTGATGAGCAGTTACAGAGAGCGTCCTTACCCCGCTCAGCAAAATAATCAGAGAACAGGCAATGAAAGCATCCTATAAAACTATGTTTATTCAGTGGTGAGGGAAAGAAGATGGAGCTGTGGCAAGACTTTACATGTTTTAAGCAGAAGAAAGACATGAGTAGATTTTCATTTTTAAAAGCTCTTTGGGTAAAAAGAGGAAAACAGTTCATAGAGGCTTCAGTCTGGCTGTAGGCAATAACCATTGATGGCTGCTATAACTCCTGGGGGAAGGTTGGTGAGAAACTTAAAATGGGTGGATCATGCTAACGCCTGAACCCACAAATCAAACTTAACCTCACAAAAATAGGTACAACCAGGCATTAGGTGCCTCTTGATGGACGCTCATGAGACCAACTATGATGGAGTCTTCCTAGAAAATCAAAGCTATGTCTGATCAGCCCTCAAGGAATGCAGGATTTTGATAACAGTTTCGCAACACTAAATTTACTTTTAAAATCATGGAAATGTACACTTACAACAAGTGAATTTTATGATGTGTAAATTATATTTCAAGAGAGCTATTTTAAAAAAGAATGCAAATCAAGAGCTCTCACTATTGAAATGTTAAAGATAATATAAATTATAGTACAGATAAGGAGATTGGTTAGGAAGCCTTCACTGGAGATCAACTGAGAGAAAACAGAAGCTTGATCTAGGGTGGAAGCAGTAGAGTTGAGGAGTCATAGATTCAAGAAATACTGATGACACAAACACTACAGGACTCAGTGAGTGGTGGATGGGGCAGAAGAAGCAGGTTCCAAATGTAATTCCCAAGCCTCTGGCTTTAAAGAGAGTGGAGAGTTGTGCCACTGGCTGAGACAGGGAACTTTACAGAAGCAGGACTAGTGGAATATGATCATGATTCAGTTATGGTACCTGAGAAGCATCAAGCAGAGATGAGCTGGGGCTGCTGGAGCCCAGAAGGGATTGAGCACAATGTTATGTGTACAAGTTTTAGGTCTTTGGGTCTTTTCAGCAATGTCTGCCTGTTGTTGAGCCAGAGTTTCTGGGCTGAAACATCTGGGGATTCCAGAAGTCTGACAACCAAAACAATGGCACAGAAGATGCTGCCCTTTCAAAAACAAGTGAGCCAGTAGGTTTTTTTTATTTTTTAATATCACATAGAAATGACAGATGGTTAGAATTTTCACATTGATTCCATTTGACATTGTCTTTGAAGACAACTGTTCCACTAATTATTTAACCCAATTAGATTTATGGTTATAATTGAAATCTTTGATTTTCCTTCATGAGTCTTTTCTAAGCTTGTTGTTCATATTTCCTCAATCATTTGCTTTGGCACTACTATTTTGTGAGTAGTTTGTTGGTATAGGTTGATGCTGGTTTATGTCTTCTATTAGTATTATTGATATTTTCTTTGATTTTATTTTTCCCAGGTTTTGAGATGGTGTATACCTCTCCATCTCACGCAACTGAACTCTAAGAAAGAGTACGGAAAACATTGTGTCTGGTTTTCTGTGTGTACATGTGTGTCAGGTAATAGGAAAAGGAACAGGAATTACTAAATATCTGCTGCTCTTTTTTGGAAGATGGTTTAAACAAAGGAAAATTAAATATGTGATAAACTGAAAAGTGAGTCAGTCTCCTTAACTAAGACCTATTTGCCCTATGATCAATGCCAATTCCTTCTGGATACCAACATTTGGTTTCTACCTATCCCAGTTTTTAGAACTCTTGAGAATATATCCTTTGATGTTTAGGGGGATTATTTTGTGAGAAGTTGTAAGAGGTTGCATTGAAGACTACAATTTAAATGAGATTTTTAAACATGAAATCCCTCACAGGAAATCAAACTGATATGAGAGTCATCTAGTCTCTGTGAACTTTTAGCCTCTGCTATCTTTTTAGCTTACAGAAGTTTCTTGTTCCCTGTTCTCCTTTGTACAATCTCTCAGGATAGAGTTTGTATTGGAAAACTGATTTCTCTTATTTCCTTCTTATTAAGTTTCTATGCCCCTTACCAATTTCATCTTAATAATTTGCAGATTTCATTTGGCTTCATTTATTCTCGTTGTTGCTATTTTGAGGCTCTCCCAATTGCTGCATGACATTCAACTCTGGATGAGTTCTTGGGGTTTTTCTTCTCAATTAAATACTTCCAGAAACAAAATTTCAGAAAATGGGTTCACCCTAGCTGACTCAAATCTGAAAGCCTTTCCAAGGAGATTTTACAGGGAAAATATTACTGGCTTAAAAACCTCAAGCACTGAGTTCTGGGCTGCAGTTTGAATTTGGCTTTCATTTTTCATATCTCCAACAATGTAAAAATCCTAGCAAAGTAATGGTCTTTTCTAAGATGGGTCCAGGTTTCTGGAATATGCTTGTTCTTCTTATTCAAAATAATTTCAAGGTACAGTGTAAATTTGCTTTTTTTTTTTGCTCTGACCAACTGAAAGCAGCAAAGCCCTATTTATATTCTGGTTTAAAAGGTTTTCCTTTAATGGAAATTTTTACTCATGTCCATAGACAGTGGCATGAGGATGAGTGAGCCCAGTGGAGTATTGTGAAACTTTGCATATGCAAAATATGCTTTTTATTTCCTTCCAATGATACTTTCAGAGGAAGCCAAATAAGTTTCTAATAAATTCTTAAAGATACAGCATTATTCCTTGTCTTTGCTAGTCAAAGTATGGCTTATGAACCAGCAACATTGATAACACCTGGAAACTTGGTAGAAATACAGAATCTCGCGCCTCACCCCAGACCTACTGAGTCAGAATCTGCAAGTTCACAGTGTCCTCAGATGATTAATAGGCACATTATAGTCTAAGAAATATTGCAACTAGATCCCAGGTTGCTGCTTACAGTAATCTCCTTATTTTCTAACAGGTAGCCTTCCTAGAGTCAGGACCTGTACAAAAATAAACTTAAGACAAATTCCACTCTCAGAGAAAACATCACATATGCCCAAAATAAACTGAGGAGGTTTTTGTTTTTTAACCAGAACTTAAACTTTAGAAAAGGAAATTCCTCTTAAATTCAAGTATTCACAAATCTCACATATTAAAAAGGCATTTTCTAAATTATTTAATTCTGAACACCAAATTACTATTTCAGAAAAACCTGTTAGGCTAAATATATGCCAATTAACACTACACACAGTCACCCAATGGAATCATTAAAAAAGAACAGAAATTTAACAGGGACATGACAATTATTCCTGCAACAAAAGTTCAGATTTCATAAATGTAGAATACCATCCCATGCAAACCTTTGAAAGATCATATTAAGAAGTAGTATAGCATGTAGTTACATTATGAAACTCATGAATATAACCCTAGAGGTGAAAGGAAAAACCAGTCTCCCTAATGTTATATCAGTGGATACTTGTAACAATAGCAATCATGCATTGATTTTAAAAATACTAGATCTCAAGCAACCTAAATGGAAATGAAGATGGTTTACTCTGGAAAACCATATTTGATGATTCACAGAGTAGCACAAGTGATGTCAAAGATTAATGATAAAGTTGCATATGATTAGTTTGAATGAAATTGTTTTATAAAATTTAAGAATGGAAAATGGCAGTGTTTCCTAAATATCATCTCATACAACAAGTGATTTTAAATATGTATGTATAACTAAATTAATAAGTTAAACCATACAAGTCTACTTTTGACTATCTCATCTACACTCCTAAAAACATAATTACACAACCATGTGATAGGTGTTAACAATGAACTGTGCTCAAACTACATATAGAGGAAAGAGTAAGTCATTAGGGTGACCAGAAAAGATTTCAGAGGAGATGACATATAAGCTAAATTTCAAAAACGAATAGAAAAGGAATAGTAGAAAATGACTAGAAACATAAGACACCTCATGTTCTGAGTCCTGGAGGTGAGAAGACATGGCAGGCTTGAAGGAGAGTGTGGTTTATAAGATGTATGAGGGATAGTGGATGAATGAAAGTATTTGGAGCTGGAAGTAATTGCTTAACCCACTGACACTGGCATAAGGAAGGAAAAACATGGTATCACATCATAATTACCTAGAAGGTTGCCTTCCTTCTATCATTGTCTTATTTCAACAAAAGTATAAGACAGTCACTTTCCTGCTCTTACGTATAAGTAGTTAGTCAACACAGAATCACAGTACAAACCTGGAGACACAACCAAAGTGATGCTGAGAGTGTGTCAGGGTGCTCGATGGACTGTACCTTGTCAACAGAGTATTTTTTTTTTTTTGGTCAGTTTTAATGGTGAAAAATATTAATGTATTGTAGTTTTAATTTAATTTGATTTTATCTTAATGTGGAGTATAGTTTAATATCTTTTCATGTACTGATATTTATCAAATTCAAGGAGAAATTGATTGTAACTCTCATCTGGATTTTAAAATATTAAAATATAACAATCAAAATGAGAACTAATGAAATACGATACTTAAGTTATGTGTATTTCCACTTTTGTGAAGAGTCTTTTGTTTCTTTCTGTACTGGGTTGTTGGTCTTTCTTGTTGATTTCCAAGGGCTTTTATAAGCAAAGGAAATTGGCCTTTTGTGACATGTGTGACATTTCTTGATTTGTCACTGTTGATTCTGTAGTAGTATTTTCTCATGCAGCTATTTTAATTTTAAGTTGTTAGACTCATCCACTTTTCTTTAAAACCTTCTGGATTTAGTATCACTATTAGAAAGGCGTTTCCCACTTTGAGATTTAAAAAAAAATTCCCAGGATGTTTTTCAATTATTTTGATGGTTTTACATTAATAATGTGTTCCTCATCTTTTTATGATTTTCCAGAATTTTCCTGATATTTTTGAAGGAGGCCATGTTTGGACTTTCCATATAAATCAACATACCACCTAACAATAATAGTAATTTTTACTTCCACTGATATATGTTTTAATTCTTATAAAACTGCTGGCTAGCACCTCAAGAATGACATTAAATGTTACTGATGTATTTGTCAAGTTATTCCTAACTTGAATGGCAATGTCCCAATGTTTCTCCATCACACATGGGACTGGCTTGGAGTTGATATAGATAGCATCTTGTTAGGAAAGTATCCACTCAGCCCTACTTTCTTTTTTTATTTACTTTTTTTCTTTTTAATTATTATTTCTTTTGAGACAGGTCTCACTCTGTTGCTGAGTCTGCAGTGCAGTAGTGCAATCATAGCTCACTGTAACATTGAACTCCTGGGCACAGGAGATCCTCCCACCTCAGCCTCCTGAGTAGCCACTGTGCCTGGCTAACTTTGTACATTTTTTGTAGAGATGGGGTCTCACTATGTTGCCCAGGCTAGTCTAAAATTCCTGGCCTTTACACACCTTTCATTAGGAAGAATAGGCATCAAATGATCCATTTTCTTTTATCATTAATTTTAGCTTACTGGCATATTTTTAGTGTTTCCCTCTTTTTAAAAGGATGCTTACAAACCCTCCCAGGCATCTGTGGGAGAATACAGAAAAATCTGTCAATTGTGGTTACCTCCAGAGAAATTTAAGAGACTAAGCAATACGGGTGGGTAGGAGCCTGTATTTTCACCATTTATTATCTTGCAGCTTAGGAATGTACATGTGCATGTGAAATTCCTTAAAAATAAAATTAAAATTTTGATTTTAATACAATATGCTTAAGATTCAAAGCCTCTTAAGAGCAAAGTGTAGGAAAAGTTGAGAATCATTGACTATCGCAATCCCCTCATTTCATAAATGAGAAAATTCATCTACGATTAAGCAACTTGCCTAAGATCACTAAGATTATCTCAATGTCCTTTTCAATGCTAAGGTCCTATGATTTTATCTTATTTTACTGATGTTAAGGAATTCACTGAATTAGTTATGGGAAGGCAAGGTTTATTGCCCTCATTCACTCACTGAATTCTGCCATTCACAGAATTCTAAACTAACCCGGAAAAAGATTCTCAGAAAATTATACTAGGAAGGTGCATGGGCAGAGAAGGGCTGATCCACTTTGAAATAGGTGAATGACAGACATTTAGAATGACGTGCTCCTCAAATCTCCTTCATTCTGCCCTGTTCTCCATTTCTGGTAGAGAAAAACAGTCACATCAAAACACAGATTGATTGTTTTGACAGCAATGCTAATTTGCACTACAGATCAAACTATGGCCACCAAATTCATGAACTTCTCCCAAATTGTATCCCAAAGAGAAAGAGAGAAACTACAATGCACAGACGTCCATAACTGAAGTATCTCTGTTTACAAGTAAAACAGCAGCAATATCTCCTGAGGGCTCCTGGTGACTAAGCAAAGTTCAACTGTCAAACCACTGGCCTATTGCTAGTTAAGCACAATGCACTTTCTAAAAAGCGCCTCCTGCTCCTGGAAGCAGTAGCCTCACCCAAGAGAGAATATCACAAATTAGCAATTTTGATGTCTGGAGTACACATCAAATTTTGCTCTGGTTGCTCGCATAGGCTCTGCTTTCTGGTTTTATCATTACTCTTCCTCTCTTCTTGTCAAATGATAGAGTTTGGTAAGGTGTTTCCTTTCCACTAAAACCTAGCCAAAAATACAAGATAATTTTAGGGATTCACTAATACACAGTAAAACCTAGTAATTAAGAAGACATAAACCAAAATATCTCTCAGAATTTAAAAACTCTTCATAGTTTATCTTTATTATTCTAAGGCTTTTAAAGTGAAATTAGCATTGTGTATGGATTTCTAAACGAAGAAAGATACAATAATTACTTTAGAAAAAAATTCCTATTTCGATCATATTTTTGGCCATTATCTTAGTTGTTAGAGCAGTTTATTTAATTTTTTTACAAAGGGTAGAATTAGAACTCAATATTTTCTAATTCATAACAGTAATGTAATACATATTACAATATCTAGAGTTGTCAAGCACGCAGGGGAATACCCCTTTACAAATAATGACTACAATGTAAATGAAGAGAATCTTTGTGGAAGGCAAACTGCCAAGGCATTACAAAAAAATCAAGAATACTAATAACCATTGACCCAGCAAGTATATCTTTTAAATGTATTATCTTAGAAAAAAATTTAAGAACACAAGAAAAGATTTAACCTCAGGAGCTTTCCTAGCACTTAAATAATTGATAAAATAAACGCAAAAATAACATAAAGTGATTTTGAAGGACTTACAATTTCTAAAACAGTAGAGTAAGGACTTCCGAAAAGCCATTCCTCCATAAAGCAATAAGAACACTGTCAAAAATTATCAAAACCAGCATTGTCAGGCCAAGAGCAGTGGCTCACATCTGTGATCCCAGCACTTTGGGAGGCCAAAGAGGGAGAATCACTTGAAGCCAGAAGTTTGGACAAGACTGAGTAAAAAAGTGAGAACTCCATCTCTGCAAAAAATAAAATAGGAGGCTGAGGCAGAAGGGTTGCTTGAGCCCAGAAGCTCAAGGCTGAACGGAGCTATGATCCCACCATTACACTCCAGCCTGCATGACAGAGTGAGACCTCATCTCTAAAAATAAAAAAAATTTTAAAAGTCAACATCATAAGAGCTCTCAAAGTTAAAAGAATGCAAAAATCTGAGGTGTGTATTGAGAAAAAATAAGAGAATCTCAATGAGAGTAGCAAGCTTTGAGATATTTTAACTTTCATTAATCTTGTACCTTTCTACCCAGTGTTACAGCAGTTTTAAAGAACAATAGCTTAACAACCATAGTAGCTTTGAAATCCACCAATCTAAAAGCCACTAGAGAAGGAAGAATGGATTCAGAGCTCTCTAAACGTCCCATCCCCAGCGTACTGTCACTATTTTACCTATCTGTCAGCTTGCTGAAAAGCTCCGCTCTCAGAACCTGTCATTATTTATCTCTCACTCCGAGTCACTCTGTCCTAACCCCAGCACATTTGTTAAAAACTATCAGTGGTAATTGTTTAATGTTGCAGCTACTTGAAGCAGGATTAAAGCAGGAGTTAACAAGATACTGACTGAAGTATTTAAGGATGTCTACAGGGGGCTTTGAGAAGCTCCTACATAACCCTGGGATCCAGAAGCTCACATAACTGTGCAAGGCAGCATGCATGCCCAGGAAACACCTAAGAAGGCTCAAATCTCTCATTGCTGGCTAACCTTGAGTCTCTGTGCAATCAGAAAGTGAAGGATAAGCAGGGTTGTAAACTTCCCACTGGAATGTTGAAAGCATGCCCCTCATACAGAGCCCTTTGGCAAAGGTTGGGAGTCATATTGGTTCAAGACATTTATGGAAATCTCTATCCAATCAATAGCTGACCATTGAACTAACCAAGCAGAGTCACTGGCCACACATGACAGAGAATACAGAATAAATTTAAGAAAGTCACTTGACAAACAGCAACAATGATAACCACAGACACAAACAGCAACAACAAACTGTGGCAAGGAGAAAATATGATTTTTCAGACTTGCTATATTACATTGTTATAAATGCATCCAGTTTTCAACAAAAACAACAGCATGACAAAAAATGACATATGCAAAAAACAGCGAAGTTTATTTGACTACACATAAAGTGAGCAATATAAACTGTCCTTGTGAAAGCCCTGAGGCTGGACTTATTAAAGAAAGACTTTAAACCAGTTATCATAAATGTTCAAAGAACTAAAAAAGAAAAAAGTCTAAAGAAAAATAAAAGTATAAGAATCGCATCTAATTAAAGAATACCAATAAAAAAGTATCAAAAAGAAGTAACTAGAATATTAGAATTGAGAAATACAGTAACTGTAATGAAAAATTCCTGCAGGAGTTCAACAGCAGATCGAACTGGCAGAAGAAAGAATAAATGAACTTGAGGACAAAACATTTGACATTATTTAGTCCAAGGAGCAGAAAGGAAAAAGAGTGGAGAAAAATGAGCCTCAGAGACGTGTGGAACACTACTAAGTGTACTAACATGCCAATGATTATAGTCCTGGAAAGAAACAAGAAAAAGGGGCTGAATGAATATTTGAAGAATAATAGCCAAAACATTTCCAAATTTAATGAAAACATGAATCTGCACATCCAAGAAGTTCAATAAACTTCAAGCAGGATAAAGTGAAAGAAATTCATAGGTGGACACATCATAGTGAAATGTAAAAGACAAAATATTTTGAAAGCAGCAAGAGAAAAATAACCCATTATATACAAGAGAGCATCAATAAAATAGCTGATTCATCATCAAAATCACTAAGGACAAAACATATTCAAAGTGGTGAAAGAATAGACTATAAATCAACCTGTATGTTAACTATGTGCAACAAAACTGTTGTTGCAAAACAAAGGAGAAATTAAGACATTACCAAGTAAATAAAAATTAAAAGAATTCATTACTAGCAGACATGCCCTACAAAAAATACTAAAGGGACTCCTCTAGGCTGAAATAAGCGGACATTAAACAAATAAAGAATGCCATTAGAGGTGACTACATAGGTAAATATAAAAGAGAGTATTTAAGTTTTTTCTTTTCTACAGGATTTAAAGGAAACTGCATAATACAAAACTATAAAACTGTGTTGATGGGTTTATAAAACATAGAGATGTGATTTGTATAACAGTAATAGTAGAAAGGAAGGGAGAAATAGAGATACACTGGAGCAAAGTTTTTCTGTATTGTTAAAATTAAATTGGTATAAATCTGAACTGGGTTATCTTAAATTAGGATGTTAACCAGAATTTCCAGGTCAACCACTAAACAATAACATTCTCTTTTTGTTTACATATATGTATGTGTGTATACATATGTGTGTGTACACACATTTATACTAGAAATTTATATTAGAATTAAAATAGTACACTAGAAAATTTCTACTTAACACAAAATATGATAGTAATGGAGGAAATGAGGAACAAAAAAGACATAAGACATACAAAAACCAGCAAAACATCAGATATAAATCCTATCTTATCAAAAATTACATTAAATGGAAATGGACCAAATATTCCAATCAAAAAGCAGAGACTGGCAGAACTGATTTTTTTTTAAAGCAGGATAAAACTATGTACTGTCTATAAAAGATGCACTTTAGAGTCAAAGAAACAAGTAAGTTGAAAGTAAAAGGATAGAAGAAACATATACTATGAAAGTAACTGAAAGAGAGCAGTAGGGACTATACTATCACCAAACAAAAAAGTCTTTAAGACAAAAACTGTTGCTAGAGACAAAGAAGGACATTTTACAATAATAAGAGGACATCAGGAAGACATAACAATTATAAATATATATGCACTTAAAAGAGGCCTAACATATATGAAGCAAAAACTGAAAGAATTAAAGACAGAAACAACAAAAATAATTTGAGAATTCAATACTCCACTTTCAGTAATGGATAGAACAACTAAGTAGAATATTAACAAGGAAATAGAAGACTTGAAAAACACTGTTAATCGAGTAGACCTAACAGATAAAAAGATGCTTCTCAACTTATGATGGGGTTATATCCTGATAAACCAATCATAAGTTGAAAATCGTTAAAAATGCATTTAATACCCCTAACCTACCAAGCTTCACAGCTTAGCCTGAGCCTGCCTTAATCATACTAAGAACATTTACATTAGCCTACAGTTGGGCGAAATCATACAACCCAAAGCCTATTTTATAATAAAATATTAAAGATCTCATGTAACTTATTGAATACTGTACTGAAAGTAAAAAAACAGAATGATTGCATGAGCATTAGAAGTATAGTTTCTACAAAATGTGAATCGTTTTCTCAACATCATAAAGTCTTAAAATCATAAGTTGAATACTCATTAAGTAAGAGTCCATCTGTCTACAGAGAACGCTCCACTCTAAAACAGCAAAATACACACTCTTCTCAAATACACATACAACATTCTCCACAATACACTATATATTTGGCCATAAAACAAGTCTCAATAAATTTTTAAAGATTTAAATAATAAAAACATGTTCTCTGATTTCAATAGAATAAAACTGAAAGTCAATAAAAGAAGGAAATTTGGGAAATTCAAAAATACATAGAAATTAAACAACACATTTCTAAAATGAGTAAGTAAAAAAAGAAATGACAAAAGAAATTAGAAAATTATTTTAGGTGAATGAAAATAAAAACACGTATGGGATATAACCAAAACAGTACTTAGAGAGAAATGCGTACCTGTAAACATTTATATTTTAAAAAGGCAATCTCAAATCAATAACTTAATCTTCCACTTAAGAAATTAGGAAAAGAATAGCAACTAAACCTTAAAGTCATCAGAAGAAAGAAAATAATGAAGACTAGAATGGAAATACGTGAAATCGAGAATAGAAAAATAGAATTAAATGAAACCAAAAGTAGGTTCTTTTAAAATTTCAACAAAATTGACAAACCATTAACTAGACTGAACAGAAAAAAAAAAAGAAAGCGGTTTCAAATTACCAAAATCAGAATTGAAGCAAGAACACTGCTGCTGACTGTAGAAAAGTGAATGAGGCAGTACTATGAATAATTGTATGCCAAAAAATCAGAAAACCTACACGAAATGGGCAAATTCCTAGAAACACACACACAAACTACTAAATCTGACTCAAGAAGACAAATTTTAAATATCTGAATAGACTCATAGTCCAGCCATATGAAGAAATTTAATAAGTATTCAAAAAACTTCCCATGAAGAAAGGCCCAGGCCCAGGTAGCTTTACTGTTGAATTCTATCAAATGTTTAGAAAACAATTAACACAAATCCTTCACAAAGTTTTCCAAAAAATAAGAGTAGAGAACACTTTCCAACCTGTTCTATGAAGCCAGTATTAACCTGATAGAAAAAACAAAGATACCACAAAAAACCCTACAGATCAAATACCTTATGAATAGAGATACAAAAGTCTTCAACAAAATACTAGCAAATTGAGTACAACAATATATAAAAAAAGATATAGCATGTGAGAGTTATCGCAGAAATGTAAGGTTAGTTTAAAACACGAAAATCAATTAATATAAAGCATCATGTTAATACAAAAACCACACATGATCATCTCAATAGATGCAGAAAATGCATTTGACAAAATCCAGCACCTATTCATGTTCAAAATACTCAACTAACTAAAAATAGGAGGAACTTTCTCAACATGATAAAGGCATCTACAAAAAAATCCACAACTAGCATCATACTTAATGGTGAAATGGGCTATATCCCATTGGCCGATAAGATGAAATGAAATACCTTTGCAACAACTTTCTCTTTTTTCACTAACATTTAATTTTGAAAAGTTTCAAACCTTCAGAAATTTAAAATATAGTACAATGCACACTCAAATGTCCTTCACCTAGAATCAGCAGTTTTTAGTATTTTTTAATACTTTTCCCTCTCTCTCGCTGGGAGAGAGAGATAGAAAGAGAGGAAGAAAGAAAGAGAGACTTTTTTCTGAACCATTTAAGATTCCTTTGTAGATACCTTACCCTTAATTAAGACTGTATCTCTTAGGGTTGAAAATATTTTCCTTTTGTTTTATAACCACAACATAATATCACACTCAGGAAATTTAATATTAATGTAGTACTATTGTCAACCTTCAAATTTCCCCCAAATGTCCTAATAATACATTTTATAGTATTTTTTTCAATCCAGGATCCAGTCCCTTTCATCTATCTTCACATAAAACCACAATCCAAATTTCTTTTTTTCTTTTTTAACATTGAATGAATGAATGAATGAATGAATGAATGAATGGTTGTACTCCCACACTAAAACATGCCAGAGTCACAAGGACACTAGAGACTTGGGATGGTTGAGCCACATAGCTCCTTTTTGAACATAATTTGATCACACTGTTCCTAACCCTTCTTTTCACCTTCTCTTCTCCAGGCTGTGCACTCAACATGTAATTATTTCGTGATTCATGAGTTTGTTGGAGAAAAGAATTACAGATGGGCCATTTAGTAGACCAGAAAAATGAACACAGATGTTAACCAATTTGTGACAGACAAATATTAAACTCTATCTTGATCATTAGGCTCTGGTTACAGCACTCTCCCCTAGAGGGTTTCATGATGTCTCAACTTCATTTCTGACTATGGTGGCCTTGTAGGTTCTGAGGAGGGGGAGAAATCAAAGAGGTATTTAGAAGAAGGAATTGAGGGAAGGTAAGAACGAAAAGCCTGGAGGATAAGATGTGCTCTCTATGGCCTACCTGCCCTCCCTCAAGCTTCGTCATCATTCCCAAGACTCAGGTATACGCAGAATTCAACTCCAGCGTTTCAAACTCATTTGGACTCATTCAACTAGAATTGTGGGAAGGTCAGAAACTGAGCAGCCAACAGCCTGGATATCCTCTTATCTAGATTATCAGTTCTGGACTGAAGGTCCAGGAAGGAAAGGTTCTGAGAAAAAAGAGAAACTGATTTCAGGCAAAATATACTTTATCTGGATGAATTCAGAAGTTGTGGTCAAACTATATCTTCTATAAATGCTATAACAGTACAAACCAGTAAACAACATAAAGCTTGTTCCACATTAATCAAAATTTGAACATACAAAAAAGTTCACAAACAAGTCTTCCTATATTTGATTATTTTTATGGGGAGAACACATCTTTTTAAAACTTGAAATTGTTGGGTTTAATTCAAAGTTACATTATCATTTTTTTAAACTAGCTGCAAGATCGTCTTCACTTAGAATTCTAAGTTCTCATTCACCAAGTTGCATGTCCTCTGCAGACAAAGCTCACGGTGTCCTCAGTACCCAGGCAGGTAAAGTGAAGTCGAAAGGGAACCAGTGCCTAGAAACTGCCATTTTAAATTTTGACTCTAAAGCTGCGTACGAAGGTTTGATTTCCTCTCTGGGAACATATAAGAGAATGGTGCGAAGCACTCCACTGTTAGAAAGAATGACTTCGCATGAAATCTATTTACAGTCATTGCCAACTTTAGGTTCAGGGGCTCAGAGCAGGTGGGCAGGAAAGAAAGATGTTGAGAGCTCCTTGCTCACCTCCATACTGCAAGTCATGAAATCCTGAGACAGCCTTCCCAACACTAGAGGCTTCTCTCCTGCTGAGGCCTTCAAAACTTCACCTTCTTGGAAGAAAAACAAGTAAGACAAAAGAAAGTTGTTTGGCTTCTAAAAATTAAACTGGCTGCTCCTCTGATGAGCAGGTCGGCCACTGCGCCAGACTCTGTTGTCTGCCAGGCCTTCAGCAGCCGGGGGATCACATCACACTGTTTGGCTGCACAAAGCCATGGTTAGGGCTGCTCCCCAAACAGATCCAGCCAACAACAACAACCCTGCTCACCGTTCAGCCTTGACCCTGTGTTCTTGTTCACAACGTTCTCAGGGAGCCTGCTGAAACTGAACGGGAGAGGTTTGTTTGAAGTGTTTGTGGATTTGTAAAGTTAGAGGAGGTAATCCAATCTGCCCCCAGTAAATCTTCAACTTGAGAGTGCCTAAGTTTCGAGAATTCCTGAGTATTCACTTCCAAAGAAGGAAAAGCATTCAAGAACTCACAAATTTGAATCTGCTCTGACATTCCAACAAGTCACCATTTAAAAGCAAGCAGTACTGGTGTTTGAGGGCAATGACCGGACTCCCACCGAAGTCTAGCTGACCTGGACACCACAGAAGGGGCCATTAGTGAGTTTTCCAAACCAGAACAAGGATAATGCACAGATAATTTGATAGTGTTTTCCAAACTGAGCAAGGTAACTCCATTTATCTTGGGCAGTAGAATGGAATTCAGGACTTTCCCAAATGTTGATCAACTGCTGATAAATACTGTGATTGGAATTTTGTGCCTTTAAAAATATTAAATGCTTAGTATTTGTTCATTCATTCACTAAGCAAATATTTGTCGAGCACCTACAATACGCTAAGTTCCATTTTCAGTCGTGGAGATACAGCAATGAACAAAAGAATGTCCTGGTCCTAATGGAGCTTATATTCTACCAGGGCAGGGAGAGAAGAGAAAGACAAAAGGAAAAAAGCACATCAAGCACATCAGAGGGTGATAAATAAGCAATGGGGAAAAAATAAACAAAGTCAGTTCAGTAGGGAGTGTCTGGTAGTAGGGGGATTTAGGAGCAAAGCAGGGTTACCATTTTAATAGGAAAGACGTCATTATGCAGGTGACTTTCAAGCATATCTGGCTCCTTCATTTCCTTCAAGGAGCTGAAGAAGTCAGATATGTGGGCATCTGGGGAAGAGTCTTCGAGACAGAACATTCAAATACAAAAGAACTAAGGTGAGAACGTGCCTGGCACATTCAAGGAACAGCAGGGAGCCCATAGGATCTGGAATAAGTATACAAGGGTATATTAGTCCATTTTCACACTGCTATAAAGAAATACCCAACACTGGGTAATTTTTAGAGGAAAGAGGTTTAATTGACTCACACTTCTACATGATTGGGGAGGCCTCAGGAAACCTACAATCATGGCAGAAGATGAAGGAGAAGCAAGCACCTTCCTCACAAGGCAGCAGGAGAGACAGAGCACAAAAAGGAAAGCACCAGACACTATTGAACAACCAGGTCTTGTAAGAGCTCACTATCACGAGGATATCATGGGGTAAATCGCATCCATCATCCAATCATCTTCCACCAGATCCCTCCCTCAACACACAGGGATTACAACTTGGATTACAATTCAAGATGAGATTTGGGTGGGGACACAGAGCGAAACCATATCAGAGGGAGAGTCTTGGAAGATAAGGTTGAGGGCAGAGGGGAGCTCTGGCTTTAACTTGGAAAAATAATAGATGATGCCATTAGATAATCTAAAGCAGAGGGGGACACGACCCTTAGAAAAGATCACTCTGGCTGGTAATTAACTTTCGCTTTCACTTTCATCCTGATCTCTCCACACAGTATCAGTGCCAACTGGGTAGAAAATATCAACATGGGATGTGATGGCATTGAGTGGGAGGGAGGAGGGAGGGTCCTGTTGAGCATGAACATAAGACCTGGTCCTTCCTTATCCCTCAAGATTGGTTACACTTGCACTGTCCAATATGGTAGCCACCAGCCACATGTGTGATTGAGCATTGGAAATGTGTTTAGCCTGAAATAAGAAGTGCTGTAAGTGAGAAATACGCACTGGAATTTAAAGTCTTAGTACAAAAATAAAGAGAATGTAAGATATTCCATTAATATTTTTATAATGATTACATGTTGAAACGATAATATTTTAATATATATGGTTAGGTATGGTGTATTATGAAAATTATTCACCTTTTTAAACTTATTTTAATGCAAAATTAATTCAACTTTTTAAAAAGTTATAGTAATGCAGCTACCAGAAAAATAAAAATTGCATATATGGCTCACACCATATTTCTACCAGACAGTGCAAGACTAGAATATAACTAGAATAGTGGTAGACCTTCCCATCATAAACAGGTACTAAATAAAGTGCAGTCGCTACTTACGTGAAGAAAAGAAATGATTCACACTACAAACCACTATCTCCCTATGCATAGCCTTCTGTATGAAGGGCAATAATTGTAGACAGCAAGAAGGCATTTGGTAGGTTTCTCCTCAGTAAACAAAACCAGAAAACTTAGGCTTCAAATATTTGGGTTTGATATAAAACTGAGTGTCCTAAAGAGTGAATTTCAGCAGTAACCATAAAAAATACGACAGCTCGGCCGGGCGCGGTGGCTCAAGCCTGTAATCCCAGCACTTTGGGAGGCCGAGAAGGGCGGATCACGAGGTCAGGAGATCGAGACCATCCTGGCTAACCGGTGAAACCCCGTCTCTACTAAAAAAATACAAAAAACTAGCCGGGCGAGGTGGCGGGCGCCTGTAGTCCCAGCTGCTCGGGAGGCTGAGGCAGGAGAATGGTGTGAACCCGGGAGGCGGAGCTTGCAGTGAGCTGAGATCCGGCCACTGCACTCCAGCCTGGGCGACAGAGAGAGACGCAAAAAAAAAAAAAAAAATACGACAGCTAAAATCACTCAGCTATGCAGGAAAAGGAGTAACCTACTAGATGCTGGCTAGTAGGCACAGCATGTATTATTCCATGAAATCCTCACAACCATCTGGGTCTTCTTTCATTAAAAAAAAAAAAAGGGTGGGACTCTCTGAGGTTCCAAAGCCCTAGAGTTTTACTGAAAGCAACTCTTTCATTTCTATGTTGAGAAGCAAGGGATCTTAACTTTTTTGTTTTGCATCAAACTTTTTATGCAAGAAATGGCTTCATAGGTCCTATCTGCTGCAGCGACCATGTTAGAGATGGAGGAAGAGAACAGAAGGTTCCTGGGTATTGCTTGCCAAGAAGCAGTACCCCATTTTATAAATGAGGAAAGTGAGGCTCGGAGCTGTACACTTATTTGCTCGAGGAGCAGAGCTGAATGGAATCCCTGTCTGACCCACTCCAGAAACCATGTCCCACCCACCAGGGCATCCTGGCCTCACCGGGACCAGATCCCAGGCAGAATATATGGAACTTG
Organism: Colobus angolensis palliatus; assembly: GCF_000951035.1. Classification (NCBI taxonomy): domain Eukaryota; kingdom Metazoa; phylum Chordata; class Mammalia; order Primates; family Cercopithecidae; genus Colobus; species Colobus angolensis. The sequence goes on along the minus strand of NW_012116289.1, from coordinate 1,046,277 downwards.
TGAGGTGGCCCCTGACTGTAAGACTCCAATTGTGGGACCCCAACTCATAGAAAATTCAGGTCTCTTTTGTACAACATTTGGACAACACCTAGAATGGAGAAGCAACAAGGATTAACACAGAGAAGAAAGCAACACCTTAACACCTCAAGGAACCAACGCTGCCAAAAACAGCAGGAGACTCTGTCTCCTTAGAGAACCTCAAAAATCATCAATCTTACATGGCCTGGTTTTATACTAATGTGGAGGCATGTCTGGAGCCATGAGGCCGGGAAGTAGCCGACCTCTGTTGCCTGATCTCCGCAAAGCAGAGACAAGATGGCACATTTCCGGGTTCTTCATTAACAACCTTTCCCGCACGCGCCTAAACCTTTCCTGCGCGGGCGCAAACTTTTTCGCGCCCAGGAAGATATGCAGCCTACAGCGCAGGCGCAATTCCGTGCCAGGGAAAAATACCAATTAACGGCGCATGCGCAATTGTAATTTGAGAAAACTGGCCCCCCGTCACCGCCCCGGCCCAACCTCTTCCCCTGCCAGCCTATATAAGGCATTGCACCGCCACCATTAAACGAGACTTGATCAGGCTATTTGTCTTGTCTCCATTTCTCATGTTTTCTTGTCTCCTCCATTCCCACTCCCCCTTCCAGGGTCCGTGTCGACTGTCCTGCAGGTCGGGACAGAGGCATATCATGCTACTGGAATGCCTTTCCATTTCTGAGCTAGGAATATAAGATTGTATGACAAGCATAGAAATATAAGGTCCACCCATTCAGCAGCATCAGCGATACAGTCCTGCAACAGGAGGTCTCATCCTGGCTCTCAACATTGTCCTATTTTATTGTCTTCTCCTTGCCTTCAGGAGAAAAAGGAAAGCTTCGTCTACCTCTAATTGCGTTTCTGCAAACAGAACCCACAAATCCATTTCATGAGTGAAGAACTTCATGTCCTCCAAAATGGATGAGAGCCTCTTGCTCTTTATCCTAGATATATATGAGGTATCACACATGTCTTAGTATTTCAGAGAAACTTTATTATGTAAGAGTCTTTTTAGTTTTTTAATACAATAAGCTGTACCATGACCACAATCATAAGTAGAGACTTTTTGCATCTTTTAATATAATTTATAATATCGACTATTTAAAAATGTATATGACTGCACTTGTAAAAACTCCCATGTCCCAAAAAAAGAGTAAATTTTACAGTATATAAATTCAGAAGTAAAATTTAAGATGTACATTTTAAAATGTATCAGTGACCTATAAGAAAAAATTTTTCCATTAACTGGTATTTAGAGTCAGTCAAATAATTCGCATTCTGGGAAAGTGAAGGCCCTTTCCGAATTGGGAAATTATAGAATTGTAGAACTGAAAAGATTCTAACAAGTCCTTATTTTACTGATGGGGAAACTGAGTCCCAAAGGGGTGAGTGGGAAGGTTCCAGGTCACATAACTAGCCATTGGTAGAGGTAGGACAGGACCACAGGTCTCCTCACTCCCAGGATGGTGGCCTTTTGTTCACAACAATCCCCCCACAGCACATAGAATCCATCATCATGCCCAAAGCCCAGAACAATCTAATAGCAAAGGCAAAACTTTTAAAAATCCCAAACACTTCACTGCATTTTTCCTAGATCTTGGTCAAATTATTTTACTTAATGATAGAAGTTTGAGATAAACACACAGTTTGGTTATAAATGAAATCTTGCTTCAATCTCTGAAAATTTCTGTGTTGAAAAAAAAATTCTCTTACAATCTCATGTTTTTCTGGGCATATGTTTTGTCCATTCAGTTAGTGGGCTTAGTTATTAGAGACAGCTGTGTCTATTGTTTATGAATATTATGGATGCTGAAAACCTAATAACAAAACCCAAAATTCTCAAGAGTCCCCTCCCTCTCCTGTTCTTGAACTTGACACTGAAAAGAAATGCATTTCCCATCCATGTCAAAAAAGAGTCACTCCTAGCATTTGCCAATCACATTCATCACCCCAACTGGTGGGGAAAGATCCCTAAAGTCAACCCAGCCCTATAATCCAATATGTGACAGGATACTAAATGCTTGTTTCATCAAATGACAGCATGACAAAAATTAAGATATGTATCAGTATGAATAATGTAATGAGAGTAATTTTTCATATTCATTTTGAAATTAAAAAGTAACTTTTCTATTATTAAATGTTAGTTCTTAAAATATGACCAAAGGATATTCCTCATAATGAGTAACTGCTTTTGTTAATGCTTGACTACATTACACATTTATATTTAATCAAGCCAAAAATGAAACAGGTACCTCCCTCCTTTTGCCTAAAGAGAATGGCATGGATAAACTATAGTTTTCCTTTTTATTCATTAAGGATATCAAGTTTTTTCTGTTGTTGAATTCTAGCTATAGTCAGAGGTTTAAAAAGTCCTCACATAGTTTTGTAATTTAACATCTGGAACATAATGTGGTTAATCATGATTACATTGTCTGACTCTGTGTATCACAGAGAACAGAAGAGAGGCACAAGAGGAAAAAAAAAAAAAAGTAGTAGTATTCTGTGATAGACGTGTTTGACACTGGAGCTGACTCCTGGTCACTTCTACCTGACATGGGGCCCTGTATATGGAAGGTGCACCCAGATCACAGAGGCTGTGTCCTCTCCAAATGGCAAAGTCTGCTCAGTATTTCAAGTTGGCTCTTCTAAACCACAGCTCGAGATCTTAGGTGGATTTCAGAAGGATGAGTCACTGCGTATGACTCAGTACAGGCTCAGAGATGGGCTTGAGAAGGGAATGTTGGATGGTGCACAGGAAGTATTCTTCTCCTTGTGTGTTTGTGGTTCAGTATCCTCCAATCTTTAGGGAGGATTGTGGCTCCCTGAGATGCAAACATATCGAGGCTCACACACCAAACAAGTGGTACCATTTAAAATTCCACTCTGAGGGAATGGTGGTAATTGAAGCCATTCACAGGCCCACAAAAGCACTGCCACCCTCCAAATCGAACACTTGAATGACATTTAAAAGGTGCCAAAATGTGTAATCAATTCATTCAAAAGATATTTCCTGAATATCTGGTGTGTGCAAAATTCTGGGATAGTTATTTGAGGAGAGACCAAGATAGCGATGAAAATGAGTCATGGTACTTTACTAATACCAGCCTATCGTGCAGAGCACCTGATGGGAATGGAAGAGGGGAAGCTCAAGTAGAACCAGGGACAGGGAAGTGGAAGCAGGTGGGGAAGGAGAAGGAACGGAAGGGCACAGGAGGGGAGGGGAGCCATGAAGCACAAATGAGCAAAGGAGCAAGGAAAAGCAGACCCAGAGGTACCAAACTGGTTTTTTAAATGAAGTTATCTGGGTAATAATGGAGAAAAAGAACAGAAAGTTCTGGAAATGTCCTAAAGTACTCTGAGACTAATATTTTACCCCATTTTGTTGACCAAAAAAAGATATTTCTTTTATTTTCATTAATGAATATTTCCATTCTCATCCTCTCACAACACAGAATGATACATTCTTAGACATGCTGTCCCCTGAGCTCACCCCCGTTCCATCCTCTTCACACAGCTACTCTTAAGTCTCCTTACCAGCCTTTTGCAATGGTTTTGTGTGGAGCCTCTTCCTCTACAGATTTATCATGAATCTTTGAGGTAACCATGCTCATTAAAACCGTGAATATTTTCCTACTGCCTTCAAGATGGACATCAAGATCCAACTAGGAAGGTAGAAAAGTTCTAGACTGTAGAACTCATTTTCAAGAACATGGATACTCAAATCAACAGCTATAAGACTATTTAGCTAAATATTCACTGTTTCCTATGTGTAAGACACTGTACTCAACGTGTGAGGTACATTATGCCTGTCTACTAGGAACTTAAAATCTGAAACCCAGAACAACATTCTGGGAAAAGTAGAAAGAGACGGGCAGAGGAGCCCAAATGAGAACCAGGCTTGGAGAGTAGGGGTATACTGGATAGTTCTCTTTCTGAGCCAAGAAGGAGAGAGAGAAGACTGGGGAGGTTAGGAGGCTGCAGAGCCATGAGTACAAGAGGAAGCACTATAGAAACTCAAAACAATGACTCATATCAGTATGGGAGCAGGTACAGAGGGTCGCAATCTCAAAATGAAGGAGTTAAGAGATGGAAAAGAAGGAGTTTAAACAATGAAAAGTCTTGGACTAAATAAATGTGGGAACTGACAATGCTGACTCACTTTTCTGTTTTTTTATATATTTGGATCAAGATTTGAGAAGTAAAGATTGGTAGAAGACATGGGATTTTAGCAAACTATGCCGTTATCTACCATGCCATATGCATGCTAAGGTCAAATGGCACACAAAGCACTGTTTCAGTGTTTTTAAACACATCTTAACACATCTAGCAGAGGATTAAGGTTCTTCATACACATAAACTTCAATAAAACTTTACCCAATAGAAAAATTAGAAATAAAAACACAATTTATAGAAAAAAACACAAATGGAACATTTGAAAAACATATGGAAAATGTTCAGTTTCAGAAGCCAAATGCCATGAAAACAAGATTCCCAAATGGAAAATAGTTACGGGATAGGAAATATATAGTATACATCATTACACTGCTTATTGCAGTGGGAATTAAGACATTGATTTGAAGTACTTCAGCAACACACACACACACACACCTTAAGATATTTGATTCCTTGACCCACTAATTATAGAACTTAGCCAAAGGAAATAATGAGAGAAACAAAAAAGATTAATTTTCAAAGATATCTGTCACATTATTCATAACAGTAAAAACTGAAAATGTTAATTTTATAACAGAAAATTATGAAATTATGGTTTTATGGAAATATTATGTAGCCATTAAAAGTATTCT